>NW_026057582.1:111033663-111141426 GCF_023721935.1 Panthera uncia | reverse complement strand
AAAAAACGTTGAAAAAAAATTAAAAAAAAAAAAAAAAAAAGAAATATTGAAGCAAACAGTTCTCATTTAACTGTAGATGTGTTACTTTGATAAAAATTTAAATTTAAAAAAGGGCTCTTAAAGTAGAATGTGGTTTTTAAAGGTATTCTTTCAAAAGAAGGACTAAAATCGGAGATGACTGGCACACATATGAACCTCTACTAAGTAAAAAACTAAAACTTAGGGATAGAAAGGGATGGACTTCAGAATAGAAAATCTTTTCTTCTAAGGAAGACTTTTGGCCTTCATAAGAAAACAAATCTAATGAGGACTTATACATGTCTATAAGAACTTGCTTTAACAGTTTTGTCATTTGGGGTGCCTGGGTGGCTCAGTTGATTAAGTGTCCAACTTCAGCTCAGGTCACGATCTCATGGCTGGTGAGTTTGAGCCCCTGCATCAGGCTCTGTGCTGACAACTCAGAGCCTGAAGCCTGCTTCAGATTCTGTGTCTCCCTCTCTCTCTGCCCCTCCCCTACTTGTGCCTGCACTCTTTCTCTCAAAAAAAAAAACAAAACAAAACAAAAAAAAAAACATTAAAAAAAAAAAAAAAGTTTTGTGATTTGGGGTGCATGGGTGGCTCAGTCAGTTAAGCATCCGACTTTGGCTCAGTTCATGATCTCACAGTTCATGAGTCTCATGGTTCTGTCAGCACAGAGACCATTTCAGATTCTCTGTCATACCATGCCCCAGCCCCTCCCCTGCTCACACGCATGCACATGCGTGCTCACTCTCTCTCAAAAATAAACATTAATTAAAATTCTTTTTAAGTTTTGTGGGTTTTTTCCTGCTAATCTAATAATAAGTTTAGTTCTCATTGTAATATTAATGTGTTACATGTGGTTTAAAGCTGAATAAACATACTGGTCATGTATTTTTTTTAAATACTTTCTGAGACTTCTAAGACTGTTCTCCCACTGGGGAAAAACACCCTAACAAAAAAACAAAAACAAAAACAAAAACAAAAACAAAAAAAACCAGCATGATCCTGAGCTTGCTTACTGCTCAACAAAAAAACCACTCTGACAAAGAAGCTACTAAATAAGTTGCAGTACAAAAATCTCATTTTTTATTTAAATTCCAGTTAGTCAACATACAGTGTAGTATTAGTTTCAGGTGTACAGTATAGTGATTCAACAATTCCAAACATCACTTGGTGTTCATCACAAGTGTACTCCTTAATCCCCATCTCCTATTTAACCCATCCCTGCCTCACCTCCCCTCTGGAAACCACCAGTTTGTTCTATGTAGTTAAGTCATTTTGCGGTTTGCCTCTCTTTTTTTCCCTTTGCTTGTTTGTTTTATTTCTTAATTCCTTAGATGAGTAAAATCATACATTAATTGTCTTTCTCTGACTGACTTACTTTGCTTAGCATAATACTCTCTAGAGCTCTAACCATATTGTTGCAAATGGCAAGGTTTCATTCTTCTTTATATTATTGCATAATTTTTGAGAAACTTTCTGCCATTTGTTCCCTCATCCTTTATGCTTTCTGGTTCTGAGCCATGATGAAAGCAAGTATATTAAGAAACGAACTTCAGTGAAACAGATGTACGATAACTCTAGTCTTAAATTCACACAATTGTAACAGAAACACAATAATCTACGCCGTCTTTCCCAAAGGCTCCCATCTCCACTTATTACAGAAACATTTAAATATACAAAAGTCAAAAAAGAAGAGTAAATTGAACTCCCACATACCCATCATCCAGCTTTAACTATCAACAACATTTTGCTAATCTAAAGACTGTTATGAAGAATAAAATTTTGTTCTCACATGATTTATTTTTTTCTTAGATTTTATTTTTAAGTAAAATCTAAATTCAGTGAGGGGCTTAAACTCATGACCCAAAGACCAAGAGTCACATGCTCTACTAAGCCTGCCATATGCCTCACTCTCATATGAACTTTTAGGTAGATCTGAAACTATGGCTGACATTTTAAGAAGGTAATGATTATTCCCTTCACAGGTAGCTGTCCACATTCTCTGGCTCAATTAGGAGTATTTCAATTTACCAAATTCTTCTAACCTAAAGCCTCTGGAACTTCAAGAATGTTACAGTATCCAAAACTTTATAACTGATTTACACGTTTATTTGCTGTACCCCTCCACCGGAGGAAAAGTTGCAAAGCTTTTATTATTTTCTCAAAAGAGACTATGGCCCCCAAAATGACAAGAACCAGTATCATTATTTTTTTTTTAACTATTTTTTACTTCTGAGAAAACAAAGACAGTGGCTTCGGTGCCCTCTGTCCAAATATGTGCATGCAAGGGAAGTGTCTACAGCCTCTTCTCTACTCAGTGGTGCTTTCCTCCTGCTATACATGAGCAGCACAACTTAGATAAAATGAAATAAATTACTTGTGATTCATGCAATAGTGGATCTGATTCCAATTAAAGAGAAATATAAAAAATATATACAAAACATTTTGAATGATATCATTTTATAATTTTGCTCACAATGTTTCAATATATTTAATGCGAAGTCCTCAGGCTGTAAATGTTGAGAGCCTCTAGAACAAAAAAGTATATTTAAAATCCAACTATGCAGGGCGCCTGACTGGCTCAGTCAGAAGAGCATGTAACTCTTAATCTCAGGGTTGTGAGTTCGAGCCCCACACTGGGTGTAGAGATTACTTAAAAATAAAATCTTTAGGGGTGCCTGGGTGGCTCAGTCGGTTAAGCGTTCGACTTTGGCTCAGTCATGATCTCACGGTTCATGGGTTCAAGCCCTGTGTTGGGGCCCTGGGCTGGGCCCTGTGCTGATAGGTCAGAGCCTGGAGCCAGCTTAGGATTCTGTGTCGTCTTCTCTCTCTCCTCCTCCTCCTCCTCCCCTGCTTGTTTGCTTGCTCGCTTGCTCTCAAAAATAAACATACATTAAAAAAATAAAATCTTTAAGGGGAGCCTAGGTGGCTCAGTCAGTTAAGCATCTGAATTTGGCTCTGGTCATGATCTCATGGTTTGTGAGCCCCAATTCAGGCTCTCTGCTGTCAGCGCAGGGCCCGCTTTGGATCCTCTGTCTCCCTCTCTCTCTACCCCTGCCCACTAACTCTCTCAAAAATAAAAACATTTATAAAAAATAAAACCTTTAAAAACAAATAGAAAATAAATATAAGATCTAGCTATGCTAACACTAAAAGTAAGTCATCCAAATACTAAACAATAGGGTGCCTGGGTGGCTCAGTAGGTTACATGTGCTTTGGCTCAAGTCATGATCTGGCAGTTTGTGAGTTCAAGCCCCATGTTGGGCTCTGTGCTGCCAGTTCAGAGCCTGGAGCCTGCTTCGGATTCTGTGTTTCCTGCTCCCTCTCTGCCCCTCCTCTGCTCACGCTGTGTTCTCTCCCAAAAATAAACATTAAAAAAAAGGAAAAACAATATACAAGACAGTATATATGTAATATCCATTGTTACATAGTTCCTTTACATACTAAGCAACTATATTAGGAACTGTGCTGGTTTGTGGCAGTGTTAATGGCTCTGAAGGAAAAATATAGATAGTTACTTCAATCTGATATGCTAAGTATACAAGAGGTGGGAGGAGAATGCTAGGAAAGTATAGAAAATAGCAACTAACTTCAAGAAGTTAAAATGACTTAACAGTAAATGTGTTAAGAATTCAGAGATTAAGAGGATCCTAAGGGCATCATATAAATTGTATGTGATGTACAGAATTATACACAATGCCTGTGAGCACAACCTCAGAATGAAATATTATTGATGCTCTCTGAATCTGTATATAATATAGCTCTTGAGGAGACTGGGTCCTGAACAGTCAAAGGCAACCTAACAGAGTGTAGACGAATAAGTACAGACATACAGAATAGAGTGAGGGGTGCCTGGGTGGCTCAGTCGGTTAAGCATCCGACTTCAGCTCAGGTCATGATATCACGGTCCATGAGTTCAAGCCCCGCATCGGGCTCTGTGCTGACAGTTCAGAGCCTGGAGCCTGCTTCAGATTCTGTGTCTCCCTCTCTCTCTGACCCTCCCCATTCATGCTCTGTCTCTCTCTGTCTCAAAAATAAATAAACATTAAAAAAAAAATTAGAATAGAGTGAAAAGTATGGAAGGTTTTTAAAAGTCAGTATAGCTTTGATGTGGTAAGAACCACAAAGATAGTGGAAGTTGATAAAGTAAGTTCACATGGTCAAAGTTAAGTTTAGGACAGACGTGACAGTAGAGCCTAGGAAAGCAGTTGAGAAAACTGTCTTGGAAATATGTTGATTTACTTGTAGGTAACCAAAGGTACTATTAATCCTAAAACAATCCAAAAACAAACTGGACCTTCCCTTTTAAGGTTGTTCTTTTTCCTATGTGCGTGTGTTTTAAAATTATTTTTATTGTGAGATAACACAATTCTAGAAAAGTGCATAAATATCCATGAGCAGCTTACAAACTTATAATGCAAAGACCACAACCCAGGACAAGAACTAGAATAATGCAAATACTTCATAAACACTCCAAACATTCCTTCTCATTAACAAACTCCTCTTCACCGAGAGGTAATCATTATCCTGTTTTTCTTTATAGTTTTACTGCCTAAATATACATCCTTAAAACAATATGGCCTAGATTTGCTGGTTTTTGAATTGCATATAAACAAATTCATATAGGAGGTAAGTATTTAGAGGTTTTCCTTTCACTTAATATGATAATTTTGTGTTATATATATTTTTAATTTGAGAGAGAGAGAGAGAGAGAGAGAGAGAGAGAGAGAGAGAGAGAGAATATCTTAAGAAGGCTCCACTCTCAGTATAGAGCCTGATGCAGGGCTTGATCCCACAACCCTGGGATCATGGCCTGAGAGCCGAAATCAGCCAAAATCATTCAACTGACTGAGCCACCCAGGCGCCCTTCAAGATGACGGTTTTTAAGATTCATCTATACAGTCACTTGTAGCTCTAATTCATTTATTTTTCATTGTTGAATAGTTATTATATAAATATACCATAATTATCCATGTATCTATAGGCATTTGCGTTGTTTGTAGGTAGGAGTTGTTATGAATAATGCTGCTATGAGCACAGTTATGACTTTCAATTTAGATGTGCATATTTCTTTCTATTGGGTATATACCTGGGAGTGGAATTACTGGGTCAAAGATATGTGTGTAAATACTAAGAGAAAAAAAATAATAAAACTTATTTTTACCATCTTTCTAAAATCATTTAACAACTTATCTGTAGATTCCTTTGGATTTGCTATAGATGCAACTCATATAATCAGTGAATATGAACTGTTTATCATCTCCTTTACAACTGTGATACTTTTTTTATACTACTGGCTAGAATCTTCTTCAGTATTATGTAGAACAGAAGTGAAAATAATACATAGTCATGTCTTGAACTCTATCTGAAAGGGAAATCTTTTCAACATTTCAGCATGAACTATGATATCTCAACAGGTATTTTTACAGATTTACTACATTAAGAAAGTTCTCTTTTGTGCCTAGTTTGCTAATGGGTTCTTTTTTTAAATCAAGAATGAGGGGTGCCTGGGTGGCTCAGTCAGTTAAGTGTCTGACTCTTGATTTCAGCTCAGTTCATGATCTCATGGTTTGTGAGATAGATCAAGCCTGGTGTTGGGCTCTGAGCTGGCAGCACCAAGCCTGCTTGGGATTCTCTCCCTCTCTCTCTGCCCCCTCTCTCAAAATAAATGAGCTTTAAAAATAAATAAATAAGATCATGAATGATTACACTGATTTTTAGCAACTGCTCCTTTGCATCTATTGAGACTGTTTTTTTCCCATTAAAATTTGTTCAAGTGACCATATTGAATTGTTCCAGGTTAAACCAACCTAGGATTCCTGGGATCAACTGGAGTTGGCAAGGCTGGGTTATTATCCTTTTTATGTACTGCTGAATTCAATTTGCAAATATTTGGGGTTTTATTTTTTGCATCTATGTAAATGAGAGAAACTGGCAAGTAATATTTCTTTGGGTTTTGGAATCAAGGTTGTGACAGCCTTAAGAAGGTGGGTAATCCTCATTTTGTTTTCTAGAAGAATACAAGGTTAGAGAATATAAAGTTGGAGTTACTATTTCATTTAATGTTGGCAGAACTTCCAAATGTATCTATCTGGACTTACTTTTCTTCACAGAAAATTTCAGTTTATAGTGATAGCCCATATAGGTTTTCTATTTATTTCTTATGTCAATTTCAGTAAACTGGCATTTCTTAGCATTTATCCCTTTCAGTAAAATTTCAAATATTGACACAGTTATCTTATGAGGTTTTAATTCCTTTTAAATATCTGCAGGATTCAAAGTGACATTTTTTTAATGTTTATTTTTGAGAGAGAGAGAGAGAGAGAGAGCGCGCGCACTAGCGAGAGGAAGCATGCAAATGGGGTAAGGGCAGAGAGAGAGACAGAGGATCCGAAGTGAGCTCTGCACTGACAGCAGAGAGCCTAACACGGGGCTCAAGCTCATGAACCAGGAGATCATGACCTGAGCCGAAGTTGGACTCTTAACCAACTGAACCACCGAGGCACACCCTAAAGGGACATTCTTTTTCATTTCTGATATTAGTTATTTGTGCCTTTTTCTTCATTAATCTCAACGAGGTGTCAATGTTGTCAGTTTTTTTTTTTTAAATCTTTTGGTTTGATCCCCTTTACTATAGGTTTCTTTTCTATTTTATTAAATTCTGCTCTCTGTTATTTCTTCTTGTGATTTCTCTAAATTTATTATGTTGCTTGTTTTCTATCTTGATACATCTAGCTCATTACTTGAGACTCGAGATGAAAGCTTAGTTCACTGCTTTCCTTATATATGCATTTAAGGTTATACACTCTACTCTTGAGCACAACTTAGGCTGCATTCCCCAATTTTTTCCCTTAATATTCAAACAGTTGATTAAATAACAATTATTAATATTCAAAACTTCAACATTGACAGAACTTAAAATGTTGACTTAAAAAAATACAAAGGCTAGTTACAACATAAAGGTGTTTATATTAATTAAAAGATAGTACTGTTTATGAAAATATTTTCCATGAACACAGTATTCTAAATTGGCATTTACTATCTTTCAACATACTGAGGTATCCATCTTACTATCACTTCCACTGTTGCTGTTAAGAAGTCAGCTGTCCTCTAAAAGAATACATAATAGGGGCGCCTGGGTGGCTCAGTCAGTTGAGTGGCTGCCTTCGGCTCAGGTCACGATCTCGTGGTCCGTGAGTTCGAGCCCCGCGTCGGGCTCTGGGCTGATGGCTCGGAGCCTGGAGCCTGCTTCCGATTCTGTGTCTCCCTCTCTCTCTGCCCCTCCCCTGCTTGCTCTCTGTCTCTGTCTCTCTCTCAAAAATAATAAACATTAAAAAAAATAAAATAAAATAAAAAAAGAACACATAATGTATGCTTTCTATATTTTTTCTCTATATACATTATATATACACAAATCTTTGCTTTTTGAAAGTAATCTGCCTTGTATCTTATTGCTTTTATGACTATTTTTGCTGTTGTTTCTATAGTTGTACTATGATGTTTTAAAACGTGCATTTCCCCCCACCCAAAATATGGATTTTTTACCATATTTCATGAAATCTAAAATGTTTTGGTGCTGAAATTTCGTGATCTTACCAGAAAGTGATGAGGGGAAAATTTTCACATAACTCAATATTTCAATATTGTTGGACTGTAAAGTGCCATCAATTGAAAGATGTATTCAAATTTCAAACACATTAAAATATCTTAGAATCAATTAAATATTATTTATTATGCATGGGAACTGTTAGGTTTCTTAAATTCTGTGGCATGTTTTTCTTTTACCAATCTGGAAAATTATCAGCCATTATATCTTCATATATTGCCTCTGGGCCATTCTCTCCTAAAACTAAATGAGATCTTCTCATTATATCCTCTATGTTTCTTAACTTTCCTTCTGTATTTTCCATCTTTTAGTGTATGTACTTAATTTAGATAGTGGTTTGATCTTTTAGCAAACTAAACCTCTCGTTAGCTTTGTCCAATGTACTGTTAAAATTAATTCACTGAGTGAATTTTGCTTATTTTGTTATAGCTTGAGAGCTTAATGTTCTTTCCCCAGAAAAGATTTATATTTGCTTCTGTCAAGTGCCTGGATACATTAATAGTCTAGGACCATCTTAATCCATATTCAAGGCTTAAAGTTGTCTGGACCACCCAGATGACATGAATATTATCTTCAATCTTCAGAAGAGCTGGTTTACCTAATCCTCATTCTTCCAGAAATTCTTTTTTTGTTGTTTTTAGTTTACTTATTTATTTTGAGAGAGAGAGAGAGAGAGAGAGAGAGAGAAAACACACGCAGGGGAGGGGCAGAGACAAAGAATCTCAAGCAAGCTCTGCACTGTCAGTACAGAGCCTCTCACGGGACTCAAACCCACAAACTGCGAGAGCATGACCTAAGGAGAAATCAAGAGTCAGATGCTCAACCAAATGAGCCACCCAAGTGCCCCTACCTTATCCTCATGCCTAAGTGGGCCTAAGACTCTAACATTTTCCCCACTTACCCCCTCTCCCCAAGCAAAGGGCCAACAAAAATCACAGCTCAGTCTCTCAGCTACCTCTTCTAGATCAGAACATACTTCCAGGGCAAAGCAGACTGGAATGCTTGGCTCATCTCTCTAGATTTCCATATTCTCTTATTCCTATTTTACTAATTTTTTGATTTTTTTGATTCTTGTTTTTTAAATGTATTTATTTTTTGATTTTCTTAACTTTTAAGATGTTCCAATATCATACAGATTTCTCTATTGTAGTTAGTAGATAGAATGGTCCAAATTACCAGAAGTTTCCTAGAGCCTTGTATATTCTCTGTCACAGTTAAAACTCCCCCTGAACATCTCTTCCATCTATACTTTGCATTCAATTAACCATCACCATCCTAAGTCAAGCCAACATTTCCCTTTTACTTAGAATATTAAAATAGTTTTCCAATGGGTCATCCTGCTGATGGATAATCAGCTCATATTATCACCAATTTTTTTCCTGCACTAATGCCCTTTTATCACATTTCTCCATAAAACAACCTTCAAAGCTTTCCACTTAATAGGAATAAAAGGCCAAATTCATGCCCAGGTTCCCATGTCACCTGCCCTCCCAAGTCCAATCAAATGACATCTCATCAATAAATCCTTTCCTACCTGAGCCAGAAATAACCTTTTATGTATTCCCTTAAAACGTTATCTCTAAGTACCTTAAGGGTAAAAAATGGTGTATGACACACTGCTTTTTGATGTTCTTCATCACTCAATGTCTCCTACACAACTGATGTTCAAAAACATTCTTGAAATGTATGAAGTAGTAAGATAAGTAGCAAGACAGGGACAACACAGTAACTTCAGGTGAAGTCACTAATGGAGGAAATTGCTCCAAGTTCATTCAGCTAGGAGATGGTAGAGCAGAGATCCCATTAACCACTATAGTATATAGCAAGATGGTACATTTGCCTCTTTCCATACATGCTCCGCAATAACACTTAAACTGTTTAAATAGTAAAAAATCACAATAATATATAAGAGTGAAGAATGCCATCACAAAAGCCTGCTTTCTGATAAACCAAATTTATTTTCACATCCCAGAAGTTAACTGTGAAACAATGTATCATTAGTGATGCAGCTAATAAGGAAAGTTCCATACCATAATAAACATATAAGTGCTGGTTCTAGTACCTATTCACTAAATGGTGTTAATCCTTCAGAATGAAAACCGGAAAGTTATTTGCTACGTAGTCTGCACTGAAATCAGTCTTCAAGATTCTTTGATTACACCTGTCCATTAAAAGTAGTAAGTCAAAGACCACCTATATTTCCCCTCTCCTCAAAAATGCCAGTTAACTCATTAACACACACCTTATAGAGGAGATCCTGATTTTGTGTTATCAACTCTAAAGAAGTTTGACTTGGGGGTTATGTCTCTAGCTCCTGATATACTAATATCTGATTTACATGCATGTCATAATTTTCAGAAATTACATACATATTACAAAAAATAAAACCTACAAATGGTTGAATTACAATATTTACTAAATACTGACTACAGATTAGGAGTTCTGTTATGCACCAGCAATGAAAGACGAATAAGATAGTTTTTATGCCTAAACAACTCTAATGGAAGTGTTGAAATATTAAATCAAATACATTTAAAAATGCAACAGAAGAAGTGATTAATTTTTTGAGAAAAAAAGTCATCTTAGAAGTAAAGCTTAAGTTGGGTTTTAAAGAACAATTAGGAAAAAGGATAAAGAGAAAGGCATGTCAGGCATGGGCCAACGACAGTACAATTCCCAAAGTGCTCCCTAGGGCTTTACAGCTAAAAGCCTACGTAGATATCCACAGAAGCCCCATGTCAGACAAAGGAAACAGATGCAAGGTTGAGTCAACGCAAAAATGAATTTGGTGACATCTTAAAAGTTGTGTACTACTAAAGTGTAATATGAGAATAGAAATAAAGATACAGAAATAAAGAGAAAATAACAGAAAGGCAAACAGAAGCTGGCTTTTTAAATGTCTTGTCAGGGGAGGCGGGTGGGGAGAATGGGCAAAATAGGTGAAGGGGATTAAGAGGTACAAACTTCTAGTTATAGAACAGGTAAATCACAGAGATAAAAAGTACAGCAACAGGGAATACAGTCAACAATATTGTAATAACATTATATGGTGACATTATCATAATAAGCACTGAGTAATGTATACAATTATTGAATCACTACGCTACACACCTGAAACTAACATAACATTGTATTTAAACTATATTTCAATAGTAACAACAATTTTAAAAATCTAAAACAAAAAAAGCCTTGTCATAAAAAGAAAGGGAAAAAAACCAACTCATTTTCATAGTCTCTCCTGCTAAAGGATTCATGCCTACCAGGAGCTGGGTAACCTATAGTTTACAAAAAGCATAGTGCCTGAAGAAGACTCAATGAAGAATTCATTCTTTCAAAAGGGTAAGGATATATCCAGCTTTCAGAGGCTGAAAGAGCAGAAATATGAATTGTGATATCACATGCCCAATATGATGATATGAGCTGTGACGCCTGTGTCCAATGGCAACAGCATGTTCACTAAAACAGTTTGATGCTGTGATGTGGACACTTCCTGGACGCACAGCCTTCATGGAGGATTCGCAATCTTTAATGTTGTTTTCACTTATTCTCTTCAAGTTTGTTTAACAACTAAAAACCCTCAATGATAACAGGAATGGAAAAGGCTCAAGATATGACAGATGAAATAATGGAAGCAACATCCCACAAAAATTATGATAAAATCAAAGCCCAAATGGAAAGGTTAGCCTTCTAAAGAAGTAGAAGGGCAGATATAGTTGTTGCTGCACTTCTGATTCTCTGATTTGCTGTTCTGCTTTATCTGGAGAAGCAAAGGAAGAAATCTAGTGAACAGAAAAAATTCTATTTATGTAACAGAAGAGAAATTAATCTACAGAGTAAAAATGCAGAAGGCTGGGTAAGAAAGAAAATGGCAAAGGTCTGGAAAGCTGCTATGAGAGATAAAAGATGACACCAAAAAATATAAATCGTCCCTTCTCCATTAGCCCTTCCTCACCTTTACCAAAATGTATTTTTAAAAGGAATAAATTACTTGTTTTTAGGGTCAGGACAACTTTGTTTAAACCATGGACTAGACATCTGGGAGCAAAATAAGAAGAATTATTGGCAAGAATCTATTTATACCTCTATGGCTCTCACTAGACCATAAGATCCTCCTCCAGGGCAAGGACTAGGGCTCCCTAATGAATAAACAAACAAAAAATTGGTATGTTTGGTATATGGAAATGAAGAATGACAACAGAGAGGACAGAATTTAAAGTACTTCACAATTTCGACTAGGATAAGATTTACCTTTAAGTATGTCAAAATGAATAGAAAAGATACTTGAATATATTCTGTGTTACTAAGCGGGAAGTAAGATTTTTTTTAATGCTATGTAACAAAATTATTGGCCATATTGTCTAACCTATGATTCTGGGGAACCTAAACTGTTACAAGATTGACATACAAGCCATCTTCATTTTTATACTCAAAGACAGGAAGGTGCACAGTGTCACTGAAACTGTATTTCCTTACATTCTGGGTTTCTTTCTTTTCACTTTCCAAGGGTATTAAGGGAAGGTGAAGGAGAAGGCATGGAAAGGGGCCTAGGCATTGATGTTTTTTAAAGTTCTCAGGGATTCTAATGTGCAACCACTTTAACTAGTTTATCAGTTGATTCTTTGGGATTTCATAAATAGATGATTATACTGTCGACAAAATTTTCTCTTCCTTTTTTTAAATAAATGTTTTCCTACAAATGAGCGTTGGGGCATCTGGGTAGCTCAGTCAGTTGAGCATCTAACTCTTGATTTTGGCTCAGGTTACGATCTCACAGTTTATGGGTTCGAGCCCCGCACTGGGCTCTGCACTGACCGTGTAAAAACTTGGTTTCTCTCTCTCTGCCCCTCTTCTGATTGCTGCTGTCTGCTGTCTCTCTCTCAAAATAAATAAGCTTAAAAAAAAAGAGTGCTTATTTTCTGAATCAGTTATATTGTTATAAAATTTTTTTTTAACGTTTATTTATTTTTGAGACAGAGAGAGACAGAGCATGAGTGGGGGAGGGTCAGAGAGAAAGAGGGAGACACAGAATCTGAAACAGGCTCCAGGCTCTGCACTGTCAGCACAGAGCCTGAGGCAGGGCTCGAACTCACGGACCGCGAGATCATGACCTGAGCCAAAGTCGGACGCTTAACCGACTGAGCCACCCAGGCGCCCCGTTTATCTTGTTATTATAATGCTTTTCTGTGGTTACTGAAGAAAGTTCACAGCATACATAAAAGTATAAAGAAGAATCTAAAAATAACCCATAATCCTCCCATTCCCCAATCTTTATATCACTTAAGTTTCCATGTTTTATTTTACTTATCAGAACTTCCAGTTCATTTAAATGCTGGTAACAGCCAGTAACCTTGTTTGGTTTTAATGGACATCCTTCCAATGTTTCAAAATTAAGGATAATTCTGCTATTGATGATTAGTTGATATTCTTTATTAATACCTTCCTAGTTTGCTAGAAATTGTTTTTTCTTTCTTTCTTTCTCTCTCTCTCTCTCTTTCTTTTAATTTCAAGCCCGACATGGGGCTTGAACTCATGACTCTGAGATTTAAAAAAGTCAAATGCTCTACCGACTGAGCTAGCCGAGCGCCCCTACAAATTGTTTTCTTCTAACTCATGGGTAAATGCACAATGTATTAAATGCATTCCTAACATTTATTATAATTTCCTTTTGGTTTCCCTTTACTAACCTGTTTTAAATTAAATTAGTAAGTGCTATAGATGACTTTTCTCCCCAATGGTGACCTGTTTTTGCATTCCTAAGAGAAATCCTACTAGACCATTAATTCTTCCAATTTAACTGTTATTTTATTTATGAATTCAACAGCTATGTTCATAATAAAGACAGCTTTCCTATGCTGTCTTTGTCAAATTTTGTAACAAGGGTTATTCTGATTTGGCTAACAGGAATTAATAATGTCCTATCTTTTTCTATGTTCTGAAATAATTTTCAATAGAAACTGGCAGTTCCTTGATGGTTTATTAGATAGAACTTGACCATAAAATCATGTAGTGTTTTTTGGAGAAGTAGAGGGATCTTTTGGTATATTTACTACATTCTTCTGTGGTTATTTTTCTACTTCTTATGGAGCAATTTAAGTAATTTCCATTTCTAAGCTTTCAAATATATTGGTAAAAGTAGCATACAGTATTCAGTTATAACTTTGAAATATTTTTCCCATCTGTAATGGGAATTATTCCCAATGTTTATTTGTGCCCTCTTCCCTAGTCCCCATCACATTTACCAATAGTTTATTTCCTAACCCTTTTCAAAATAGCTTTAACTTTTTAAGAGCAATTTTAACTCACAGCAAAACTGAGGATTAAGTACAAAGCATTCCCATATACCCTTTACCCCCCCCCCCACACACACACACACAACCTGGTCCACTAGCAACATCTCACATTGGAGTGGCACATCTGATAGAATCAATGTACCTACATCAACACATCATTATCAAAGTCCATAGATTACATTAGGGTTCACTTTTGTGTTGTATGTACATCTTATGGGTTTGGAAAAATGTACAATGACATATACCCACCCTAACAGTTTCATACAGAGTAGTTTCATTGCCCTAAAAATCCTTTTTGCTCCACATATCCATCCTTCCCTTCCCCATCTCCTGGCAAGCACTGATCTTACTGGTCTCCACAGTTTTGCCTTTTCCAAAACGTCATATGGTTGGAATCATACAGTATGTAGCCTTTTCAGATTGGCTTCTTGCATTTAAGTTTTCTCCATGTCTTTTCATGACTTCATGGCTTATTTCTCTTTAGCATTAAATAATATTCAATTGTCTGGATGTATACCACAGTTTATTCATCCACCCACCAACTGAAGGACATCTGATTGCTTCCAAGTTTTAGCAATTATGAATATTCAAGTGCAGGTTTTTGTGTGGACGCAAGTTTTCAACTCATTTGGGTAAACACAAAAAGTGTGACTACTGGATCCTATGGTAAGAACATGCTTAGTTTTGTAAGAAACTGCCAAACAGGAAGCAGAGGGGCTATGCCATTTTGCATCCCCACCAGCAATGAGAGTTCTTGTTGCTCCACAACCTCATCAGTATTTAGTAGTGTCAGTGTTGTGGATTTTAGCTATTCTAATAGGTATGCAGTGGTATCTCATTTTAATTGGCAATGCCCTAATGATATATGATGTTGAGTATCTCTTCATATTAGCTTATTTAACATCTATATCCTCCTTACTGTGATGTCTATTCAGATTTTTGCCCATTTCAAACTTTTTTTTTTAATTGTTACTGAGTTTTAAGAGTTCTTTGTATATTTTGGTTAACAGTCTTTATCAGAGGTCTTTCACAAATATTTTCTTCAAGTCTGTGGTTTGCTTCTCATACTCTTGATATGTCCCTTTTAAAAAATCCATTTCAAAAAATATTTTTGTTTTATGTATTTTTGTTCCCTATTTCATTTATGTTGCTTTTATCTCTATCTATGCTGCTCTCTTTTTGTGGTTTTCTAAGTTCCTATTTCAAATGCTTAGTTTGTTTTCTACCTCTTTTTCTCTTATAAAGATACAAAGCCTATAAATTCTCCTGTATCTCTTCAGCCATATCCTCCTATATTTGTACTTTCACTGTGTAGTTATAATCATTTTTGGATAATAATTATTTGAAAGTATGAAAATAAAACGCATATCAATTTTTACTGGAATTCATGATAGCCTAAATTTGACCAATTTGAAAATAATATACTCTGAAATGTACCAAATACCAATACATATTTTAAATCCTCTCTGTTTACTGAAGAACAGTCTAGAAGAAAACACATTATTTTAAGAAAAGTTATGTGCCAAGGGAGATATGGGAAACTGAGGAGCCTCAAAACAAGAATAAAGTTATTAAATAAGTTGGATACTGTTGAAATAAACAATTTAAGATGGCTAAATAGCAGAATGGGTACAAAAAGAAAAGCAAGTTAGTGAAATAAATAAAGATAAACCTGAGGAACTTCACACACCAGAGTAGAAAGACAAAGATGACAAGCACAGAAGAAACATTTTGAAAAAAGTTAAACTTCAAACGAAGATCCAGAAATTTCAACATGTGACTAACAGGAATTCCAGAAAGCATCAGGAGAATATAAAAAAGATAATACTAAAGAAATAATAGCCAGGAATTTCCCCAAACCAAAAAAATTAGTTCTCAGACTTAAAGGTCCCAACTGGACATGCTTTCAAAATCTACAAAATTTCAGAATATTAAAAGATTCTCTTAGAGCCCTTAAAAATTTAGCACATATGAAATGATTTAAATGACTAAAGATATATTCTGGAGAGAAAAAGGATAAATTTGGAGAAAATAGCAGGATGCAAGAAACTAATCAGCCAAAACAAACAAACACCAGTTAAATATATGAGAGCAAAATTGCCTGTAAAGGTGGCCACTAGAAAAACTGAAATAAAATGAGTAACTCTGAAACTACGGGGGGGGGGGACGACTTGATCAAACCAATAAAATAAACAAATAGAAAACAAAATAAATATAAAGCACATCTTACATGGGAGTAATTATATCTAAAAGTGTGTCAGTGCTAATATCAAACATAGAGTATAATGTGAAACTCATTAAATGAGAAAAAGATACTGGATATTCATTTTAAAACACTATTTAAAGATATTATAAATATCCAATAACATATCTTCAGAATATATAAAAAACTGAAATTACAAAAAGGAACTGAAGAGTTCACACACACAGAAGTTTCCAAGAAGCTGCCTACTTTTTAATTCATACTTACCACATGTAAGTACAGTATTTAATTGAAAAATGCTTTCAGCAGTATCAATAGTGTTACAGGAGAAAATTCAGAATGTCTTTGGAGAAATAAGAAACTGTAAGTCTCATTCACTAGAAGATCAGATGTAAATAATGAAAACTCCTTTTCCAAATAGAAGTGTCATAAAATAAGTCAGAAAACAAATGTTTCCAAAGTTAAAAAATACCACTGACTTCAAAAAGGGTAGTCAGACCCAGCAGGACAGTGCAGGCAATCACACTGAGGAGGCATTTTATTCTTCATGAACCCTGGGAAAGCTATATAGCATATGTTGAAGAACATAAGCAATTCTGGAGTCCAATAAACCTGAAGTAGGAGTGCTAACTCCTTGTGTTACAAAACTGAGATAAATATACTAAGCCCTAAACCTTAGTTTTTGTATCAGTTAAGTGGAGATAATAGTTTCTAGCCCCTTAATAAAGCTATAAGAAGGATTAAATGAAATAATGCCTGGCACAAAGGGCTCAATAATTGATAACTATTATTTGTTACCATTAAATTGTAGTTGGGGCACAAGATGTGAGAAAGTGAGTAATGTTCTTATTTATTATCTGTTTTGCAAAATTCTTTCAATTTTAAAATCAAATGGGAAATACTTTCCATTTATTTATCATAATATCTGGGTTCTCAATTCCCAACAACTAGTTGTAATTTTTTATTAAAATTAGGATTGTTAATTTTAAACCGAAGAATATGGCTGATAGAATAAATACAAGCTTTCACCCTACCACCTTAACAAGTGCTAATTTACAATCCAAGGAAGAAAAAAAGATTAAGAATGGCATTAATATTGTCCTTCTCTAGTCCCTGCAATTTCCTCCCTTCTAGAACCAGAAACATTTTCAGAGAGAAAATATAAAAAATACTCACTGGAATATAATCTTGCCTGAAACCAGAGAAAGAGTCCAAACAGCTATTTTGATGGTCAGGATACCCTGAGCAACTTCTTCATTTTTACTGAATAAAGGTCATTAATATGCTTAACATAGATATAAAGTTTTATGGACAAGAAATTTTTAATTAATGGAAGATATAAATTATGTTTGAAGGCTGTGTCAAGGGCTTTTTAAAATGTGTTTTCTTTTCTTTTATTATTTTAAATAGGCTCCATACCCAATGTGAGGTTTGAACTCAGGAACCTGAGATCAAGAGCCACAAGCTCCACTGAATGAGCCAGCCAGGTGCCCCCTAAGAGGTTTTTTAAAACTCATTTTTAGTTCTCAGTACTCAAGAGGATGTAATTTAGAAGATACTGAAGGAGAGCCCCCTCACCTCCATAATAAAAGAAGGAACAATGAGCCTAAGTTCCCTAACACTAAGTTTACTGTAAAATTTACACAAGGAATGCAAGAAATTAAAGCACATACTGGTATATAAATCAATTCCTTATCTGCTTCTTATAAATTCAGTTCGACAGGCTTTCTGTGTTATTTGTAAGTACAAAGCTGACAGTATAGTTCCTTACCTTTCCATTAGCTTCTCTTTATCCCAATTGAAGTGGCTAAGGAGTATTCTTGTGATAGTTGCTGGATTCTAAAGAAGGGGGGAAAAAAAGTTATTTTAAGGTAATAGTACTTAAGTGAATTTTTAGGTTGAATTTAAATTTCACCCCACCCAAATTTCCTTTCCTAAGATATTTCTTTGTTCTACAAAGAAAATATAAAATTTAATTGTAATATCAAAGCAATTTAAAAATAGTTTGCCATACTAATTTGTCAGGTTTCTATGGGATTCTAAAGCAGAATTCAAAATAAGCCAAAAAGAAATTGAAAATTTACTGTATTAAATCAAGCACTAATTAAAATTCACTGATTTTTGCAATTAAGATTTAGCAGACTGTCACACTGTTAATTGACAAAATTTCTATTCAATAAAATTTCTAACACCTTGAGTAGAAACCATTTATAAGTCAGAAAGTCCTTCAGAGATATTTAATGAAAAAGACAAAATATCTGTACTGTGTAATAATTTAGAGAATATAATCCAAGGATGCTGTTTCATTTCTGAAAAGAAAGGCTAACACCATGAAATAAACCCAAAATTTACTGTCCTATTGTTTAATGCTGTCATTTATTTTTATTAACATTTATTTCCATTTCTCATGAAACTAGTCAGGTTACTATTTGGGTACAGAATTTTAACTTAAAACTCTAGTTACAATGTCAGAGGTGTAACTCAAACCTCAATCTGTTTGTTTGTAGGTCACAGTACAATTTTATTACATCAAGTAACATTTCAAAAAGAATCTCTGTATAAAATTATTTTGTGTCACCATAGTTAGACCAGAGTTTTAGTTAGCCACTAATTTAATTAAAAAGTAATCTTGTATAAAAATATTGTCATGAAAGAAATCTGTACCAATTATTCTCAACAATACCATTTGTCACAGAGAAATTCACATAACATTCAATACCCTCCAAAAACGCCAAAGATGCAGACATGGTAACTCTCTCATTCACCCACTCTAGGCACATTTTGCTAATCCATTTAGGTACTCCTTGCTTCTTGGGTCCAGACTCCTCCAGAATCCTCCTTTAAACACAGCATTTAACAGACTCCACCACTTTACAAGAGTTAATATGGGGGGGGGGGGGAACCTATTAACTGATCCTATGTTATGTTTGTTTGTACAGAATATGCATTGTTGTGTCCAGCTCTCTCAGAAATGTGATCCAACAATTTATTAACTTCCCCCCCCTCCAAAAAAAACCCAACTCAACTCTTGTTTGGAAACAGGTTTCCACAATAGGATTTGCCTACAATTAAAACAGTTATTTATTTAGGTTTAGACATATGAAAAATAAAAGCGGTAATCCTATCAATTGGGAGAATGAAGTCTAGAAGTGCCGATGAGAACTGTGTGACTGTAATTTTGTGGCACCCAATATACTGTATTCTCTGCCACTAGACAGAATGCTTAGAGAAAAATGTTTCAGGAGGTGTTGAGTCTTGACTTGCAAACAGAAAAAAGGGAGAGGGGAACAAATGCCCTCTCTGACTTGATGTTGCAATAGTGTCTTTTCTGTGCTTGAGTTTCAATATCAGAAACTTCTATCCAGAGGTTCCCAAACCTATTACTGATTCATCCAAAATTACTATGGAAAGTTCTGTTAAAACACAGATCCCCGGGTTCCACCTCCATAGTTCTACTTAATAGGTTTGGGGCAGGACAGGACCAAATGTGCTCATGATCCAAGGGACTCAGAAAATTAGACCAGCAGTTCCCTAGGGAAGAAAACATGACAACTTTTCTATTTTTTTAGCTCATCCTTCAAAAATTCCTGTGTAGGTGTGTATGTGTTTGTTTAATAATGTGTGTATTATATTAAAGGTACATGCTCAAAAGTTTTTCCCAAAAGGACAGACTAAAAAAATTCATCTAAACCACAGTGGCGTGATAATGCCAAAATACCTGTATTCTGCGAGGGTCTATGCTATGGGACGGGAAATATTTCACAATACTAACTAATAATTTTTGGTTCACTATTTCAGTGTAGGTGGCTCAGATCATTTATGTGCACTACATATAAGGAAAGGTAATGGGGGAATAACATATAATGTGAATCTACTGTATGTGAGGCCCTGTAGAAGGTACTTTATATACCTCATTTAATTCTCAAAGCTCTAAGGTAAATATACTTATCTGCCATTTTAAATATGCAAAAACTATGATTAGAATCTTTGGAGATTATAAAAATTACCCAATATTATCCAGTTAAGTGGAATAGTTGTGACTTCTAGCCTAAGACAATCTGAATCTAATATTCTTTCAGTTATTCCATGTAATAGAACCTAAAGGAACATTAAAGATATCATTTACTAGTCATATGTCTATGACTATCTGTGCTGACAGTACAGAGCCCAGAGGCTGCTTCAGATTCTGTGTCTCACTCCCTCTCTGCCCTTCCTCCCTTGCTCACGCTCTGTCTCTGTCTCAAAAATAAACATTTAAAAGTTTTTTTTAAAAATGGGTATATTTAGTCATATAGTTATACATCAGTAATGTTAATTTATTTAAAAACAAAACAGTCTGACTTCTGGTCCTGGCCAAGATGGAATAATAAGCTCACTATAGCATCTCTCTCTCCCCCCCACTGATTACAACTAAAAATTGGACAAAATACTCTTAAAATTAAACAATAGCAAGCAGATTGGGGAGGGAAGTGAAGAACAAATAAGGTGGTGGTGAATATCCTGTTTGTTTTTTAACCTTTACTTCCTGGCTTTGACCCATGGGTGGGCCAAATAGAGAAACTGTATAGCAGGCATGAGCATCTAACACTAAGAGGATTGCATCATTTTCGCTAGAGGGTTATGGCAAAAGGCTACCACTAAGGTAGGGAGAATACTTTTTTTTTTCCTTCTTTTGTTTCTCTAGGTCCTGCCCTGAGGCCTGCTGCAACCATGAGACTCCACTGCTCCAGAATGACAAGAGAAACCTACTGCTCTGAACAGAAGAATAAGGAAGAGGGCCCTGAAAGGGGGGAGGGGGAGTGGAAATCCCTATTCTTTTCTTTTTTCTCTTGCCACTTCATCTCAAGGCACAGGTAAGAAACTAAAAGCTAGAGAACTCCAAGCTTCAGGCTAGAGGAATGAAGGGCCTCTGGGAGTCAACAGTGTAGGGGAAATCACTGAGAAGAGAAAGATGGAGCAGTGATCCTTAAATCTGCAAATGAACCAAGTCCTGGGCTCAATTACAAGCTATGTATATGTGGAACATGGAAATTACAGGAGAGGCTTTTAGAATAGAGCTATGGTGCATTATGGTATATATAACTGCCCAAGTCCTGGATCAACCTAAGTGGGAAAGGGAGGGGCAAACTCAACACAGCAAGGGCTTTGAAAACTGAACAGATAATGGAAAAACTGCCCATATAAACTGAGAAAGAATATGCAGTCATAACCCAATTGGACTTACCTCTTTACTAGAACAAATAAAAAATCCTCAGCTCCCTAAAGGATTTTAACAGGATGCAGAATCTCACAACAAAATATTCAAAATACCCAGGATAGAATACAAAAGTTAACAGACATAGCAAGAACAACAAAAATGTGACCAATTCTCAAGGGAGAAGACAACTAATAGATGCTAACCCCAAGATGACCCAAATATTTGAAATACCAAAGCCTTTAAATTTTTTTATGTTTATGTATTTATTTAGAAAAAGAGAGCAAGAGCAGGGGAGGGGCACAGAGAGAAGGGGAGAGAGAGAATCCCAAGCAGGTTCCATGTTCCGTACCAAGCCCGATGTGGGGCTCGATCCCATGACCTTGAGATGATGATCGGAGCCGAAATTAAGAGTTGGGTGGTCAACCGAGTGAGCCACCCAGGCACCCCAGAAATACCAAAGACTTTTAAAGCAGCTATTAAAAACATGATCCATTAGGTAAGAATGGACACCTTAAAATGATGAACCAAATTCTCAGGAAAGAAATGTAAGTTATAAAAAAAGAACCAAATGGAAAGTTTAGAACTAAAAAACTAAAGTTTACTGGATAGGCTCAAAAGCAGAAAGGAGATGACAGAGAAATCACTGAAACTGATATATCAGTAAGAGTTATAGAAATTTAACAACAGAAAAACTAATTTAAAAAAAAAAAAAAAAAAAAAAGAATAGTCTCCAGGTACCTGGGAGGCTCAGTTGGCTGAGTGTCCGACTCTTAATTTCAGCTCAGGTTCTGGTCCCAAGGTCATGGGATTGAACCTTGTATGGCGCTTCAGGCTGAGCGTGAAGCATTTTTTAAAAGAACTGTCTCTCAGGGTCCTGTGGGGTAATATCAAAAGTTGTCAGCCTAGAATTCTATATTCAGGGAAAGTCAAGTTCAGGATTGAAGACAAAGATATTCTCAGACAAAAGAAAACTGAGAACTCACTGTCAGGAGACCTGTTCTAAATGAAATGCTAAAGTTCCTCAGGTGCAAGGGAAATGTTACACTGTGTTAACTGGAATTTAAATAAAAACCTGAAAATAAAGTGTTATTATTAAGAAGAGAGGAGGGGAGGGAAGGAAAGAATACCACCTGATCTCAAAACATACTATAAAGCTCCAGTACTGGCAAAAGGATAGACATAACAATCAAAGGAACAGAAGCCAGAAATAGATCCATACAAATATGGCAAAATGAGCTTTTGCAAAGGTGCTAAAACAATTCAAAGGGTCGGGGGATTGGGGGGGAACCTTTTCAAAATAACCAATCCTACACTGATTAAGACATCCTATAGGGGCACATGGGTGGCTCAGTCAGTTAAGCTTCCAACTTCAGCTCAGGTCATGATCTCACAGTTCACTCAGGCTCTGTGCTGACAGCTCAAAGCCTGGAGCCTGCTTCGGTTTCTGCGTCTCCCTCTCTTTCTCTGCCCCTCCCTCACTCACGCTCTGTCTCTCTCAAAAATAAATAAACATTAAGACATCTATTTCTTTTTAATCAACTGTAACCTATACCTTAAAGACTTTACACAAAATTAATAATGGATCAGACCCAAATGTAAATCATAAGACTATGTAACTTCTAGGCGAAAATCTTTGTGGTCTTGGTTTGGGCAAATAGTTCTTAGATAACAAAAGCACAATCCATAAGAAAAACTGATAAACTGGGGGTGTATGGGTGGCCTGTTAAGTGTCCGACTTTGGGTCAGGTCATGATTACGGCTCGTGGGTTCAAACCCCATGTCAGGCTCTGTGCTGACAGCTCAGAGCCTGGAGCCTGCATCTGATTCTGTCTCCCTCTCTCTCAAAAAGAATAAATAAACAATAAAAAAAATTAAAAAAAGAAAAACTGATAAACTGGAATTCACTAAAATGGAAAGAACACTGTTAATAAAATGGAAAGACAGGCCAGAGGCTAGGTGAAAATATATGCAAATCATATTTAACAAAAAACTTGTATTTAGAACACATATATTTTAAAAATCTCCCGAAACCTAATAAAACAAAAGCCCAATTTTAAAAGTAGGTAAAAGATTTGAACACTTTACCAAAGAAAATCTACACAGAGACACGAAAAAGAGTAAGAAAAGATGCTGAACATTATTAGTTATTTGGAACACAGGAATTGAAGCCACAATGTCACCACCATAAGCCTACTAGAATATGTGTGGGGAGAGAAGGAACCTATCAGACAATACAAAGTACTGCAGAGGATGTGGTACAACTGGAACTTTCATACACTGCTGATGGGAATGCATAATAATACAGCCAACAAGAAAATATTTAACAATTTCTTATAAGGTTAAACACATACTTACTACAACCTCAAAATCTCATTAGGAATTTACCCTGAAACTTATGTTCGCCCAAAATCCTATATAAGGAGGTTTACAACACTTCATTAGTACCTGGCAAAAACTGGAAACAGTCCAAATGTTCCACAACTGGGGAATGGATCCAACAAACTGGTAATGGAATATTACTCAGCAATAAAAAGAACTATGGCTATATATATAACAACATGAAAGAATCTCAAATGCAAATTCTAGGTGAAAGAAGCCATATTCAAGAGGTTACATATTGTATGATTCCACTTATATGACACCGTGGAAAAAGTAAAACTACAGGATTGCATATAAATCCCTGGTTGCCAGGAATTAAGGGTGGGGGAGGGTTTGAAAGAACAGGGTAGAAGGAAGGAATTTTTTAGAGGGCCACTATGGAACTGTTCTGTGTGTAGATTGTAGTAGTGGATACACAACTCCAGACACTGGTCAAAATTCATGGAACTGTACACCAAAAGTATAAATTTTATGTAAATTAAAATATAATTTTTAAATATTAAGTGTAAAAGTTTTTAACCTACACTGGAGCACCTATAATGGAGTTGTGGCTGTTTAAGGTACAATACGTGTCGGGGTACCTGGGTGGCTCGGTAGGTAAAAAGTTTGACTCTGAATCTTGGCTCAGATCTTGGATCTTAGGGGTGGGTTGTTAATTCAAGGCCTGTGTTGGGTTCTGTACTGGGTGTGAAGCCTACGTAAGAAAATGAGGCAGGGGTAGGGGGGAAGAATGGGGCACCTAAATGGCTCAGTTAGTTAAAGCATCTGACTCTTGATTTTGGCTCAGGTCATGATCTCAACAGTTCGTGAGATCGAGCCCTACTATCAGTGCAGAGCCTGCTTGGGATTTTCTCTCTTCCTCTGCTTTTTCCCCATTCTCCCTCAAAATAAAATAAACATTTAAAAAGAAAATGGGCAGCCACCCTGGAAAACAGTATGGAGGTTCCTCAAAAAATTAAAAATAAAACTACCCTACGACCCAGCAATTGCACTACTAGGTATTTATCCAAGGGATACAGGTGTGCTGTTTCGAAGGGACACATGCACCCCCATGTTTATAGCAGCACTATCGACAATAGCCATAGTATGGAAAGAGCTCAAATGTCCCTCGATGGATGAATGGATAAAGAAGATGTATATATATGTATGTATACACACACACACACACACACACACACACACACAATGGAGTATTACTCAGCAATCAGAAAGAATGAAATCTTGCCATTTGCAACTACGTAAATGGAACTGGAGGGTATTATGCTAAGTGAAATTAGTCAGAGAAAGACAAAAATCATGTGACTTCACTCATATGAGGACTTTAAGAGACAGAACAGATGAACATAAGGGAAGGGAAACAAAAATAATATAAAAACGGCGGGGGGTGGGGGACAAAACAGAAGAGACTCATAAATATGGAGAACAAACTGAGGGTTACTGGAGGGGTTGTGGGAGGGGGGATGGACTAAATGGGTAAGGGGCACTAAGGGATCTACTCCTGAAATCATTGTCGCACTATATGCTAATTTGGATGTAAATTAAAAAAAATAAAAAATAAAACAAGTTAATAAATAAAAAAAAGAAAGTACAAGTGTCAAAAGAACAATGCTGAATAGAACACAAACATGAAATTATTCAGTGCCAGGCACTTTATATACATTATTATTTGATTTAGTCATCACATTGATACTTTATATAAGGTAGGCATTATTCACATTTTACAGATAAGGTTAGAGAGGTTAAGTGACTTGACCCAAGATGAAACAGATTAATAGGATCTGAATATTAGGAAAAATTTATAAAAATGTATGCTTATAGTACCACCCTTAAAAGATTCTGATTTAAATGCTTTAGGCTGGGGACTAATAAAAGGAGAGAAATCACCTATGCATGCTACCAAAATTCTTGATTAGTTGTGTAGAACATCAATTCAAGCTCTTGGTTGAAATAACTCTTCATCCTATTCTTACTGGCGTTCCTTTTTTTTTTTTTTTTTAAAGATATAAACAAAGCAAGAAAAGACCTAACACAATCTGAAATCTCATATATTCTCTAGCTGTAAACTCTAAAACAATGGTCCCTCATTTGGGCTATGTATTAAAATCTCCCTAGGAACTCTAAAAATATCAATACTTAAACTTCACCAGAGCAATTCTGATTCAATTATCTGGAGTGGACATGGGTATGTGAATTTCTTACTCAAATTTTTTTTACCTAAAATTCCCCAGATGATAGTAATATGCAGACAGAATTAGGAACTACTGCTCTAAATAGTTTCCAACTGTGAGAGCTCTGAAAGAGTATACATTTAGAACTCTAATATGAACACAGAAGTGTAATACTGTAGTAATTTGAAGAAAATTACATTCTAAGGTGATAGCAAGTGTTTGCTTTGAAAGTATCTACAAAGTTCTGCTTTTGCACTTTTTTAAACTTTATTTATTTTTTGAGAGAGAGAGAGCATGCAAAATCAGGGGAGGGGCAGACAGAGAGAGGGAGAGAAAGAATTTCAAGTAGGCTCCGTGCCATCAGTGCAGAGCCTGGCTCGGAGCTCAATCTCACGGATCTGTGAGATCATGACCTGAGCCAAAATCAAGAGTGGGACGCTTACAGGACTGAGCCACCCAGGCACCCCCGGCTTTTGCCCTGAAAAGTAAATCTGAACATGCCAACTGTCCCAGCTGAGGCCTTAATATCAATGCACTATCATCCTCCATTCTTTGATCAAGTGGTTCTCAATGTGGGTAGCATTTTAGAATCATCTGAGGAACTTTCAAATACCTGTATTGGGCCACACCCCACAACAAATACATCATCGGACGAGTGTAAGGAAAGAACCCGTGCATTACCATTTTTTGAAAGCTCATTGGCAATTCCATTACACAGCCAAGATGAAGAACCACAATTCTAGTTGTACACATGAATGCAGAGCCTACATTTAAAAGAATGTGACAGATCTCCTAGTAGACTCAATCAAGTTACTGAGTAACATTCCAATGATTAGTATTGTGGGGAGGCAACTATTTTTTGACATTAGACGTTTGACTTCGGCTCAGGTCATGATCTTGCAGTTTGTGAGTTCGAGCCCCACATCGGGCTCTGTGCTGACAGCTCAGAGCCTGGAGCCTGCTTTGGATCCTTTGTCTCCTTCTCTCTCTGCCCCTCCCCCACTTGTGCTCCATCTCTGTCTCAAAAATAAATAAATGTAATCAAAAAAAATTTTTTTAAAAAGGGAAAGCTCAATATTAAATGAATGGGTTTTATAATATAATAGTCTAGGATGAAGCAGCAAGAAGACACTTTTTCAGCCCAATTAACATACACAGAAAGGCCTCAAAGTATAGCTTTTCATCTATCTCATAATTTGATCTGAAATGAAATTAAACAAGTTATACACTCCATCTCAAAACTCAGTTTGACAATTTTCCTACAAAAGAATGGGCTCATAAAAAAGAATGAAATCTTGCTGTTTGCAACAACATGGATGGATCTAGAGAGTACCATCCTAAGTGAAATTAAGTCCGTCAGAGAAAGACAAATATCATATGATTTCACTCATATGTGGAATTTAAGAAACAAAACAAATGAGCAAAGGGGAAAAAAAGACAGGCAAACCAAAAACAAACTCTTAACTAGAGGGAACTAATGGTTGCCAAAGGGAAGGTGGGAGGGAGATGGGTAAATAGGTGTTAGAGATGAAGGAGTGCACTTGTGATGAGCACCAGGTGTTGTATGAAAGTGCTGAATCACTATCTTGTACACCTGAAACTGTATGTTAACATTGTATGTTAACTGAAATTTAAATAAAAACTTCTTTTAAAAAGGCCTTGTTTTTATAGTATGTTTCCATGTAGCTTAATCTACATGCTCCTTAAGAGAGCTGCTGCTGATCCAAATTTTATAGACTATTGCTTCGTAATGCCTTACTTAATATTAGGAACCCAAAAGCCATAAAATATAAAAAGTTCTACATAGAAATATTTGCAACACCTAAAGTAAACAGTAAATAAGCAAACACACAAGTCCATAAAAAGACAATCCAACACAAATGGATGGTTTATGAATTCTAAGAATACAATTAGCTGAAAAACAAGAAAATATTCAACCTCCTTAATACAGTGGTTTGTTTTTTTTAATGTTTTATTTATTTTTAAGACAGGGAGAGACAGAGCATGAACAGGGGAGCGTAAGAGAGAGGGAGACACAGAATCTGAAACAGGCTCCAGGCTCTGAGCTGTCAGCACAGAGCCCGACACGGGGCTCGAACTCATGGACTGCGAGATCATGACCTGAGCCGAAGTCGGCCGCTTAACCGACTGAGCCACCCAGGCGCCCCTTTAATACAGTGTTTTTAATTTACCACAACGGCTAAAATCTTAAAAATTTAAATATGCAGGGACAGAGGAGGGGAAATGTCCCATGTTAGCGAAATGGCAACTTTGGTAAAATTTTTGTGAGAATAGTTCGGCAGAACTCAACAAAATTTAAAACACACATGACCATAGAGCGCCCGGGTGGCTCAGTCAGTTGGGCATCTGACTTCAGCTCAGGTCATGATCTCGCGGTCCGTGAGTTTGAGCCCCACATCAGGCTCTGTGCTGACAGCTGGGAGCCTGGAGCCTGCTTCGGATTCTGTGTCTCTCTCTCTCTCTCTCTCTCTCTCTCTCTCTCTGTTCTCCCCTGCTTGTGCTCTGTTACTCTGTCTCTCAAAAATAAATAAAGATTAAAGAAACCAATTTTTAAATGCAAATGACCTAAGATAGGATCTAGAGATTCCACTTCCAGGAACCTACTCTGCAGAAATATGTAAGTGTAGAAGGGGAAGGAGAAGAAATTTTACATGCACATTATTTGGAAAAGCAATAAGGCAAAGATAACCTACATTCTTCCAAGGGGGGGGCGGAATGCCATAAATTATGCCATATCCATACTTAGAACATTATGCAGCAATTAATAAACAAAAAGAAAATAGGTCTGTACGCATGCACATGGAAGCATATCCATGACACATCACTAAGTGAAAAAAAAAAAGCAAGTTACTGAGCAATGTATAATATTTTTGAGTTTAAAAAAAGGTAAAGTTCTATGATATATTCAATACATAATAAAATGTTTAAAAGGATTTATATTAAAGTTGCTCTGAAAAAGAAAAAAATAAATAAAGCACCTCTGGAGAGTTACCACCCTTGAGGGAGGCGCTTATTTGGGAATGAGGTGAAAATGTGTTTTTTTCTGTACTGTATTACTTTTGTAACAATCAACTATAAACAGTATAAATCTTGCTTCTCAAACTGTAGTTCACAAAATCAATCACCTGAGAATCTGTTAGAAATTCAGAATCCTAAGTCTCAATCCACATCTACTGAATCATTTCAACCAGACTCTCAAAGGTTCCTCTCACAGGTTCCTGAAGTGATATATATGCATAGTGAAGTTTGACAAGCACTGATACAAGCTACAGGAAGTTCTGAGAGTTCGCTATACTATCTTAAAAGGTTTCATTTCCATTTCTCCTTAATTTTAATTAAATACTTGATTTCTTTTTAAGAAATTATCATGTAAAGGTGGTTGAGCATCTGACTTCAGCTCAGGTCATGACTTCATGGTTCATGAGTTCGAGTCCCGCATCAGGCCCACTGCTGTCAGCAGGGTCTCCTTAAGATCCCCTGTCCCCCTGTCTGCCCCTCCCCCGCTCATGCTTGCTCTCAAAAATGAATAAACATTTTGAAAAAAAGAAATTATTATATGCAATTCAGGTATAATTTTTCTTCTCTTAAAAGATATAGAAGTATGTTGAGAGCTTTATACTAAGAATCACTAAATAGCTGCAATATAATTAATGCTTAATAAATGACATTCAACAGAATAAATTATTTATGTATCCAAAGTTCACACAGTACCATATACAAAATGGAAGAGTAGTATCTGTCACCAAAAGATGCTCTGGATTTTGATTATTCAGGATTTGATGAAGGGTATAAAAACCACTAAATAGATATTCTGAGCAAAGGGGGAATTAATAAAAGGAATTGAGTGCTTGATTTGTAGATGGACTGGAGGAGTGGGCAGTACGAGAACGACACCAGAATACTATACAACTGAGTCACAAGGAGCTCTTCCTGCACAAGCCACCAATGGAACCACTAAATTCAAGAATGGGAGATGATCCAAGGATTAGAAAGCTAGAATCAGGAAGTCATCATTACCACTGCCACGACTGACTCTAGATACCCAAGAAGCCAGGTGATGTACAAAGCAAAACAGAGTCTATCTGCTGCCTTTGCCACAAATGCCTCTGGATAATGCAGAAGAATGGCCAATGCAATGCTACATTTCTGCTACTGCAAAAAAAATCTCATATCCTTACAACTGCAGGAAAAAAAAAAAAAAAAGGAAAGAGGAACAGCAGAAAAAAGAAATAGTTTTTGGCTTTCTAGCCCAACAGAGCACAAAAAGGTACTTCACAGAATTGAGGAAGACCATCACAGAATTCCCAAATGGCTTAAAAGCTGTATGCATTTAAAACAAATGTACAACTGGGACGCCTGGGTGGCTCAGTCGGTTAAGCGTCCCGACTTCAGCTCAGGTCACGATCTCGCAGTCTGTGAGTTCGAGCCCCGCGTCGGGCTCTGGACTGATGGCTCAGAGCCTGGAGCCTGTTTTCGATTCTGTGTCTCCCTCTCTCTCTGCCCCTCCCCTGTTCATTCTCTGTCTCTCTCTGTCCCAAAAATAAATAAACGTTAAAAAAAAAATTTTTTTTTTTAATAAATAAAACAAATGTACAACTAAACAACACTAATCCTCAAAGTTTCCAGTTTCGAATATTTACTTTTAAGCTACCCTCCAAGAAGGAAGGTAAAAGACAAGAGTAAAATGTTGAAGGTCATGTTGTTAGGAGACTTTCCCATTGAAGACGCTGCTTGGAGATCACTTCAGCAAAAAGTTCACAATTTCACTCACTACCCTTGGACATTAATTAAAATAAAAATTTAACACTGACAAGTTTTGACCAACTACATAGAATTCTGTAGATCCATGACACTTAACTTGAAATTGTGCTGAGGTATGCATTTGAACTCCACATGTAATCCTGTTGTACCCAAACTTGCTAATGAATACATTTAGCCAACTACCAACAATAACATCTCAAATTTGGCTTTGCTGTTCTTCACCTGCCCTTGTACATGCATATTATGAAGGCAATTACTTCCTTCTATGTCATCTTAAATTTGGAGAGCCAAGACTTCACCTCTAGAGAATGTCAAGAGTTTAATCAAAATTTAGTAAAAGAAATGTTTCTATTAATAGAAGAAAGGATACTATCACTGTGTGTATCATTTGATTTATTCTGTATTCAACCGCAAACCCAAGTGGGGCATGTGATGGAAGGGATATATCTTATGTAAACAGTATAAACAATGTTAGGTAAAACTTGTATTTTACATCAGAAAAACAAACTGAAGGCTTTACATAGCACTATATGCTTTTAGCATCTAGTTGATGAACAGCCAAGTCACTTCCAACAAATATAACCCTAGTTTTAAACGTTTACCATTACATGAAGCCCCATTCAAGGCAAGATTTTCTTGGGTCTCAGTCTCCTAACTGAAGGGGAAAAAATGCCCATACTCTTTGAGAGGAAGAAAAATTCCTACAGATAAAAGGGTAAGAATTTAAAGGAAAGTCCAAGAACCAGGTAACTCCCAATTCCAAACTACCCTGGCATAACAGCTAATTTAAACCACAAATGAAAATTCTATATAGTCCACTTTATGTTACTTGACTATTTTTGCAGTAATTCAGAATTGTTAGAGAATTATTTAAGAATCCTCTTAGTTATCTATTCACACGTTCACCTCTGGGTTCCAATTGTCAAGCCCAAAGTATTAGCATTCTATACATAGCTACTGTGGCACCACTGAAAATGTTCCACAAACACACAACCAAAACGTTTGAGTGACTTCAATGTACCGCACTTAACACAACCACTAGCCATCTCCAAACTACCTGAAGATGACATACAAAATTGAATTCGTTCTGTTAAGTGAACTGAATATTGTTAAGAAGTGTTGTATATAGTTTTCTCTTCCTTTGGAGGCACTTCAAAAAAAAAAAAAAAAAGATACACATTCCCAACTACTTCTTAAGAACAAATTTTAACAGTACATAATTTGAACTAGTACTTCCTCCTTTCTTATCATAGCAACTCAAAATACCTATTGATAAGTGGTAGGATTCTAACAATTCACAATTTCTTTTTTTTTTTTTAATTTTTTTTTTTTTAACGTTTATTTATTTTTGAGATGGAGAGAGACACAGCATGAACGGGAGAGGGGCAGAGAGAGAGGGAGACACAGAATCGGAAGCAGGCTCCAGGCTCTGAGCCATCAGCCCAGAGCCTGACGCGGGGCTCGAACCCACAGACCGCGAGATCGTGACCTGAGCTGAAGTCGGACGCTTAACCGACTGAGCCACCCAGGCGCCCCACAATTCACAATTTCTTAATGACACTCCATGTATGTATAGATGGCATACAAAAATTTGTACAATATAAACACAAGTGAGATTCTCTGAAACCCATAGTGCTTATTTAAAAAGTATGGGGGTTTTAATTTTTATCTCAGAAAGATCTTACTTAAAAAAAGCCACTGTAAATTTCTTTAAAGCTCAAGAAGTAGCCATAAATTCAAATGATCTTGAAATAGACACATACATACTCCTGTATCATTTAAAGAAAGTTTTATAACCAAGCTATAACAGGCCATGTACATCTGCAGTACATTTTCTTGCCAATTATTCTCAAAAAACACAGGCTCAATGATTAACAAACATGACAAAAGGAACACATGGCATATACAACCGGAATCATCCTCTTTTCGTGAAGCTTATAATGAATACCTAGCCTAAGAACACTTCTACATATACTCGCTGAAAGGATTTTAGAGAATAAAGATCAGTGCTCACTGTGGCAGCACATATGTTAAAACTAAAACAATACAGAAATTAGCACGGCCCCTGTGCAAGGATGCCATGCAAATTCAGGAAGTGTTCCACATTTTTGTGTCAAAGAGTTGGGAGATCAATTAAGGAAGAATTTTCCTGATTGATTAAAAATAACTTGGTTATGCTCACCTACTCCTGCTAGAAGTTTACCCAGTATATTAACATAGTGCACAATAAAAACAAAAAAGCCAAATAAGTAATTAAATAATGACAGTATCACTAAATGTGGATCTTTAATAATGGGGTTGAACTGAATCACTGTTTAAGCATTTTTTTAATTTAGTGTATGTGCATAGTTTTAAAAGTTAATTATAACCTCAAGGTTTAACAATCCTCTCTGCCACATCTCAGTCAATACTGATTTCCAATCCTTTGAGGCAAGTATTTTAAATTCTTTTCACTGTTCCTTCTAGTACTTTTATCCCAAATAATATGTTTTCTCAGATAGTTACTACCTTTCTATTTTAGATATCATCTATCACAATGTTCATTGATGATGATTTTGCACTCTTACATGCACCTTCCCTCCAGTCTTTCTTGTGTAGTTTTATCATCATTTTTATTTAAGCCACTATCCATTGTTTGTAACAATCACCTAACAGGAATTCCAGAAAGAGAGGAGAGGGAAGAAAATTACCAAAGCAGTATTATAAGTTCATTTCTCAAAGCTTTAAAAGGGCGCAAATCTGAGGGTGCCTGAGTGGCTTGGTCAGTTAAGTGTCCAGCTCTTGATTTCAGCTCAGGTCATGATCTCATGTTGGTGAATTCGGGCAACTAGCCCATTTGGGATTCTCTCTCTGCCTCTCTCTGCCCCTTCTCCCACCCATGTGCATGCATTCTCTCTCAAAAAAAGTAAATAAACATTAAAATAAATAAAGGACACAAATCTTCCAGTTAAAAGGGTCCACTAAGGCCCAACACAATGAAGAGACTTGAAACAACCAAGAATAAAGAGAAAAGGCTGAAACTTAAAAAAAAAAAAAAAAGTCATCAAGAAACGAGAACCAGACTGGTATTGGACTTATTAGCAACAGTAAGTGCAGAAGGCAGTTATCTTTCATCAACATTCAATCCAGACTTTTCCAGCTAGCCCATCTAGCAACCAAATTTGAAGACAAATTAAAGATACTATCAGGGCCACAATGAGTAACATCATAAAGTTACATGGGAGTTAAATTAAGGATGTAGCCCAGCAAAATTAGATTAAATCAAGAAAAGACACAAGTCTAAGAAAAAGGGTCCAATTCAAGAGTTAGTGGGAAGAGTTAGTGATTACAACAGCAGGATGGAGGACTCCAGAAGTGTAAATACAATCCAAATGACCTTGATATCAGAAGCATTGTTCTCGGGAAGGTCCAGAGTATTTGGCATTAAGCCTGTTTTAAAAAAAAAAAAAAAAACAATAATAGTAATACACTATTTGGGCTGTCATAAAAACAAACACTGTTCAATAGTGTCATTTTTTTTAAATTTTGAGAGAGAGCAAGAGCAGGGGGGAGGGGCAGAGAGAGAGAGAGAGAGAGAGACAAAATCCCAAGCAGGCTCTGCACTGACAGCGCAAGGCTCAATCTCATGACCTGGGATCATGGTCTGAATGGAAACCAAGAGTGGGACCCAACTGAGCCACCCAGGCACCCCTCATCACGAGTTCTTAATATACGATTGTTACCTTGGCTCTTTTCTCCAACTTGTGATTTAAAAAAAGTCATTTTGTTTTGTGATCATAGTCAAGTCTTAATTTGCTCATAGCTTGATTTTTTTTTTCTTGAAGTGACACTTGATGGGGCGCTTGGGTGGCTCAGTCAGTTAAGCGTCCAACTCTTGGTTTTGGCTTAGGTCATTATCCCAGGGTCGGGGGATTGAGCCCTGCATCAGGCTCTGTCTGCACTGACAGCATGAAGCCTGCTTGGGATTCTCTCTCTGCCCATCCCTCACTTGCACTCTCTCTCAAAATAAATAAACATTAAATTAAAAGACAGTTCAGAGAAATGTTAAAACCAATAATATTTTATCAGACTAATGAAAAATTTAAAGATTCTTAATATACTGTATCAGCAAAAGAGCAAAGAAAATGACAGTTCACACACTACTGGCTAAAAGATAAACTCAATAACCTTTGAAAACATTCCATCTTATTTATAAAAACTATGAATGTCTATACCCAAAGTCCAACAAACCCACTTTGGAGGTTAGGTTAGGTTAGGTCAAGAAAGTAAAAGGAAGGGAATGATAGGAAGAAGACACACAATACGAGTGAACAAAATGCCCAACAATAAGAAAAAAGATAAACTGATATGTCCCTATTAGAAAATACTGTACAATTTTTAAATCCACAGTAATACTGAAGGAAAAAATAGCAACTTGCAGAATAAACTAAACTGGAGCAGGAAGCAGGAAAGAGCACCAATATAACATTATTTTTCTTCTAAAATAAAATACATTTCAACTTTGGATTCGTGTTTATTGACATAAGAACACTATTTAAATTTTTTTTAATGTTTTTCTTTTTTTCTTTTTATTTTTTTGAGAGCGAGCAAGAGAGAGTATGAGCAGGGAAGGGGCAGAGAGAGAGGTAGACACAGAATTCGAAGCAGGCTCCAGGCTCTGAGCTGTCAGCACAGAGCCCAATGCAGGGCTTGAACTCGTGAACTGCAAGATCATGACCTGAGCCGAAGTCAGAGCCCAAAACGCTATTGAAAAAAAAAACAAAAAAAAAATCAAATCTTAGCAATGATCTAGATCCAGTTAAACAGTTCCCATCTTCACACCCTTACTAACAATCCCTTTCAAAGAAGACATTAATAACCAACATGCATCTTAAAAGGGGAAAAGCAATCCCTATCAAAATAACACCAGCATTCTTCACAGAGCTAGAGCAAACAATCCTAAAATTTGTATGGAACCAGAAAAGACCCCGAATAGCCAAAGCAATCTTGAAAAAAAAACCCGAAGCTGAAGGCATCACAATCCCAGACTTCAAGACGTATTACAAAGCTGTAATGATCAACACAGTATGGTACTGGCACAAAAACAGACACTCAATGAACCCAGAAATAGACCCACAAACATGTAGCCAATTAATCTCTGACAAAGCAGGAAAGAATATCCAGTGGAATAAAGACAGTCTCTTCAGCAAACGGTGCTGGGAAAACTGGAGAGCAACATGCAGAAAAATGAACCTGGACCACTTTCTTACACCATACACAAAAACTCAAAATGGATGAGAGACCTAAATGTAAGAAAGGATGGGGCACCTGGGTGGCAAAGTCGGCTGGGCATTCGACTTTGGCTCAGGTCATGATCTCATGGTTCATGAGTTGGAGCCCCACATCAGGCTCTGTGCTGATAGCTCAGAGCCTGGAGCCTGCTTGGGATTCTGTGTCTCCCTCTCTTTCTCTGCCCTTCCTTGCTTGTGCTCTCTTTCTCTCTCTCTCTCTCTCTCTCAAAAATAAATAAACATTTAAAAAATTAAAAAAACAAAAACAAAGTAAGAAAGGAAGCCATCAAAATCCTAGAGGAGAAAGCAGGCAAAAACCTCTTTGACCTTGGCCTCAGCAGCTTCTTACTCAACATATCTCCAGAGGCAAGGGAAACAGGAGCAAAAATAAACTATTGGGACCTCCTCAAAATAAAAAGCTTCTGCACAGTGAAGGAAATGATCAGCAAAACTAAAAGGCAACCAACAGAATGGGAGAAGATATTTGCAAATGACATATCAGACAAGGGTTAGTATCCAAAATCTATAAAGAACTTATCAAACTCACCCAAAAAACAAATAATCCAGTGAAGAAATGGGCAAAAGACATGAATAGACACTTCTCAAAAGAAGACATCCAGATGGCCAACCGACACATGAAAAAATGCTCAACATCACTCATAAGGGAAATACAGATCAAAACCACGATGAGATACCACCTGACACCTGTCAGAATGGCTAACATTCACAACTCAGGCAACAACAGATGTTGGTGAGGATGCGGAGAAAGTGGATCTCTTTTGCACTGCTGGTGGGAATGCAACTGGTACAACCACTCTGGAAAACAATATGGAGGTTTCTCAAAAAATTGAAAATAGAACTACCCTATGACCCAGCAATTGCACTAGCAGATATTTATCCAAGGGATGCTGTTTTGAAGGGGCACATGCAACCCAACATTTATAGCAATGCTATCGACAATAGCCAAGGTATGGAAAGAGCCCAAATGCCCATTGACTGATGAATGGATAAAGATGATGTGGTATATATATACAATAGAGTATTACTCATCAATCAAACAGAATAAAATCTTGCCATTTGCAACTATGTGGATGGAACTAGAGGATATTATGCTAAGCAAAATTAGAGAAAGACAAATAGTATATGACTTCACTCATACAAGGAATTTAAGATACTAAACAGACGAACCTAAGGGAAGAGAAGCAAAAATAATATAAAAACAGGGAGGGGGACAAAAACGTAAGAGACTCTTAAATATAGAGAACAAACAGAGGGTTGGTGGAGGGGTTGTGGGAGGGGGGATGGGCTAAATTGGTAAGGGCATTAAGGAATCTACTCCTGAAATCACTGTTGCACTATATGCTAACTTGGATGTAAATTTAAAAATTAATTAAAGAAATAAATAAAAGGGGAAAAAAACTAAAAACTAGAAGTTACTTTTGAAATGTCAACAGTGGCAGAGCCAGAATTAGAATGAACCTAGTTTGCTTTATATTAGTTTGCTTTATATTAATCCAGATTTGACAGTTTTAAAGAAATTATAGGCTCGTGACAAATATTCATTTTAATATTGCCATACAAGGTAAGCAATGATTTATGCTCTCTTTAGACTGTGAAATACATAAAATACATTTGGAAGAAAGGACTAAGTATGGAATAAGAGAGTAAAAAAGTTAACTAAAAAGGATTCCAAGACCAAAAAAAGAGCCATCTTAAATACCAAAACATCTTCTTTCAACACAATTGATTCAAAAAACCTCTACTATGGTATACCATGAAACTTTGAAATACATTTCCACATTTAAGAGAATGCAGACTAGTTCTCCTCAATATAATATATAGTTTATTAAGTATTAACTACTAACCTCAGCCTTTTGGGCCAGAATTTAGGCAGCAGATACTTAAGATCTTAGGTTTTATAGTCATTTTGAAAATCCAGCAATCTTCATTGAAAACCAGATACAAACCTGTATCTACCTTTTCATTTGGGAAGCCTTAAAAAGCACTGTATTAACCTATTTAGAAAAACAGAGCCCCTTCCTTTTAGAAGTATATCAACAAAGAAAATGATGCACATATCTGTATCATGCAGCTAACCCTACAATCTTAGTTTGTCAGCCAATACTAGAGTAATATAAAGAAGCAACCTAATCACCTTCGATGTAAGCTTTCCATTTCTCTTTCTTCAAACATTTGCATTGTACTGCCTGAGTTCTTAAAATTTGCCTGTGATTTTGTCTTGGAATTCAGTATAAAAAAACTGTTGCTCTCTCATTCTAATATAGCATTTAAAAAAAGAAAGCCAGTTACTGGTATTGTAATTGCTATCATTTTGCAAGCAAATGGATACAAATATCTAAGCAAAAGGTACAAACATTTAAATAGAAATGTTTAAACTTCCTTCCAGAAGTTAAGCCTGGAAGATTCAAATTATTTCCATCAAAATATTCCAGAATCAGATATATATTAATGTATATTTTATACATATACACACATGGCCAGATCAATCTAGCTTTCCTCCTTTTCCTCCCAGTTTTACAAATGGGTCCTCTGTCATCATAGTTTCTGAAAATTAACCAACCAGGTCCATGAATCAAGCAAACAGCATGAATACCCTCCATTTAATCATTTCTTCTATTATTTAGCATTAAAAAAAACAACAACAAAAAAAAAGACAATGGCACACACCAATTTACTATTGCCTAAGTGCCAAGTAAGCTTCTGGTTTAAAAAACACAAAACTGTACCCTTTATAAATGGATATATCAAGTCTGTCATGTCAGAACAGGCTTGTCCTCAAGAGGCTTGTCCTCAAGATTTACAGGATAAATGGTAGGCCCTTAAAATAATGAGGTACTGGACTTGCTGCCAAGTGTGCTTGCACATATGTGTATTTAATGGTCCTTTAATGACTTGTCTTTGGAATGATTCTGTCCTACCTTTGCTGCTGCAGCCCGCCTGTCCTTTGCATCACTGAATTCATACTTCTGGAAGTACCCAATATGCACTGTAACAGACAGATGGACAGATCAATGGGCCACAGCGGCAAAGGCCAGATAGACAGACTTGATAAAAATTAAAATCAAGGTATATAAAGGGAAGGGGGAAACCAGAAGAAAACATATCTATCTATATTCTATAAGCAAAATGCCTGAACTTCAGGTCTATAGTCCTCCCAAACACATACCCAAATAAACTAAATTTTGATTTCTTTTCTTTCAAGTAGAAATAGTACCACTGCAGTAATCAGTATTTTTAATACCATTAACAGTTACAGATATGGCAAGCACTTCTGTAACCATGCCACACAATTTCTTCACAGGCTGCTCTTTAATACACAAATTATCACATCCAAAGACATTTTATACCAAAATTAATATGGCAATTATTACATGTAGAAAATTTCTCTAATACCAAAGTCTACTAGAATCACAAAATAAAACTAATATTTCAGCATTTTACCATTCTACTTTTCCCTGTCTTCCTAGGTAAAAATGGTTGCTAACACCACATCTAGATAACTTTGGGTGCTTAAAAGAATATATGATAGTGTCATTTAGGCCAATTACCAAGATTTGGTAAAACATTTATATACAAAACTACCATCAGTATCTTTAAAATCTATGTAGAGTCCTCCGGTTACTTCAAGTCCATACAAACAAGTATTCACACTTCAAGAAGTTTCTAAAAGTTATTTTTTAAAACACACCTTAAATTCCCAAAATGCTAGCTTGCTTAAGTAACCTTCATTAAAAGCTTAGATCCAGAGGTGCCTGGGTGGCTGTTAGTTAGGCGTCCAACTTGATTTTGGCTCAGGTCATGATCTCACAGTTTCTTCATAAGTTTGAGCCCCACGATGGGCTCTCTGCTGACAATGTGGAGCCTGCTTGGGATTCTCCCTCTCTTTGTGCCCCTCCCCTGCTCGTGCTCTCTCTGTCTCTCTCAAAATAAATCAATATACTTGAAAATAAAATAAAATAAAATAAAATAAAATAAAAGTTTAGAGATCCATGTAAAAAGCCACTTTAATTTAATCAGACATTTTATTTTGCATACATCTAAAATAACATGGATCCATTCTCCATGTTTAACAAAGACTGAAGAAAAACACTTCCCATTTTCAATGGGTCTAACCATTTATACAATTCTTACTGTAACCTCTCAAAAAAATAAGCAGGTAATTAAACATGATAATCAAATGTAATGCATGATCCTATACTGGAAGAAGAGAAGTTATAAGATGACATACTGGACAACTGCAGAAATGTCAAAGTGGTGTGTATATTATTAATATTTTCTAGGGTAACATTATTCAGATATAATTCACACACCACTTTGAAAATTTACTTTCAAAGTGTATAATTCAGTAGTTTTGATTATATTCAGAGTTGTGACACACAGTTCTATCAGCCATTAATTTTAGAACATTTCATCACCCCAAAAAGAAACGTCATACCTGGTAGCAGCCACTCCCCATACCTCCTTCCCTTCCCCAACAGACCCTCTGACAACCACTCATCTTTTTGTCTCTGTGGATTTACCTATTTGGGATATTTTATAAAAATGGCATCATAAAGTATGAGGCCTGTTGTGACGTTAATTTTTTCATTTTGGGGCTCATGGGTGGCTCAGTCGATTAAGTGTCCAATTTTGGCTCAGGTCATGATCTCGCAGTCTGTGAGTTCAAGCCACGCACTGAGCTGACAGGATGGAGCCTGGAGTCTGCTTCAGATTCTGTGTCTCCCTCTCTCTGCGCCTCCCCCTCCCCCGCTCAAAAATAAACATTAAAAAAAAGGGTTTTAAAATTTTTTTTCCATTTACTTTGCTTATCTAGGAAAGTCAACAAGCTGAGAGCTTACCATGGACATCAAATAAGTCTGTTTTATTGAGGGAATGGAGAGGAACAATTAATCTGGAAGTTAGTTAAATGAAGGCTGCTTAAAGCTTCAACTACACTATTTTTCAACTACTCATTTTACAGATAAGGAAAGAGCATCTATTAAAATAAATGACACCAAGTTATACAACTGATAAAAAGCAAAGCTGGACCTGAACTTAGTTCTTTCTATATATGATGCCAAAGACTTAACCACTAGCTCTTTTGTCCTGTTATAAAATTTACCAATTCCTACTGATTCCACACCCTAATTCCTTGAATGTCTATTTCAATCTTGCTAACCACATCATATATTTCTTGCTCAAACTATTTTTAATTTTTAAAAATGTTTTACTATTATTTATTTTGAGAGATAGAGTATAGAGAGATAGAGCAGGAGGGGGGCAGAGAGAGAGGGAGACACAGAATCTGAAGCAGGCTCCAGGCTCTGAGCTGTCAGCACAGATCCCGACGTGGGGCTCGAACTCACAAACCGCGAGATCATGACCTGAGCTGAAGTCAACCTGAAGTGGTCGTTCAACCAACTGAGCGACCCAGGCACCCCTCTTGCACAAATTATTGAAATAGACTTCTCACTGTTCTCCTTGCTTCCTAATCTCATCCTGTTCTCATTTATTTCCTATACTGCCAAAGTGGTCTTTCTACACACTAATCCCACATTAATTTGTTTTGCCAGGTCCTAGGGGATAAATGCATCTCATTTAGAACTATGCTAAAGCCCTTCATAAATTGCCTACCTGTCTAGCCCAGCTCCTACCACACTACTTCCCATACCATACCATACCATTAACAGCTTCTGCCTTTGCACATTCTATTCCTTCTATTCCTCTGGCTGGAATGCCTTCTCCAATCCCATCCACCTAGTGAGCTACTACTATTCATTTTGCAAAATCTAGCTTTAGATCATTTTCCACCAGGATTTGTCAGTCCTTACCAGAAAAAAGCATTAAACAAACATTCCTTCTCTGACCTTGTATGTCAGTGATATGCTGCACATATCACTGTATTGTAACTTATTTATACATGCCTCTTTAAAAAGTTGCCCAGGGGCACCTGGGTGGCTCAGTCAGTTAAGCTTCCGACTTCGGCTCAGGTCATGATCTCGTGGTCCGTGAATTAAAGTCCCCATGAATCCAAGCCCCGCATCGGGCTTTGTGCTGACAGCTCAGAGCCTGGAGCCTGCTTTGGATTCTGTGTCCCTGCCTCCCTCTGCCACTCCCCCCAGTCATGCTCTGTCTCTCAGAAGTAAATAAATGTTAAAAAAAAAAATTTTTTTTTAATAAAATAAAATAAAAAGTTGCCCAGTATTTGTATTCCCCCAGCACAGCTTAGCAGCTCAAGAAATATCAGTTGGTAAAAAATCAAATACTCAATTTATATAATGTTCTAAATTAACTGAAGCATTATTTTGAAGAACCCATTAACCTCAGAGAATATGCAATGGGAAAAAGACAGCCTCTTCAACAAATGGTGTTGGGAGAGCTGGAAGGCTACATTCAAAATACTGACCACTGGCTTACATCATACACAACAAAGATAAATTTATAATGGATTAAGGACCTAAATGTGAGATCTGGAACCATAAAAATCCTACAAGAGAACACAGGCAGTAATTTCTCTAATCTGGGATGTAGCAACTTTATTCTAGATACGTCTCCTAAAGCAAGAGAAACAAAAGCAAAAATAAACTATTGGGACTACACCAAAGTATAAAGTTTCTGTACAGCAAAAGAAGGAAACAAAACTAAAAGACAACCTACTGAATGGGAGAAAATATCTGCAAAGGACGTATCCTATAAAGGGTTAACATCCAAAATATATAAAGAACTTATATAACTCAACACTCAGAAACCAAATAATCCAATTAAAAATAGGTGGAAGACATGAACAGACATTTCTCTAAAAGAATCTAGATGGCCAACAGACACAGGAAAAGATGTTCAACCCAATTCACTATCAGGGAAATGCAAATCAAAATACAATGAGATACCACCTCACACTTGTCAAAATGGCTAAAATCAAAACCACAACAACTGGTGTTGGAGAGGATGTGGAGAAACAGGAACCCTCGTGCACTACTGGTAGGAGTGCAAACTGGTGCAGCCACTCTGGAGAACAGTACGGAGGTTCCTAAAAAGTTAAAAATAGAATGACCTTATGGTCCAGTAATCACACTACTGGATATATATCCCCAAAATACAAAAATACTCAAAGAGATACATGCAATCTCTATGTTTACTGCAGCATTATTTACAACAGCCAGATTACGGAAGCAGTCCAAGTGTCCTCTGATAGATGAACGGATAAAGATGTGGTATATAATACACAATGGAATATTATTCAGCCATAAAAAAAGAATGAAATCTTGCCATATGCAACATGGATGGAGCTAGAGAGTATAAAGCTAAGTGAAATAAGCCAGAGAAAGACATAACATATGGTTTCACTCATGCGTAATTTAAGAAACAAAACAAAAAAGGAAAAGCAAAGGAAAAAAATTTTTAAAAGGAGAGCGAGATAAACCAAAAAATAAACCCTTAACTACAGAGAACAGACTGATGATACCAGAGGCGAAGTGGAGACATGGGCAAAATAGGTGATGGAGATTAAGAGCACACTTGTCATGATGAGCACTGAGTAATATATAGAATTGTTGAATCACTATATTGTACACCTGAAACTAACATAACACTGTACGTTAACTATACTGAAATTAAAATAAAAAACTTAATAAAAAAATTTTAAAGTACATGTGTGAGGCCGTTAGCAGGCAAGAAACACGTAGGCATTCCTGAAAAATTTGTTCTCAGCACCCAGAATTCCTTCCTACCCACTCCAATCCCATAATTTAGAAAAACAACTGCCCCTACTCCCAAATATCCTAGGGTTCTGAAGGCATTTTAATTGAGCAATGAACTTAAAAGACACAGTGTCAAAAATGCGAAGGTCCAATCCCAGACTGGATGAACTTTTTCCTTAGCTTATGGCTGTGTCCACATCCTTATCATACCCGAACTGTGGTTCTTCAACTTTTATCACAATACAGTAATTTGGAACAACAGTTTCATCTACATGGCTGATATCACACTATAGAAATGAGTAGTTCTGACCAAAAGCCTTGCTTCTGGCGGTGCTAATCCTTTCTTAAAGCAATTGTAGGCTGCCCTCCCCCAATCAACATGGGGTAGCTAGAGCACAGAAAGCCTCCCTAGGAAGTAAGGCAGACCTAGAGAGACTCCTTTTTTATCTCTCTTCAAAGATTTGTTAGTATACACTGCAATTGTTCCGCTCTGACACACAAACAAGTGAGCAAGAAAAAAAAAAAGGTGTCAAATCTTTGACATTCTGGTTTAATAAAAATTAAACTGATTAGATTCACTCATTAAACAAATAACTATACAATCACAATCAAAAGTACTCTACAATTGTAGGAATTTAAACATTTATACATGTGCTTCGTTTTCATACATTACATTTTCCTCAAAAGTATAGTTGAATTAGAATGCAAAGAACTGGAACACAAGAAGCCCTGGCTAGTTGGGTGGCTGCAGAACACGAACACACACACACACACACACACACACACACCTTAAAAGAAAAAGAAAAAGGGGCGCCTGGGTGGCTCAGTTGGTTAAGCGGCCGACTTTGGCTCAGGTCACGATCTCGCGGTCCATGAGTTCGAGCCCCGCGTCGGGCTCTGTGCTGACAGCTCGGAGCCTGGAGCCTGTTTCAGATTCTGTGTCTCCCTCTCTCTGACCCTCCCCCGTTCATGCTCTGTCTCTCTCTGTCTCAAAAATAAATAAACGTTAAAAAAAAAATTTTTTTTTTTTAAAGAAAAAGAAAAAAAAAGAATGTGGACTTGTTCCAATACCTGGAGACAGAGAAAGTGAATATTCAGGAGGAAAGCATTGTATCCTCCTAGTTCATTTTATTACCAAAAAAGATGGGCAGGAGATGAGCTTTTACCCTGTTTCAGTTTTCACAGGCTTTTGCAGATCTAAATATTCCAAAGTGCTTACTACAAGAGATGCCATAGAATACACAGTGCATTTTTATGTTCTTAAATTAATAAAACAACTTTGTAGACAGGAAAAAAAAAAACATTTAGGGTCTCAAAAGGAGGATAAAAATCAAGTTAGGAGAAGGGTAGAGGTTCTACTTTTAAGAGAAAAGTATTAGTAAGAATGAAGATATTAATTAAAGTGATCGCTTCTGAGGGAGGGAATCAGGTAGTGAATACATTAAGGTAGGAGAGTTTTTACTTTTTGAATTTTGAGCCAAGAAAATACATGCATAGTCAAACAATTTTTTTTTAATCCTAAAAAATGCCTTATCAACAGTCTTAGAATACTGAGGTTTAAATCTTTTTTATTTTTATTTTTTTAAGGTTTATTTATTTTTGAGAGAGAGACAGAGTATGAGCGGGGAGGTGCAGAAAGAGAGGGAGACACAGAATCTGAAGCAGGCTCCAGGTTCTGAGCTGCCAGCACAGAACCCAACGTGGGGCTCGAACCCCTGAGCTGTGAGATCATGACCTGAGCCAAAACTGGATGCTTAACCGACTGAGCCACCCGGGTGCCCCTAAATTTTTTTTAAATCAAAGGTTATAAGAGGAGAGTTCAATTATATTGACCTCAGCATGCAACTTATTTCTATATTATGTGTTGGTTACACAGAATGAAGAAAATCTGGATTCACAGTAAGTTTGCATTGCAGTTTCAGGATACTCTTCATTTTAACAGACCCAGAAGCTTAAAAAAGGTAGTTGAAAACATTTTATTCAGAGCTAACTAGTTAACACTGTCTAGCAACTGCCTTTATTTTTATAAATGCAGAGTCCAAGGAAATATATAGAACATAAAACTATTAGTAACATCGTAACATGAAGATAAATTACCTATTGTTACTGCAAAACCTTCCAATGCCTGCAATGACGATGTAAATAAACAGATCTGCCTTTGCCTTCTCTGGCATTTAACTGAACAGGGTGCACATGTGCTGCTGTAGTGTTCCACCTTATGTAACTTTGCTTGAGCAGACACCCACAAATCTGAATCCAAAATACCAGTGAATAATTTTCCTAATCAACAATCCATAAGAAGTAAAGCAAAAGCCTTATATCTGGATTCTACATCCCTCCCAAAAAATGTTAGCCTGGATATAGTTTAATGCATTGGTAGTCTCCGATGTTAAATCAGTCTTTAATAAAACGGCCATCAGGAAGAAGAGTTAGAAGCAGGTAGGTTCAAGCAAAAAAAAAAAAAAGCTACAGACAGATATTAATATATGGAAAAAGTCAAGAGACACGTGGGTAGCTGACACGGTTGGGTGTCCAACTCTTGATTTCAGGTCAGGTCACGATCTCGCGGTTCATGGGATGGAGCCTGGTGTTGGGCTCTGCACTGACATATGGAGCCTGCTTCAGATTCTCTTTCCCCCTCTTGTTTCAGGCCATCCCCTGCTAGCGCACATGCACACTGTCGCTCTCAAAATAAATGAACTTAAAAAAAAAAAAAAATATATATATATATATATATATGGAAAAAGCTGAAAACACAGCTGTTCAAATATGAAATGCACTCACTTCTAGAAGTGGTTGTGAGGGTTTAAGTCACTGTAAGAATAGTCTCAGGGACTATTTAACAAGGAGCTAGTACTTAATAAGTGGTTGGCCAAAACAACCTTTAAGATCCCTTTTTATCTTTGTTAATCTGACTCTGTGTGAATCAAAAAAACAGTGATTAGGTAAGTTTACTGCCACCCTTAATTCTTTAGCTGTTGTTTATTTGTCCTAATTTCATTCCTAAGGATGAGCAGATCTTTGTGAATTTTAAAGTCCTATTTTCACCCTTTTATCTTCATAGTAGGATGGAACGCAACATTATAAATCAATCTCCAGGCACTGCCATATATTCCAAGGACCCAGCTCGAACTATGTTAATGCAATATGAGTTGAGATGACTACAAAAAAGATAAAATATTTAGCTCCAATGGAATTGAATTACTACATTTAAAAAGCTAAGCTGGTGAATAAAACTATATACATACCTTTCTTCCCACATTAAATAACAATCTGAGGCCTACTTAAGTTTTCATTTCATAAGAACTGAAGTGATGAACAGTAAGTTGAAAGATAAAGACATTTCCTTACATAGCAGTTTAAATGGGGTCAGTAATAAGCTCCTCTGAGAACTTCACAAAAGAACTCTTATTATTGATCAAAATGAGTCGAGTCAGCTATTTTCCCGTTAAACATATCAAGCACTTGTTATCCTGTGAATCTGTAACAATTTCACAATATTATTCTTCCAAAATTTCTTGGTGCTTCTATCACAAGGAGAATGTTGTTAGGCTTTGCAGACCACTGGTCTCAGTTTGTAATTTCATACATAAATCATGAGTACAATTTTGCACAGTACAAATGCATTCTATAACGTAGGTCAAGTAGTGGAATTATTATTCAATGTTAAAACTTCGTGTTTCTAAATGCTTACACTGGGCTACAAGATAGTAAATATTGTAATAGCGATTCTGACTTGATATTTTCTTGAGGATGGTGCATTTGTAGGTTGTAAAGTTTAAAGGGGGAATGTAGTATACTTCTGACTCTGTCTGACTCTTGTTTATTATTTATTTGGATTCATAGGCCATAGCAATGAAGTCTTAAGCCAGAACCCACTGACTCAGTCTGTACAAGTCAGTCTCCTGGGGCATAGAGCTAGATGGAGAAAAGTATAGTGGATCTAGAAAGACAAACAGAAAATATCCAGCACACAAGACAGTAACACTCACATGTTTTACATTTATACATGTTTTACATTTAATCATACAAAATTCTTAAATAGTAAGTTCCAACCCCAACTATGAAGACCTTGGCAAGTTATTAAATTCCTCTAAAGTCTCAATTTCCTTACCCATAAAATAGTAAAAATACCACCTACTTCAGAGAACAGTTGTGATGACTAACATTCTCTAAACCAGTAAAGAACAAAAATTGGAAAGCATATTAGAGAATGAGAAAAGAGCTAATTCAGTGACGTCAAGAGGAATGTGAACTGACAAACAAAAAAAACAGGTATAGTACCAAGACTAATTTTTATCAATAATAAAACCAGTAAGAAAACTCATTCATATTTAATTTTGACTTTTCAATCAATGTTTATTTATCAGCTATGTTCCAGGATCTGTGCTGGTCAATGGCAATGTCAAAATTAATACACTGATCCTACCCTCAAGGATTGCAGATCTATTTAATACAAGGACAAATCAGAGGTAAGACCTTTTTAAAAAACAGTATGTACAAAATTTTGAGACCCACTCACAGGTAAGGATTCATAGAAGAAAGGACATTTAAAGTGGGTCTTAAATGGGGCACCTGGGTGGCTCAGTTCGTTTAGCATCCGATTTCAGCTCAGGTCATGATCTCACGGTTCATGAGTTCGAGCTCCACCATCAGGCTCTGTGCTGACAGCTCAGAGTCTGGAGCCTGCTTTGGATCTGTGATCTCCCTCTCTCTCTGCCCTTCCCCCATTCATGCTCTCTCTCTCTCTCTCTCTCTCTCGCTCTCGCTCTCGCTCTCTCTCTCTCAAAAATAAATAAACATTTAAAAATAAATAAATAAGTAATAAAGTGGGTCTTAATGTATGAAAGAGTTTATCAGGGGAAAGCAATAGAAGCAAAGAAAAAAGCCTTACCAAGGCAACGAGACAAACTTCACAGGAAATATCATTACTTTGCTATGCCAAGATGAGTGTGAAGAAATGGCAGATAAGGTACATGGGGGCTGAATTATGAAAAGCATGATCTACCATGCCAAAGAATCTCGTATCATCATAATATGTGTCCTCTTGTAACCTAGTCATTGCGACCTGTCGGCTAAGAAGGGCTAAGCATTATTTCCTATCCCATTTCCACCCCGTTGCTTATCACAAATAATAAAGATTTAGTATACTTTCTCAGGCTATAAACTTAGGACAAGTATGAACATTTTTGACACTGTCATAAACTGAAAAGAATGAACACCCTATAAAAAAAGGAAACATGCAGCATTCCTGGAGGAATCTGTAGGGACCATAAAATTATCACAAGGCCACACTTTCCATCAATATCACCCTTTTCATGTTCTTTTGATTTTTTTAATTTTGCCAATGAGAGAGGCTTCTAATAACTTCTAATAGCTATAACAAGACTCTACGTGTCCACAGAGAAGTCAATATTTTGCTTCTTTCCTAAAAACCAACAAATCTCTTTGGAAGGCAGGGCTTTCCTTCACCAAGCAGCAAAGATGGGGCAACACACAGCAGAAGTGAAACACAGCAGGGTTCACCGGTATAAAAACAATACTTCGGAAGACAAACTGGTAAAATGTGGCATTTCTGGGTAATGGCAATACACTAAGATCCTCAACTTTGAAAACAAGGCCAGGGCAAGTCCAGAAACAGAAAATAATTAGGATCAGGCTACAGATGGATAAAAGTGAACATGAAGAGTCCTGAGTTATTATCTTTACAATCAAGTACGTATTTACCTGTCTGCTCTTCCTAGATTAGGAACCCTGGAAAGGAATGTTCTCCACTCATCTTTATATACCTATTGCCAAGCACACGTACTGAGGGAGGTATATAGATGTAAAAGGTAAGTACAGATTTGGCAGAACATGGTGATAGGAAGCTGTATAGTAGTTTCAGGAATAGTAAAATCTAAGAACAAGTTCAAGATAGTGGCATTGGAGCAGATGGAAAGGAGGCTTTGGTCTTTTAGCTTCCTATCTTGAAAGAATTCACACTAATGATGTTTTGCCACTTGTACCTGCATTTCGTAACTGGAAAAGAACTTTGGAAATCATCAAATCCAAATCTTTTCTTTTACAGGGGCAGATTCAGACTAGGGCCTGATTTAGTCTAAGGTCACACAGTAGTATATACAGGATGAGACTCTAGTCCTAGGTTATAAAGTAGAAGAGTTTTATGAAATGTGAATTAAACAGACAAAATTATTGTTATGTACTTAAGAGTTTTATAAATACTTGTTGTCTCACATATGGAAGAAGATTTCAAATACTGATTTTGGTAAATCTGTATTATACAAAAGAAGGCTGGCTGCTCTATACCCAGTTTGGAGGGCTTTCAAGTCTACTTTTAATTACTCATTAAATGTAACTTTTTTTTTTTAATTCTCATGATCCTGGAACTAAAATCTAGCCTTATAGCCATATCCCTATATCTTACCTTTCCTGTCTTCCACATGGTATCTGTGGTAACTAGCCTCCAAAATGGCCTCAAATGATCTTTATGTCCTGCTATTTGTTCAGACCCCTCCCACACTGGGTTCTAAGGCTAGATCATAGAAGACTTACAGTATCTGTCTTGCTACTTTGATTACTTGTTCTGAAAGAGTGATCATAAGTAGCCCTATAGAGAGGCAGGTGTATAAAGAACTGAGACCTCCTACCAATAGTCAGTGAATAAGCCATCTTGAAAGCACTTCTTCAGCACAAACCAAGCCTGAAGCCTCAGCTGACAAGATGATTACAACCTCATTAGAGACCCTGAGCCAGACCATCCAGTTAAGCAACTCAAAACTATCAGATAATAAATGTTTGGGGTAATTTGTTATATAGCAATTGATAACTAATATAAGTGACTCATCTAAAATCAATTAGCTATAATGAAAAATCATTAAAATTTTTTTAATGTTTATTTTTAAGAGAGAGAGAGAGACAGAGAGACAAAATGGAGGAGGGGCAGAGAGTGCAAGAGAGAGACACAGAATCTGAAGCAGGCTCCAGGCTCTGAGCTATCAGCACAGAGCCCAACGACTCGGGGCTCAAACTCAGGAACCGTGAGATCATAACCTGAGCCGAAGTCAGATGCTTAACTGACTGAGCCACCCAGGTGCCCCTGAAAAATCATTTTAGTATTGTAAAGTTTTACTACACAAAACAAAGAAAAGAGACTACAAGAATTTGGCTCGAAATATCCAACTAAAATCTGAAAAAAGTTTAGTAGAGCAGAAAGTTAAGACCCAGTTTCAACGGTCTCTACCAGTCTGACAGAAACCCATTTCTCAGCTTAACTTCGAACTACTCATCTGTATAATGGAAATAATACCATTTCCCTGGGATTTGTAACAAATTAATACAGGTGAAAACACCTAATATATTCTACAAATATCAGCTGTTACCACTTTTGTCTGTGAGTCTCCTCTTACATAAAAACTAGTAAGTTAGATCTTTTTTCCATCCCATTCTGTTACTTTCCCAAATCTCAGATTCCTTACTCTAATCTTTAAACTGTCATACTTTCTGGCTGGAATCCAAATTCAAAGTGCATTCTGCAGTCCACAAAGTGGCTGCTTGCTCCCATGGAATGCATGCTTCAAAAATCCTCAAGACAGGGGCACCTGGGTGGCTCAGTCAGTTAAGCGTCTGACTTCAGCTCAGGCCATGATGTACCCATGAGTTCAAGCCCCACGTCAGGCTCTGTGCTGACAGCTCAGAGCCTGGAGCCTACTTTGATTCTGTGTCTTCCTCTTTCTCTGTCAATCTCCTGCTCGTGACCGGTTTGCCTCTCAAAAATAAATAAACGTTAAAAAAAAATTTTTTTTTAAAGAATATTCATTGAGTTTTAAAATACTTATTGTTTCCCTTCTAGGGAGGAGAGAGTAGCTAAGAGGTAAACCAGTATTGCCATCTGAACTGGAAAACCCAGATAATGTCCAGAAATCATTCATCTGAAAGCAGTAGAGAGCTAATGAGACAACTAGAGGAACTAGGGATGATCTAACAAATGCAGTGGCTTTTACCTGGGAGCGCATATCAATTCTGAAAGCAAGTAGACCAATAATCTACCACAAAGGGCTACTAATGGGAGGCCGAATAGTGCTTCACCCTGCCAAGATGTTCATATCCTAATACCTGGCAACCTATGAATGTTAAATTACATGGCGAGAGGAAATTAATTAATGTTGCAGATGGAACTAAAATTGATAATCAGCTGACCTAAAAATAAAGAGATTATCCTAGATTATTCAGGTCAACCCAAAATAACCAAAGAGTCACATTCAAACTGAAAGAAGTGTAGGGAGCCTGAGCATGCAACTCTCGTTCTCAGATCCTAAGTTCAAGCCCCATGTTGGGTGTACAGCTTAGTTAAAATAAATAAAAATAAAATAAAAATAAAGTGAAAGAAGGAGGCAAAGCAGAAGTGTCAGAGAGATTTGAAGATGCTATGCTGCTGGCTTTGTAGATCAAGTAAGGGGCCACAAGCTAAGGAATGCAGGTAGCCTCCAGAAGTGACAAAGTGGGTGAGAAAGCCCAGTGAGATTCACTTTGGACTTCTGACTCTCAGAACTACAGAATAATGAATTTATGCTTTAAGGCATTAAGTTTGTGGTAAATTATAGCAAAAAAAAGGAAACTAACACTGAGACTTGAGGGGGGTGTCTCAAGAAATGGAGGAATGGTTGGTCTTTCCTTAAGGCATCTGCTCAATCCTTGGACTAAAAATGGGGCCAAGACTAAAAATCTAATGTTAAAGTCTCTGAAAACCAAAGTGGTGCTTCCAGCAGTCTAGGGAGTCGATGATTAAAGTCTGAGATCCCTAGGAGAGGGACTGCTGAGAATACAGCAGGTTCTTAGTTGAAGGGCCAGAGGCAGATTAGAGAGAGACTGAAACTGAACAGGGCTAAAACTCAGCCTGACTGGATTAAGGAGACCATTCACTCTACCCACTGAACAGAAGAAAGAATGAAAATCCTCTGTGGAGAAATCTATCATCATCCAGAATCCCTAAAATACTTTATACACAACATACAGCATGAAATCAAAAGTATGTCAAATGACATGAACACATGATCAAAAACTAAGAGAAAAAAATATATATGAAGAAACTAACAGTTACTGGAGTTAGCTGACAAAACTTGTAAGAATAAATGATTAATATGCTAGAGAAAACAGATGAAAAGAAGTCACCATAAAATTAGCATCTACAGAAAAGAATCAAATGGAAACTCTAGAATTAAAAAATACATCAGAGGGGTACCTGGATGGATCAGTCAGTTGAGTATCCATCCGGCTCTTGATTTCAGCTCAGGTCATGATGCCAGGGTCGTGGGATCATGCCACACATCTGGCTCCATGCTGAGCGTGGAGCCTGCTTAAGATACATTCTCATTCCCTCCCTCTCTCTCTCTTGGTATTCACCTTCAAATGCCCTCTCTGCAAGGAGAGCTTTCACACCATTCTTACTTTCTTACACTCTAATAAACCTTTACCTGCTGCTTAAAAAAATTATTTCTCTTTCTCTCCCCCCCACCTTTTCTGCTCATGCTCTCTAAAATAAAATAAATTTAAAAAATACAAACAAATTAAGAATTGGATCAAGAAGGCGTGTGGGTGGCTTAGTCGGTAAAGTGTCATAATCTCATGATTCATGGGTTCGAGTCCCGCATTGAGCTCTCTACTGTCAGCTCAGAGCCTGCTTTGAATCCTCTGTCTCCCTCTCTCTCTCTGCCCCTCCCCGACTCACGTGCACCCGCACTTTCTCTCTCAAAAATAAATAAACATTAAAAAAAAAAAAATCAGATCAGGAAAAGACAGATTTAGAGACCCAGAAGATAAATCAATAGAAATTACCTAATCTGAAACAGAGAAAAGAGGATGTTAAGATACACAAAAGAGCACTAAACACATATGGCACATAACAAAAAGCTTTAAGCTAAGTGTAACTGAAGTTTCAGAAGGAAAGGGGATGAAGGCAGAGCTGAGAATTTCCAAAACTGATAAAAGACATCACCTCCACAGATCTGAAAGGATCTGAAAACCCAAAGTGAGATAATAACAAAGAAAACCACTAGACACAAAGTAAAAAGTCCCTCAAACACTCAGATTAAAGACTTCATTAAGCCTTCTCCCACCACAAACAATGGAAGCCAGAAAACAACAGATACTGAAAGAAAACAACTACAACCTAAAATTATATACATAACAAAATATTCTTTGAAACAGAATTGAAATAAAAGTACGTAAAAAAATATTTACTAAGTACCTAATATGTGTCAGGTACTGTTGTGGGCACGGGGACTGCAGCAATGAATAAAGCAAAGTCCTGCTCTCACATGGCTTTCATTCTAATGTAAAAAATCAGAATATAAACAAACTAACAATTGGGATGTGTCAAGTGGTATCTCTACTAGCTCTTCCTTGAAAAAATTAAGCCTCTCATCCCATTTCCAACATCTTTCCCCTACTAGTCATATCTTATGGTTCATATTTCCTAGATTTTATTTAACTATAGAGGCTAATATTTCTGTTAATACCACTCAGAGCATCTACCATAGCTTATAAATAAAAGTTTCAGATCAGTAATAACTTGTAATTTATAAACTACTGCTAATTAATAATAAATTCAAGTAGCGTGGTTAGTCATAGTTCTGTTTGAAGGCCAACATGACTTTTTCTTAACAACTCAGAAATATTTCATAATATCAGAGCAACAATTCTCAATCTGTTTGGTCTCAGAACTCCCTCTCACCTTAAAAATTATTGAGGATGCCAAAGAGTTTTGTTTATGTGGGTTATAACTATCAATATTTACCACTAGCTACTAAAACAAAATTTTAAAAATATTTACTAACTCATTAAGATAACAGAAATAGATCCCAGTATAGATTAACACAAAAAAACACTTTTATGAAAATAAATATATGCTCTGACACAAAAAAGCTGGGGTGAGAAGAGTGCACTATTTCACAAGTTTGAAAGTGTTCAATATTTGGCTAAATAGAAAATAGCTGGGTTCTCATATCTGCTACTGCATTGTCTCTTGGATATGCTGTTTTATTTGAAGAATAAAAAAGATGTGGCTTCATAAAGTAAGTATTTTGAAAAAAAAGAGGAGCACTTGGGGCTCCTGGCTGGCTCAGTTGGTACAGCACGTGACTCTTGATTTCGGGGTTGTAAGTTCGAACCGCACATTGAGTGTACAGATTACTCAAAAAAATAAAATAAAAAGGAGCACTTTCATAGGCTTTTCAATTAATTATGGATATTCTTTTTGATATTAAGCCAAAATTCAAAAAGTAGCTCTTTTTTTTTTTTAAGTTTATTTATTTATTTTGAGAGAGTGTGAGGGGGCAGGCAGAGAGAGAGAGGCAGAGAGAGAATTCCAAGCAGGCGTCACACTCTCAGAGCAAAGCCCAATGCGGGCTCAATCCCATGAACCATGAGATCAGGACCTGAGCCAAAATCAAGAGCCAGACACTTAACCAACAGAGCCACCCAGGCACCCCAAAAACATGGTTGTTTCTTAAAGGCTGGTCACAAGGTAGAATCTGAAACCATGTCAAAGAACTTTTCATACTCTTATATTAAAATCTGGTGGTCTATCTTGTACTCTTAACGGACCACTTACCAAGGCATGGTTGTGAAGTATTGTAATTGGTCAACGGAAAATTGGTCATTTGGAAAATATTGATTCATTATGTTAATTACATGGATCTTCCAAATATTGATATATTTTATTACACAGTATTCCATCAGAACTTTTTAAGTATTAGAAAGCTGTCAGTCTCACAGTGGCAAACATAAGTGTTCCAAAATTCTAATTTTCACTTACAAACTTAAAAAATGTTATCATTGGCAATATAATGTAAGCAGTCTTCCTTTAAATAACAGGTGTACTTCATTCATTTGGAGAAACATTTACCATACGTTTGCCATTTGTCTAAATAACTAGTCATTATTTCAAGAAAAAAATGGTGTTCCATCAAACACGTGACTTGTACAGCTCACAAAACTGCACAAAAGTGTATCTTCAAGACAACTTCTGTAACTTTAGTATGCTCAAGTGCTTCATGCATATCCAATTTTGCCACCTAAGCTATAAAAAAGATGTGTACTTAAAGGATAAAATATAAAACTAATAACTTTTACTACTTCATCCAGAACAAATGAAAAATTTTTCTTTACTGTGTGTACAGGTGAAGATACAGTAACTACTAGTATTTTGGGGTGCCACTTATTTTATGTGCTAGCATTTCCAAGGTTTTACCTACCCACTGCTTTCTGCACCATCAGCACAGAAGTCAACACATTAAAAAAGGCAAAAGTCTTAGTATTATCATACAATGGTTTTGCTCTCATGGACCATACTTTGAGAACTACAGCATTAGTGGCTCAATTTTTTTAAATCACTGTCAGTTCATATAAAGTGGCAGGGAACAACATGCAAATAATAAACTTTTTTTTTTTTAATGTTTATTTATTTTTGAGACAGAGACAGAGCATGAACGGGGGAGGGTCAGAGAGAGGGAGACACAGAATCTGAAACAGGCTCCAGGCTCTGAGCTGTCAGCATAGTGCCCGACGCGGGGCTTGAACTCACGGACCGCAAGATCATGACCTGAGCTGAAGTCGGCCACTTAACCGACTGAGCCACCCAGGCGCCCCGCAAATAATAAACTTTAAAAGTGTTGCTATATATTCAGAGGCCTTAAAAAGTTTGTCCTCTTGGAATTTAAACATTTTTTCTTACTTCTTACACTCTATCACTGTGGCATTATCTACAAATCATAAAATAATTTATTAGTGCCAAAAGAAATCTTATCTGGCTCCCTTTGGTTTACAGGTAAGGAAACTGAGGAAGCAAGCGTTTACTAGGTAGGGACAAACCAAGCATTTACTGAGTTTCTACGATGGCAAAGACTGCTGGTGTGCCACACACTACGGATGAAGAAGATTCAGCTCTCACACTCAAAACCCTCATACCTAGCTAGTTGAAGAGACTTAAGTATTGGGATGGCTATATTACAACCTCACACAGGCTGTAGCAACATCCCCATGAAATGCTATGCAAACATAGACAAGGAAGCACTAGAAAGGTATCGAAGGAGGACATGGTAAGAGATCTGGTAATATCTGAGCAGGGTCTGAATAGAAGCACAACAAGCAGTTAAGAGAAGAAAGAGTATCAGAAGAGGGAGGAGAATGAGCAAATTTAAGAAAACATAAATATGGGGGCGCCTGGGTGGCACAGTCGGTTAAGCGTCCGACTTCAGCCAGGTCACGATCTCACGGTCCGTGAGTTCGAGCCCCGCGTCGGGCTCTGGGCTGATGGCTCGGAGCCTGGAGCCTGTTTCCGATTCTGTGTCTCCCTCTCTCTCTGCCCCTCCCCCGTTCATGCTCTGTCTCTCTCTGTCCCAAAAATAAATAAAAAACGTTGAAAAAATTAAAAAAAAAAAAAAAAGGAAAACATAAATATGTATTATATATTAAGAAATTATAACCTCAACAAAGAGCAGTAAGAAGAAAGAGAAATTATAAATAGTGCAATTGGGGGTGGTAGAAGAATCAGGAACAATAGCAGCTGACACTGAGAGAAATCAGCTGACATCAAGATGGGGAAGCCGTGAATGCCATATTAAGGAATCTGGACTAATAATAGTAGGGGAGGGAAGGGGTGGACAGGGAAGTTTTTTTTAAGCAGGAAAATGACTACTATATTTGTATTTGGTAATATGACATAAACTAGAAGCCTGGAGACAGTGAGGCAAAAAGAGGCCCTAAATTAGGATTAGTTAGTATAACAATTAGGAATAACTTAAAACAAATTTCAGGGACGCCTGGGTGGCTCAGTCGGTTAAGCATCCAACTTTGGTTGAGGTTATGATCTTGCGGTTCGTGGGTTCAAGCCCCACATTGGGCTCTGTGCTGCCGGCTCAGAGCCTGGAGCCTGTTTCAGAGTCTGCCTCTCCCTCTCTCTCTACTCCTCCCCTGCTTGCACTCTGTCTCTCTCTCTCAAAATAAATACACATTAAAAAAACAAAAACAACAACAAATTTCAGAGGTAACTTGATCAGGGCTAATTGGATATGTGAAACGCAGAAAAAAAAAATTAAGGGTGACTCTCAAATTTCAAGAACGGTTCATTTGTAAATCAGTCAAAGAAAGAAGAGCCTTAAGGAGAGAATGCAGTAAATTTGGGTTTCAAATGGGTTTCAGAGAAATACCTGTTCAAAATGTCACAAATGTCAACTCAAGTGCCCACGTTACAGATTTTGACTTGTAAATACTTGCTAAGAATCAGAAAATACTTCTCAGTCTCTAGCTTATACTCAATCCCTAAAAAAATGTACAATTTTGATTAAGAGGAAGGATATATTACCAAGTAATTAGAGCCTGTTAATATTTGAATTAGAAGTATGACAGTTTCAAAGGAGATAGCAGAACAAGCCTGGGGAGAAGTGTCTGAAATTATAGCTATTCTTAGCTTTGTCTAAACAAATGTCTTAGTTATAAGGAAATGTTACCTAATACTTCATTATCTGCTGTACTTTTTGCCAAAATGTATTAAGTGTCAGGTCACTTGTGACACTTCCTTTAAATGGAACACAGCAAAAATGAAAAATGCTATTGAACAATGTTTACATTAAGAAAAAAAAAAATTTACACAAGTGCCTGGGTGACTCACTCGGTTAAGCCTCTGACTCTTGGTTTTGGCTCAAGTCATGATCTCACCATTTGTGGGTTCAAGCCCGGCATTAGGCTCCAAACTGACAGTGCAAAGCCTGCTTCAGATTCTCTCTCTCCTCTGCTCTCAGTCCCTCCCCCAATCGTGTTCTCTCTCTCAAAATAAATAAATAAACTTACACACACACACACACACACACACACACACACACACACAATTCCTAGTACAGTATTTGGCATTTCTCATTCAAATCCTTACAACCTTTTGATCTTAATACTAGCATTCTCATTTTTAGAAATGAAGAAAGTAGAACTCTGAAAAGTTAATCTACCAGAGCAGCTAACTCAGTAAGAATTTCTTAAACTGCCTTCTGAGATACAAACTACCCATCCGTTTAATGCAAATACCAATTGGGCACCTTATAAGCACCAAGATACAACAGAAATGAGACATTACTCAATATAAAGCTAGATGACCCCTTATCGCTGAGTAAATGAAAATTTAGGAATAAAGCAAAAATTTAGAATTTCACATATGATTGTAGAAACCTACTGACTCTATGATGTGCTATTTTTTTTTAGAATTGAAGACACAACAGTGGCCCACATTTTAACTCATTTGGGGAGTTTTGTTTTGCTGTTTTAAATATATTAAGTTTTTTAAAACATGGGGGGAAAAAAAGGCAAAAACTGTCACTACTATCTCTATAGGCCCCAAAGGATACAGCTATCCCAAATTAGGAGCCTCTGATTATAAATCATTCTCTCACAAGTGATCATCCCAAAAAAATCAGCCCAAATAAATGCTCATTCTTGTATTTATTCCATCATTTAATGGGAATAATTAAACTATTCAACAAAGCTATACAGTAACAGTATGATAACATACAAAGGATGACCTATATATTGTTAAGGTCTTAGCAAAATTATGGCCTGCGACACTACCTATTAGAAGAAAGAGTCTAGGGGTGTCTCGGTGGCTCAGTTAAGTGTCTGACTTCAGCTCAGGTCATGATCTCATGGTTCATGGGTTCGTGCCCCACATCAGGCTCTGTGCTGACAGCTCAGAGCCTGGAGCCTGCTTTGGATTCTGTGTCTCCCTCTCTCTCTGCCCTCCCCCTACTAGCACTCTATCTCCCTCTCACTCAAAAATAAACATTAAAAAAAAAATAGATAAATAAGAGTCTAAAGAAAATAGAAAAGCAGGCAATGTACATTATCAAAAATATAGGTTCATTGTTGTACTAGGAACAACGAAAGAGGGACAGATTAACTTCAGGGAGAAAAGTTGTTCCTTCAAGGAAGAAAAGCTTCCAAAACAATAATTACATTAAGAAAAAAAATTTATCCAAAGGGTGATCCTAGGAACCATAGGTAAAAGTTACAACAGCAGCAAGCAGACTTTTAATTTCATTTAAAAACAAAATCAAGAGTTAAATTTGGAATAGGCTACATCACAAAACAGTTCACTGTCACTTAATTTGTAGCTAAGCAGAGATCGGAATATTACAGAGACGAAATGGACATGAACAGGGGCTCTCAACCCTGGGTGTGCATTAAAGTAAATCCAGGGAGGGGGGTGGGAGGGAGGGGAGGGTGGGTGATGGGTATTGAGGAGGGCACCTTTAGGGATGAGCACTGGGTGTTGTATGGAAACCAATTTGACAATAAATTTCATATATTAAAAAAAAAAAGTAAAAGAAACATTAAAAAAAAAAAAAAAAGTAATCCAGGGAATATTAATCACAGTGTCTGGTCCAAACTCCCAGAGACCTATCTGCTTAGTCTGGGGTGGGGCCTGAGTGCCTGCATTTAAAAAAAATCTCAGGGAGAGACCCCTGGGTGGCTCAGTTGGTTAAACATCAGACTTAGGCTCAGGTCTTGATCTCTAGGTTTGTGAGCTAGAGCTAGAGCCCTGTGTCAGGCTCTTTGCTGACACCCAGGAGCCTGGAGCTTGCTTCAGATTTTGTGTCTCCCTCTCACTGCCCCTCCCTCGCTCAATCTGTGTGTGTATCTCTCTTTCTCTCAAATAATAAATAAATTTTTAAAAGTCTCAGGGAAAGAAATCTGAATACTGTGTCAATGTCAATCTACTGGTTGTAACATTATGATATAGTTTTGCAAGATGTTACTGCAAAAAATCAATAGTGTACATGGGATCGCTCTGTATTATTTCTTGCAACTGAAATTAAAAGTGTGAAAAAATCCCCAGATGATCCCACTATGTAGGTAAAGCAAAAAAAAAAAAAAAAAAAAATTTGGTGGACTGAAGAATCTCAAATTCCTGCCAATTCTAAGAGACTGGAAACTATTCTTTTAAATCTTAGCCATTGAAAAGTAATTAGGAATGTTTATCATTTAAAGATACAATACTGCTCTCTAAAGAGCCAAATACAAACAATTTCTAGTTAATCCAAAATAAAAAATCCAAACTACTATGCCCTCCCATTTGTATATAAATTGACCGGACAGATAAACATTATACATGGTTGTCCTTCACCTCTTGACTAAGCCAAATATAGATGCATACACACACAAGATGGTAGAACCTCTAAGATGGCCCCAGAGATACCCACCTCTTGGTCTTCACACTTTTGTGTAATCCCCTCCTGAACATGTGGATACAGTTTTTCACTTACAAGTAAAATATAACAAAGTGATGAGATATCAATTCTAAGATGAAGTTATAAAAAGATTGTGGCTTCCATCTTGGAGGCTCTCAGTCAGACTCTTCATTCTGAGGGAAGGGAACTGTGTTATAGCCCCTTTCTGGAGAAGACCACATGGCAAGGAACTTAGGTCTCCGGCCAACAACCAGCCAGTGAAAACCTGAGGCCTGACAACAGCCACATGAGTGAGCATCGAAGGGGATCCTCCCCAAGTCAAGCCTTGAGAACTGCAATTCAGCTGATACCTTGGTTGCAGCCCTTAACAGAGACCCTGAGCCAGAGGCACCCAGCTCAGCTGTACCCAGAATCATGACTCACAGAAACTGTGAGATAATAAGCGTTGTTCTCAAGCCACTAAGTTTTGGGGAAATACAGGGTTAAAGATAACTAATACATACAGTTACCACAGGTCAAACCCAAAATAAAGGAATCTAACCTGATGGCTTCTGACTACCTTTCTTCAGATCATCAAACCTCCCAGCTTCTGCAACATTATCACCCACAGTTAATAAACTCTGTTCCACTTTAGCAGACCTCACCATTATCCTGACACCCTCCTCCTTCTCACTTCATTCAATTTCTTAAAATGGCTTCCTATCCCTCTTTCCTATCTATCCAAATCCTAGCCATCTTCCAGATAACACCCACAGATGTCTCTTCCATGAATATCTATTACTTCCCAGTTAGCACAACTTACTGACCTAACACTTGATTAAACAACTTACTGACCCTAATAGCTTTGAGTGTCTAAATTCAAAGAGATCATCAACTCCTTGAGAATGTCTTCTCATATTTTCAACATTTAGTACAGTATTAAACAGGAGCATTTACAGTATTCAAAACCTTAAATCCTTTCCAATGTATTAAATAAAGAATCTCAGTTATGTTTGTAAGCAAGAAAGAAAGAAAGAGAAAGAAAGAGAAAAGAATAAAACCCAGGGGGTAAGGAAAGGTGGAAGGAAAACCAAGGGTTCTAATCTAGAATGTTAAGAGGCCACTAGTTTGGTATGCATGTTTGAAATAACTGAGTAAAGACCACTTCAGGGGCGCCTGGGTGGCTCAGTCAGTTAAGTGTCTGACTTCAGCTCAGGTGATGATCTCGCAATTTGAGAGTTTGAGCCCCACATCCCAGGCTCTGTGCTGACAGCTCAGAGCCTGGAGCCTGCTTCAGATTCTTTGTCTCCCTCTCTCTCTGCACCTCCCCTGGCTTGTGCTCTTTCTGTCTCTCTCTCTTTCTCTCTCTCTCTCAAAAAAAAAAAAAAGACCACTTTATCTGAAGGATAGCGGTAACGATGACAAATCCCCTCCCAGTTGATTAGCCCAGTAAGTGTTGTCCATGCTCTTGAAATTTTCCTTTTATTAGTTTCTTAAACAATTTGCCTTCCATCATTAACTCACTTCTGTAGTATATTCCAACTAGATCAGTGGTTCTCAAACTTTGGCTTGCATCGGCATCACCTGAAATGTTCATTTAGACAGACTGCTGGACACCACCCCTCCCGCCAGTTTTATTCACAGGACTACTGCCATAAGTGACTTAATAAGAATTAATGTAATTTAAAACCTACAGCTCAAGTAAGTTCAAGGAGATTAGCTGGGAAAAAATAGTTCAAGTTCAAGAGAAATAAACCAAACACCTTAATAGCTTCAAGATACACACAGTCGCCCCTTCCTCTCCCTCTTCCACCATTCAAATAGTTAAACAATTTAAGTTCATCTCGATAATATGCACACTTGAATTCATTTCTTGGAAACAATGAGCATCTCCAATTAACTGAGGTTTTACGAGGATTTTAGATAAACAAAACACCAATGTAAAAAAAAAAAAAAAAAGGGCAATCTAATATTTCAACTCCCTTAATTTCCCAGATTGGAAAAAAAAAAAAAGCAAACAAAAACTGAAGGTTCTGATATGTAAACAAAACTTACCATCTGGAGGAAAAGTCAAGGCTAGAACTGACTCCTGAGCCAGTAAACTGAAATACACTGCTTCTCAATTTATGCTTGAAACCACACCTTAGAAGTTAATTAAGTCTTTTAATTAGATAAATACATAAATAGGTGAAATAGAATTAAAGACTTAAAATCAATAGTCAAAAGAAAGTTCCCCCTGAAAAGATGATATATCTGTTGTCTTTAAAACAGGTCATTTAGCATAATCTTATAATAGCAAGACACCCACCCACCCACATCTTTATACCTTCTCTGTGACCACTCACATCCATCAGCCCATGCTCCTCTTCTGCAGCACACTCTTTAAAAGTGGTATTCCTAAGGGTACTGCCCTTCTCACTCTACTCATTCTCCCTGAATGAGTCAAAATCATGACAGTAGATGAACTATGACTATTCCAGTAGCTGAGAACTATCATTGGAGCAGCTAAAAATATATAAATGCTCAGGCTCCAACTCAGACTTAACTAATGAACAACAATCTCTGGGAATGAAGCCCAAGGACCTCTATGTTCCCCATTTCTATATGCTCCTTAGGCAAGAACCATGTCCTCTATCTACTCAACGGTGACTAGCATACATACACAAGCACAACCAACATTTGTTGAATAATGTTGTGGAAACACAAAACAGCAAGTATAAACACCTTCAACTGCAGAACTGTGTAGTGTTTAATAAATTATCAAGCTACTAGTAATTACATTAGAAAGCCACTGTTTAACTATACTAGTTAAGTAAATACAGTTGGGTAGTTAAGGGCTTTAAGTACTTCTCTACCACTGGTATAGGTTTAAAAAAAATCCCTGATCTTTTCTTGAAGTCCACAAGATAATGTAGGTAGCCACAAAGGATTTAAATATAACAAGGCCAAATTAAACTATAACAAGAGAGTTACAGAAAGCTAGAAAACCAAGAGTATTCTAAAAGAAAAACTGTTAAGCTAAAACTACACTGCAGATATCTACAAATAACAGTATTAATCTCCTGTTGCCCAGAACTACTCTCCCAGAAGTAGTAATCAAATTCCCAAGGAAAAATTAAATTTGGCAATCTTTTCAAATTTCAATCTTTTTCTCCTGCAAATTCATTTTCAAATTCAATAACATACTTGATTTCATATTGAAAAGTAGCATTAGAGAGCAGAGGATTTAAATTTTTTAGAATTAACAGTAAGCTCTCTAATGTGAACTAAGTAAAACAATGGTTTTTAACTTGATAAACTTAAAACTTATGGCCCCATTAAACATTTTTTTTTAATTGAAAAACGTAGACAACTGATATTTAAAACTTCAGGAAATATAAAGGGATCTTATAAATCAATAAAAGAAAAAAATCCCCCAAAAGGGAGCAAAATGAGCAAAAGCAAAGGGCAATTTACAAAAGAAAAACCAACACCTAATAAACATGTTAAAAGTTCTACTTCGTGTTTTGTTTTTTTAAAGAAGGAAATTTTTTAAATGATGACTGTTTTATCCCAATCAAGAACCGACTGGTCGGGGGAAACTAATATAACCTTTCTGAAAACAATGTGATAGGTAGTACGTATCAAATGCCTTGAAAATAACCACATCATTTGACTCAGAAATTCAATTTATCCTAAGAAAATAACACATTCAAAGATTTATCTAAGAGGATATTACCAATGAAGTTTATAAAAGCCACAACTGGAAAATAAAGGAAGGCCAATAATAATAGATGGATTAGATAAATTACTTTAGATCCGTAATCATGTAAACACTGGAAAAAGTTATTAAGAGAAAGTTGAGATTCCTTCTGTTTTTGTAACCTGCTTTTTTTTTTACTGAAAACATAGAGCATATGGTATGATTCTGTTGCTATTGAAAAATATGTATAGCTCACCCAGAGGTCTGGAGAGATAACTACAGTTTAAATTTTGGTGCATCTCTCTTGGTGTAGATCTAATCTTTTTTTTTCCCCCTTGCCTAGTCAGTTTTTTCTTACAGTGTGCATGCCTTACCAGTATAACTTTTTAAACCTATTAACATAACAAACCCATACTATAACCAAAGCCTGGTTCAGAAGTATACCATTTGGAGAAAAAATGGTCTGAGATAAATCTTATTCTTTGATTTACTGATATTGTGAAATAGAAACCTAACAAGGAATAGATATTTATATATTCTGGAATTCCATTTAAGAGCATCCTTAACATGAAGTTGACTAGAAAAAAGACAGTTTTCAAAAATCAGGCATGGAAACACGGTAAAAGAACACCTAAAAAAAAACCCCTAGTATTTTATAGTCCCTATTAGCTCAGTTCATCTGCGTTTATTCTCTCCTCCCTAAACTAACAAAGAAAGAATGATGTCATATGCATTAGCTACATCTCTGTTCCAGAAGTCCTATAAAGAACTTGCATGGTTTGGCCTTAGTGATTGAGACACACCTAAGAGCTGAGAAAGTTGGATGAGATTTACTACATGAAAACAAATAAGTTAAAAGGTTAAACAATAAATATCCATTATCCATGAGTTTTTTAAGCTAATTAAAATGCCAATAAGCTAGATAAGTTTGAAAATTTTAGATTTTATATAATGCAGTTGTAAATAAAAAGAGAATTCAGGGTCTTACTCTAAATTCTTTTAATTTCCTCAAAAAAAAGAAAAAAGTCAATTTAGTGGCATAAGCTGTCATATTTTTAGAATCAGAAAAAGAGCAATAAAGCTTATCTTCCTTCTACATCCCTTCCATTTCCTCCTTAGGCTGCAATATCTATATGAAAGTTTGAGATTTCCACAGTTCAATACTAACATTATAGATCAGATATTTTTTACTATTCCTCAAAATACGGTCTTCAAATGAACCTGAAGAGATGGTTCAATTGGAAGTGCTGCTTACTAGACAATACTGTAAAAATCTGTTAATCATGCAAACTGAACAAGTAGGCAGTGACATACTACTGCCAATTTGTCAGTGAATATTAGCCAACCAATTCTAAGGGAGAAAAAAAAAAAAAGTAATGACTGACATACAAGGCAACAGTAACTTGCTCGTATGTATAGTCCCCTTACTTGTAACTAATGTTTTCTAAAAGTTGCGCTGAATCAAGACTTCGTTTTTATTCTTCGGTCATATCCCTGACCTTTCATCATAACTGGTTTTTTTTCCCCAAACAAATGTAAACTTTTGATTTCCTAAAGCTCAAAAATACAAAATCTGACCCACGAGGCTAAATGGATTGTGGTTATCAACTTAAACCAAGCCTACTCACCACGAAATAAAAATTATCAGAGAGTCCAGAAGCAGAAAGTCTCTACTTTCTAACTCACAATAGAGTCTTGTCTAATATTAGACAGTAACACTGCGTTTTGTTGTTTTAGCTGCAAAGCTGGGTATGCAATCTGCAGTAACCATTCCATCAGCTTCAAGTAAATCCTACGCTACCTCTGGGAAAAGTAGCAGTTAGGTCCCAAGCAAACAGCAGAGACTGATAAAGAGATACAGGCAGAAGCCTCAACATCAGAAAAGAAGGCCCATCAGCACCTCTTCCGAGAAACAGTTCCCTTCCCCCACCTTTAAGTAGGCACTTAAGACTGCCAAGCAGATCCATTTCTTTATTAACTGGTGCCCACTTGGGGCAACCGTACACCAAACTGCTCTTAGGCCTACTCCAACCCCTTCCAAAAGTGCTCAAGCGAGCCTGAAAGCCGGGGTAACCCTCTTAGGGGCCCCGTTCTTCCTGCTCTTCTCCACCCGTCCTCCGCCCCGCCCCGCCCCTGTAAGCGCTCCTCCGGCCAGAGGAAGGACACCGGGCCCAGGGACCGGCAGGAATTGCCCGCAAGAGAAGTCTCAGGCGGCCGGAGGCCTCCGCCATAGCAGGACCTGGAAAGCACCGCCCCCAGCGCACCTCCCCACACCCGGCTAACCGGCGAATGTCTGCTTTCGACACCCTCTATCCCCAGCAGAGGCAGCGGAGGAGACAGGGCCGGGAGGCAGCGGGCAAGGCTACGCAGCAGGCCCGAGCCTGCCCCTCAGGCCGCCGAATCTGCTCCCCAGTCCGGCCGGGTCAAGTCAGCGCGGCGGCCACCCTCACCTGGATGACCTCGTTGACCTCCCGGATACATTCCACCATGTGTTGCAGAATCTGCTCGGCCGTGAGCACCTCGTAGCGGTAATCCTCCTCCTGCTCGTGCCCTGGCCCGCCGCCGCCGCCACCGCCGCCACCGCCGCCGCCGGGCCCCAGAGCGCTGCCGCCGCCGCCGCCCGTCTCCCCGCACAGCAGTCCGTCCCGCTCCCCGCCGACGCCCAGCCCGGGCTCCACCAGCTCCACCTCGCCCAGATCCAGGTTATCATCGTCCGGCTCATCCTCGTCCTCGTCTTCCTCCTCCTCGGCGCCGCTGTCCTCCTCGCTGCACTCTTCGTCCTCGTCGAACTCGTAGTTGTAGCCCTCGTCCGAGTCCATGGCGCGACACGCGAGGGCCCGGCGGACGCTGGCCCTGAGGCGGGGAGAGGGCGGGGACGCCGAGGCCCCGGCTCTCGCTCCGGCTCCGGCTGATGTCCGGACGCAGGCCTGGCTCCGGCCCCGCGGGCCGCGGCTCCTCCCCGGGCGCGGCGGTTGGCGGTTGGCGGCTGGCGGCGGCGGGGAGGGCGCGGAGGAGGGAGGGAGGGAGCGAGGGGGCCGCTTGCCGCCCGCCTCAGTCAGACGCGGCTCCGCTCCGGCCTCCGAGAGAAAACAGTCCCCAGCGCCACCTCCACGGCCGCTGCTACCGCTACTGAGCCAACAAAGGGGCGTGCGTCACCGCGTCGCGCTGCGTCGTCGCGTCACTCCTCTTGGCGTCACCGCGCCCCGCCCCGCCGCCCCTGCGTGGAGTGTGGGGAGACCCCACGGCCCGGCCTGGCTATGGGAGCGCGGCGCCGCGGGAATCGCCTTCTCGGTACCGGCTGCGGTCCCTCTGTGGACCGGCACTGGTGGACCCTGTTCCGGAGGAGGCCGTGGCCTCGTCGTCACCGAGAGAAGGGCCCCTGGACACGATGGTGGTTGTCGCCGCAGGCCATAGGGATCCAGCCCCTTCGCTGAATCCAGCGAAGGCGGCCTTCCCACCCCGCGGTAGAGACACTTCCCGCTCGCCCTGGAGTAATATTCTGGGAAGACCTCGGTTGTTGAGCTAAAATTCCTGTTGCCCGGGCTACTAAATGGAAATCTGTTTCATGCGGAACCTCTAAACTATGTGACAGGTGAACCTCGTTTTAAGTACTTCTGCTGCTGTACGCTGGTACAGACGTGCAGTGGTTTTTAAGTCGCCGATAGTGACGTCATTTTAGAGGAGCGTTTCCTGAACTCATCTCAGCAAGCAGCTACCAATTGAGGGCCCTAAGCAATGTAAACAGTCATGGCTTTCCTTGATTGAGCACTATGTAAGGGCTTTACATACATTCTCTCTCATCTTCACGGAGCCACAGTACCCATTTTGTATCTGAGGCTCAAAGGGAAAGGAACTTGACCAAAACCACAGAAAACGCCCTGTTCCAGCGGCCGGGTGACCTAAAACATCAATCATAAAAATGCTTTACGATGGATAATATGGGTTATGTTCTACAAAATATATAAAATGCATTGCAATATAACACAATACAAGCTGTAATAGAAATACCTACAAGGACCAAATATAGCAGAGAGACAGTACTTGTCTCTTATCTAGAAATGTGCTGTGTGAGCTGCGTGGTGATTGGTGGCTAGGAGTTTAACAGAGAAGGTAGGTCTAGCCTGAGACCAACAGAAGATGATTTAGCCTGAGAGAGTAATAGAAGCAAAAGCACGGAGGTGTAAACTAGTTTCGTTTCAGCACCTTCCAGTGAAAGAAGGGTAAATGGGAAATTATTAGGCAAGTTAGGGGCCAGGAAAGTAAGAGCATTTTATGCTATTATAAGAGTGGGTTTAAATTTTTGTAAGTAGGACAGGAGAACCAGAGAAGTGTCCTGAAGGAGGAAGAGGCCTGAGAAAGCACCCTCTGGGGGTACCCTGAAGGATTGGCCAGTTATTTTTAAAAATCTGAATTCCTATCTTACTGATAAATCTTACTGTTCAAACTACAGGTTCCCTTTGGAAAGTTATTGTTTTTAAGTGAAAAATCCTGTGGGGCGCCTGGGTGGCTCAGTCAGTTGAGCATCCGACTCGTGATTTCAGCTCAGGTCATGATCCCAGGGTCATGCAAGCCCAAGTGCAGCTCCAGAGGAGCTTGCTTAAGATTCTCTTTCTCTCCCTCTGCCCCTCTCCCCTGCTTGCTCTCTCTCTCTATATTTTTAAAATGATGTGAATAAGCTACTAGTTTGTCCATTTTATATATGTTTAAATAATCAGATTTCCTGAAATAATCAGGATTTGTAAATTAAAGTTTTTAACATCAGTGCTGGTAAGTCTTGGTCCTTTGATTCTCTTTCTACTTAGTAGTTCTAGGTTGTTGCCACAGCTGGCTAAGGACACTAGCAACCCTTCTCTCTACCCCATCCCCATTTCTATATACGTGTGAGAAAAATTAAGTAACACTTGTCAGTACCTTCATATCCTTTGCCCCATTTTTTTTCAATCTACCCCTACCTTGTATGAATCCTACTATCCTTATCCTCCCCTTTGGTACTGGAGCAGCTGACCATCACTGGAATATGTGCATAATCACATGCATTCTATTATTAAATTCTAGTCACCAAGCACAACTGAACCATCAACACCATTCAGAAATCCTGTTAAATTTTTCTGAATTGCCCTCCCTCTGTAGACAACTCTTGAAACCTTCACCAGTTTTCTCAAACCCTCACCATTGCCCTTCCAAATCCTCTCAAAGTATATAACTTTACATCACAAAGAAAATTGAAATCGTAAAAACTGATGTGACTGAAGCATGCTGAGCAAAGAAGAGTGTTATGGGATAAAGTCAGAGAAGGGCTATCAAGGCAAAGGCAGGGGGACAGCAGGGCCTTGTAGGCTATCTTAAGAAGTTTACATTATTGCAAAGGGAAGCATTAACAAGTTTTTAACAAGAATGAAACAATATAATATGCATTTAAAAAAATAAATGGCTAAAAGGAAATAACTATGGCTGCTTTGTAGAGAATGGACTGAAAGGAGAGATTATGAGGCTATCTCAGTAGTTTGGGTGAATGATGATAATGGCTTGGGCTAGAGATGTGACAGTGGGGATGATAGAAATAGTTTCAGGTATAGTTTGAAAGTAGAGCTAATAGATTTGCTGATGGCTTGACTGTGGGGTTGATAGAGGAAACAAGGATGCCTATTAGATTTGGGGCTTGAGGAACTGGGTCAATGGATGTACCATTTCCTGAAACGTGTTAAATTTCAGATGCTTGTTAGACATCCAGGTAGAGATGTTAAATAGGCAGTTATATTAACTAATGTGCAAGACAGAAGGTATGGGGACGTAGGACTGAAGATACAATTTTCAGAGTTTATGTCAACATTGTTGAGAAGGAGCACAGACTAAAGGTCAAGAGCTTAGGCTTTGGAGGAAAGAGACCTGAATTTGCCTGTGCCCCTCCAGTTGCTGTCTATAACCTTGACCAAATTACTGAACCTTTCTGAGTTTGCCTTTGGAGGATAATTCCTATTCTCATGGGATTATCTGTGAGTATGAAATGAATAATGCATCTAAAGCTCTTGACGTAGTACCTGACACATAGTTAAATGCTCAAATTTAGAACTTTAAAAAAGTGTCATAAGTCACCTTGCATCTTGTGGGGAAAATTGTAACCAATTGGATTTATAACCTTTTAATTGATTTTATTTGAATTATGCAAGTATGCACATGACCTCAGTCATCCCCATTTTCTAAGGAAGAATACTGGTCTGCTTTTTTCTCAGAAACCTTTTCCATAATCTCATAACTTCTTTTTTGGTCAATATCCTGGGCAACATCATAATGCTTTTGAATTTTGAGGCCTCTTATTCTATGGATAAACCTTTTTTTTTTTTTTTAATGTTTATTATTTTGAGAGAGCGAGAGAGAGAGAGAGACAAAGTGTGAGCAGGGGAGGGGTAGAGAGAGAGAGAGAGAGAGAGGGAGACGTAGAATCTGAAGCAGGTTCCAGGCTCTGAGCCATCAGCACAGAGCCCGATGAGGGGCTGGAACCCTCTGATGATGAGATCATGACCTGAGCCGAAGTTGGCTGCTTAACCGACTGAGCCACCCAGGCTCCCCCATAGATAAACCCTTCTTAACCAGATTTTCAGCAACACTCATTCCATTGATATTTTGGAAATTATCTTGGAATCAGGTTAGGTTATAGAGCTATTTAAGGAAACCAGTATAACAACTTCTCTCTGGCCCCAAATTGTCCAAGTGATGACCCACATACAATGTTTTTTTTAATGACTTGATCTTAAAGGTATTGCCGGTGTACTGCTTTCTCAGCTGTGATGATTACCAGGTAGAAGTACAGTAATCTGTAAACAACATGACAAGGTCCTTGAAAAAAGAATAGGCAAGTTAATATTTTCTTGGTGCCAAAAGAATCATTACTGGTAATTAGGTACTCCCCTTATCCCCATGTTCTAATAAGGTCAAAAGATATTAGTATACATTTATTAAATATCTACTCACAGAGCAAAACTCTATAAATATTTATATGCTCACCAAGTGGCACTGAATGAAATCCCAATAGGAAGGATGTGCAAATGCTTTTCAAATATGTAGAAATTAAAATACTCATGGAATTTTTCTAAGGGCACATGTTCAGAGCTGTAAGCTATGGAAAAGCCTCTAGTAATTAATGGCAGGGCACTAAGGTGACTAAGCCTAGCTGGTACAGAACGGGTTTCCAAGGTTGTGGAGTTTTTAGTGCTAAAACTGGGAAATCCAAGGCAAACTGCCTTGGTTGGTCACCTTACTTGGCACCTCACCAAAAATTTTTGTATAATATAATTAAAACACTCTTTCCAAAAATAGATGGAAAGAAATTATCTTTTGTCATTTTGTTTATAAAGTTTATTTTATTGCAGCATTTATTGCTTTTTAAAAAATGTTTTAGTTGTTGTGTTTTACGAGGCAAGATGTAAAAAAGTTACATTTTAATTTTAAAATAAATTTAAGGTTACATTTTACCAAAAGGGCAGAGAGAGACTAATAAGCTAATTGAGTACTTTGCATTTGTTTAAAAACATCTGTCTGCGTACTTACAAACAACAATTGAGTGTTATATCATTGTTGGGAGATAGATCTTATGACACCACTTTTGTGTGGAAAAAATAAAGCTTAGGGAAACTGAGGTTATATGCTTCATTAGAAGTCTGGGCACCTGGGTGGCTCAGTTGGTTAAGGTCCTACTCTTGATTTGGGCTCAGGTCACCATCTCATGGTTCATGGGTTTGAGCCTGGGTCAGGCTCTGCACTGACAGCACAGAGCTTGCTTGGGAGTCTCTCTTTCTCTGCCCCTCCCCTGCTCTCTCATGCGTGTGCATGCACACTCTGTCTCAAAATAAGTAAATAAACTTTAAAGAAAAAAAAGTCTGGTAGAGATATTAATAACCAAGACAGAACTGAGATTCCTGACTACAACCCTTCCCTGTCTTTCTTCCAGAATACAGAGTCTAAAGACTCTATTATTGAACTTAAGATTTCATGAACGTGATTATCTACAATGGGTGGTAAGATAATTCTGGCACTAGAAGTAGAGTGCCCCTCATGCAATTAGACAAGTGTACAAAATGTACCATAATGTCTGTGTTCTCTGCAACTGCAACACACATTAATTTGGCCTAAATGTGTGCTTATATTATACTCCTGCAAAAAATAGCAAATGATCATACCCCTGAAAGGAAATGTGTTTGTCCTAATGGTTTAACCACTTGAAGAAAAAAGTAGTTTTATAACAAAAGTTTTCAAAAGAAATGCTTCTCTGTGGTTCACGGTATTTCTAGTTTGTTGTGTTGCCTTGTGGATGTATTTGAATGAATGGACGAATGAATGGGCAAAAAGTGAACAAATATATTATTGAGTCTATGCGAGAGTAGATGTGTGTATGTTTTTAACTTACTCCTTGTGATCTTGTGAAGTTGGAATTCTTAACTTCATTCAATACATAAGGAAAAAGGCTCAAAGATGAAAAATAATCTGCCAAAGTTCGCAACGGATGCAGAGCTTTGATTCCAGGTTTTAAGAGTTCAAGTCCACTGTTTTTACCATGCAATTCTCAGTAATTTTAATAAGATCTTATTCCTGTACTAAATTGTGCCTTCCGGGGCACCAGGGTGGCTCAGTCAGTTAGTCCGTTATGCATCCAACTCTTGATTTCGGTTCAGGTCATGATTTCGTGGTTGGTGAGGTAGAGCTCTTGTCCAGCCCCTCGGTCCAGCTCTGCATTGATAGCATGGAGCCTGCTTGGAATTCTCTCTCTCCTATCTCTCTGCCCCCTCCCCCCACTCACATGTGCACTTTCTCTCTCTCTCTCTCTCTCTCTCTCAAAATAAATAAAATTAAAAAATAAAAAATAAAATGTGTGTTTATATTTGTTATAAATTTGTTAAAATTTGTTTGCTATCAAACCTACTGTTGTAACTGATTGGCAACATAAACATTGACTATATGCAATGTTTGTTCCTACTTAGAAATAGGTCATAAAAATAGAATAGTGAATAAATAAACGTGTTATCCTCTATTTACATAGTCCTGCTTTATTTTTTGTGGCTGCAATCTTAGCATTTTATTTATTTATTTATTTAATTTTTTTTTTAACGTTTATTTTTGAGACAGAGAGAGACAGAGCATGAACGGGGGAGGGTCAGAGAGAGGGAGACACAGAATCGGAAGCAGGCTCCAGGCTCCGAGCCGTCAGCCCAGAGCCCGACGCGGGGCTCGAACTCATGGACCACGAGATCATGACCTGAGCCGAAGTCGGCCGCTTAACTGACTGAGCCACCCAGACGCCCCTGCAATCTTAGCATTTTAAAAAAATATTTATTAATTTTAAGAGAGAGAGAGCACATGGCACATGAGTGGGGGAGATGCAGAGAAAGAGGGAGAGAGAGAGAGAGAGAGAGAGAGAGAGAGAGAATCCCAAGCTGGCTTCTCAATGTGGGTACAGAACCCGATGCGGGGCTTGATCCCACAGTGAGATCATGACCTGAGCCAAAATCAAGGGTCCAACACTTAACTGACTGAGCTGCGCAGGTGCCCCAAATTGTAGCATTTTTAATGAAAACTTAAGATGTGTAAGTTGTGTATGAGTGTGTGTGTGGTCAATCAATCAGTAGTTATTTATTAGTGTTTATCCAGCTCAATGCACCTTTCAGTGGCATTCCGGAGAGATTTTTTAAAAATAACACTACCACCTAAGAAATCAAATTACTTAAGGGGAAGTGTAAATGTAAAGGTTAGTTATAGAAATGGTAACTGTACATCAAAGAGAGATAACAAGCAAGAAGAATGGTACAGGTGGTAAATGCTAAAGGAGTTTAAAGGAGACGGAAGTTACTAAACTGGGGTGTTCTAAGAAAGCATTGTAAGCTGGACTTTCTCAGACCTTTATACCTTTGCATCTGCTGTTCCCTCTGCCTTACATCCTTCCAAGCCACTCGTAACCAGCACCTAATCCACATGCTTAGAGACTACTGTTTTTCCAAGCCGTTTTAAACCCGGCACTTGATGCCTAGAATGTGAGTAGTTTATGCATCTCCCATTTCTAACACACTTCCAAGTTTTTGATAATGTTGAAATGAATTAACATAAACCAAAAACAGTAGGCCAATAGATATTTATTGTCTTCTTACTGCAAATGTGTTACATCTTGTTGACATTATATCATTGTTGGTGCTCTTACCTGTTAATTCTTTTAGGTCTCCATGACTTGCAGGTTGTGTGGAGGAGGAGAAGGGGGCCCAATGTGCATGTCCTCCACAGCTCTCCTGATGTAAGGTTTCTCTAGGGCTAATGCCCACATCACCTCTCACATCCCCAACGGTACCTCAGCTTCTCACACTTTGTAGCAAGAGAGGATTGATGTTGGAATTCAGCAGATTGGACACACCTGATACATGCAGTCCGGTTATGAGTGAGTAAAGGACTGCAGCAGGGAGCAAAAGAGAAATGTGTCAGGGACTTGAAGACTGGAGTAACCGAGGGAATCCTGGAACAGCGGCACCTGGAAGGTGCACCTGTCCCCAAAGTCTCATTTTTAAAAGTTTTCCTTTGTCTCTCTTTTGGTTTAGGGGGTCTTTTCATCTGTTTTGTCTGAGACAATAACCATGATTCAAAAGGCATAGTCACCTCTTCCAGCTCCAGGAACCAGATGCCACTCCTTATGGTGATTTTGCAATGTGGCTAGAACTGGTTTTTCAATTCTGTGGTTCCAACTATACCCTCACAGACATCGTCAGTGAGGTAGTAATGGGAGGGCTTGTGATACATGACTTCTCGCCCAAAAGTCTTAATGAGCTGCTTCACATTGGCTTTCTTGAAAAGAGAATTTAACATGCTGGATATGTGGTTTAACACACTCAAATGCAAAAGCACCGAACAGAGCTTCCATTTTAAAGAATTTGAAAGGTCAATAAAATTAAATCATTACCTTCTATATAAATGTTATTAGAATAGTCCCAAAGGGTTATTTCATAGTTATTGATAGATATTTTTACATCAAGCAAAGCTATGCATATTCAGACACATTTTTTGGCTGAACAATAACAAACTGCATGCATGAGCCTTTGTTTCTTTCTAGGTGAGTGTGTGTAGGAGGTTGCAGGTGAAGAGGGTCAGACAGAAGTACATTGTACTGAAGCGGATATTCTCACTCAACTAACTTTGGCAGGTGCTACAGTGTAGCAGCACCATAAGCTCCAGAGCAAGAAGCCTCACTTGGTAAGAATGACCTCAGCAAGTTGTATCCACTTAAGAGCCTGTTTTCCCATCTAAAAAAATAGGAATAACAATAGGATTTTCCTCATTGGACTGTAACAACTGACAATGTGAAAGTACTCATTACGTTCATCATTATTGGACACAGAAAATGTACAGTGTTTTGTTTTAGGCTTGAGAACGTATACAAAGATGATTATTAGTCAATTGTAAAGCAATGGCTCTTTGAAGAGTACACACCCTCTGTCAAATTGTTGAAAAATGTTGCTGTGCTCCTCTTGCATGCTTGTGTTTTTATTAGTTAATTCAACAAGCCCATTGTTTGTTCACCAATAGTATTTTAGGCACTATGCTAAGATGTTGAGAGGAAGCAGATAAAAGCATTTCAGGGGCACCTGAGTGGCTCAGTAGGTTAAGCATCCGACTTCGGCTCAGGTCATGATCTCACGGTTCAAGTCCTACATTGGGCTCTGTGCTGACAGCTCCGAGCCTGGAGCCTGCTTCGGGTTCTGTGTCTCCCTCTCTCTCCGCCCCTACCCCACTCATGCTCTGTTTCTCTCTCTCTCCCTCCCTCTGTCTCTCTCTCTCCCTCTGTCTCTGTCTCTGTCTCTCTCTCTCTCTCTCTTTCTCAGAAAATGAATAAACATTAAAAATTTTTTAAACCATTTCAGTTCTCAAAATGCTCACAGACTAGTGAGGGAAACAGACATGCAAACCATTAATTACATTACAATATCGTAAGTACTATAATAAAGTATGGTCTGAATGTTAGGGGAGCAAGAAGACAGGCATCTCAGTGTGGGAGGCAGACAAGGGCAGACAAGGATGTTATGGAGGGCTTCCTGGGAGGGTGTGGCTTGAGCTGAATAGTGGTGGAAAAATAATGTTCTGGAAATAAGGGAGAATGTATGTGCATGTAAGTGTGAAAGAGTATGGCATATTTGAGCCATGACCTGTTTGGGGAACTGCCAGTAGGTCCACATACCTGAAATTTAGGATATACATAAGATTTAGAAATACCCTTGTCTCTTCTCTGTACCTTTTTTATATTCCTTTCCCTTTTCCCATTCTTTTTTTATTCTCTTTTTCCTTCCTCCTTGGGTAACTTGACTAAAGACTCCACGGCTTGAGTGATAGAGCTAGAAATCAAAGCCCTGATTCATCTTTCTGTTTCCAGAGTCGGTGCTTCTCTTACTATGCTACTTTGAAGATTTTTCACTCTTTTAATAAAGCTTCTCATTATTTTCCTAGGATTTTTGTGAAGGAGACTATGTCAGGTTGCTTGCTTTACTAAACTAATTTTGATCATTTCATTTAGGTTATATGGGACAGTAGGATGAATACAAGGAGGGTAAGATGTGTTCCATATTAATTCAATGAAATATGCATTTACTGAATGCAGGTGAACGTAAACCATTGTAGTGGGTGTTATTGAAAAAATACAAAACAGGTTACACTTCCTATCCTTAAGAAGCTGACAGTGTAATACAGGAAATGATACAGGAAATAATCTAATGCAAGACAGCTCATTTAACAGCTGTCTTTTAAGCTTAGCACAAGGGCAGTATTTCTCAACCTTTTTTTTTCATTATCAGTCCCTAAGGAACCTTTTTAAACCTTTCCATCTTAATCACTTCCCCCCAATGAAATTTTACTACCACAGGTAGACTGTGTATCTATGTACTGTATGTATACCTGTGCTTTATACAGAAAAAGAGGACTTTTTTTGGACACACACCCCCAGAACCAATTTTAGCCCCCTTAGGGGCAAATATTGACTCTGTTGAGGATATATGCACTAGGCTAACACTATAACTTTCAAAGTCTAAGATTGGACAGTCAAATTCTAGTTTCAGAATTTTTGTAAATATCTACCAATGATTAAATCACATTTAAAAATTAAATTTCCTGAGTTTAAAAATAAAACCCGCAGCATTAGATCAAAAAATAAAATAATCGAATATATTCATGCTTCTGTGGCTGAGTTCAGGGCTGCCACATTGCGTAACTCCAGGGGAGTATAGGCACAGTATATGGTCTGTAATGGTAATAGAGGGAGAGAATGAAAAATAATTTGAAGCTATAGCCATGATGTGGTTGAAAGAGAAACTCAAGTTCATAAGTCATTTCAACTACTGCCCGTTCTAATCATCTTAAACTTTTCCTGACATTCCTCTCCTATACAGAATTATGTGTTTGTCCTCTTCAACATGCAATTAATTCTTTGTAAATGCTTAATTCACTCACAAATTAATTTACATACAGGCCTGGAGTGTGTACCAACCGGAAAATTCAGAGTGTTCACACATTCGCTTTAGTGCTCGGTCAGGAACTGGGAATACAAATGCGGTGCTAATTTTTACTCCACATTGATACTCTTTACAAATTAATGTGTCCGAGCTGAAGTGCCCACCCCAGGACAAAATTGAATTCTCCTAGACTTATAAGCCAGGGAACTGAGGGGGTCCCCAGCCAACAGTAAGGAACTGTGAAGAACTGAATCCTTAGCGAGGAACTGAAAGCCTTGGTTCAAAAGTACCATGAGGAGCTAAATCCTGCCAGCAACCACGTATGCACACTTGAACGTGAATCTTCCTGCAATCAAGCATTCCTGTGAGACTGAAGCCCTGGCTAACACCTTGCTTCATCCTTGCGAGAGATCCTGAGACCAGACCCAGCTAAGCCACACCCAGATTCTGACCTACAGATACTCTGAGATAAGTGTTTGTTGTTACTGGTTTGTTTTTGTTTTTGTTCTTGTTTTTTAATTGAATTCTCCTTCATCTCCAAAAGGTCTCCTTTTAGTTGTTCAATAGGTACCAGAATAACCAATTAGATTCCACCTACTGTACCCCACCATAGAATTTAGCACCTCTTCATAGCACTCCCCACACTTGTATAATGTCTGTCCTCTCTGAGTTGATAAGTTACGTGAGGTCAGAGACTGTTCCTATCATGTTTATGTCTACAGACTACATATACAACTTAGTTTTTAATGGTTAGAAGACATACAGTAAAAAAGGTAAAGATCTAACTTGTTTTGCCCATTTGTTCTTTCTACCAAGTTAGACCTTAACCCGATGTCATATATCAAAATAAAATCCAGATATATATTTAAATAAAGGAAAGAAAATATAAAATTGGTTCAAGAAATATTGGTGAATATTTAATCATCTGGGAGTGGGAAAAGCATTATCAAGGATAGCACCAAAGGCAAATCTCTAAAGCAAAAGACGAATAGATGTGACTAATTTGAAGCTTCCTTCTGTTAAAAAAAAAATCATAAATAAAAGACAAAATGGGGAAAATCTTCACAACGTGTATGACAAAAGGTTATTTATCTTTAATGTATTCTAAAATCTCATGAATTAATAATACACATACTTTGTGTGTTTGGGGGGTAGAGAGAGACGTAAACTAATATGCAAATGTCCAATAAATAACAAAAAAGTGCAACTTTATTAGTAAATGAAATGGAAATTAATAACAATATACAACTTTCACCTGTCAAAATGGTATATAGATTTTATAAAACTCTGAGTTTTGAGAGGAGCAGCAGGAACAGAATGATGACTCATAAGAGTACAAATTAGTACAGCTTTTCCAGAGGGCAGTTTATAAGCAAGAAAAAAAAAACCTTAAAATGGTCAAATTCGTTTTTTTTTAATTATTTTAATTTTTATTTATTTTTGAGAGAGAGAGAAAGACAGAACGTGAGCAGGGGAGGGGCAGAGAGAGAGGGAGACACAGAATCCAAAGCAGGCTCCAGGCTCCACGCTTGTCCACACAGAGCCCACCGCGGGGCTCCAACACACGGACAGTGAGATCACGACCTGAGCCGAAGTCGGATGTTTGTTCTAGCTTTGAGAAGAATGCTGGTGCAATTTTGATTGGGATTGCATTGAATGTGTAGATTGCTTTGGGTAGTATTGACATTTTAACAATATTTATTCTTCCAGTCCATGAGCATGGAATGTTTTTCCATTTCTTTGTATCTTCTTCAATTTCTTTCATAAGCTTTCTATAGTTTTCAGTATAGCGATCTTTTACATCTTTGGTTAGGTTTATTCCTAGGTATTTTACGATTCTTGGTGCAATTGTGAATGGGATCACTTTCTTTATTTCTCTTTCTGTTGCTTCATTACTGGTGTATAAAAATGCAACCAATTTCTGTACATTAATTTTGTACCCTGCGACTTTGCTGAATTCATGTATCAGTTCTAGCTGACTTTTGGTGGAGTCTGTCGGGTTTTCCATGTAGAATATCATGTCGTCTGCAAAAAGTGAAAGTTTGACTTCAGTGATCATATCCTTTGATCCAGCAACATTTTTTTCTAGTAAATTAACCTAAGGAAATTAGTATCAAAGTCTAACTCCAAAAGTGTTCAGGGAATTAGTTGGTAAAACGAATTATAATAAAATCAAAAACTATGCTAACCACTTAAAATGATACTATAGAGAAATATTTGATCTGGAAAGATGGTCATGATATCTGAATAAACAGGAAAAAAAGGAAGTTAAAACCAGTATTAGACAATAGGTATACAGTGTATGTACATTTGTATGGGCAGAAAGAAGGCTAAGAGGATTTTTCATTCACATATTGTAAAATTTTATTTACATACTATAAAATTCACCCATTTTAAGTGTATGACTCAATTATTTTTAATAGATTTACAGAGTTCTATAGCCATCACATTTCAGTTAAAATAATTTTTCTTTTCTTAATTAAGCCAATTTTTTTATACTCCCGCAATAAGTTTATATAACAGGTCATTTTAAAAGTTAAATTCCTCCTTTACTACTGACTTCTCCAAAAAAAAAGAGGAGGCAAAATACGCAATGTCAAAATAATTATAACGGTAGTTAAAATGTTTTCCAAAGAATAAAAAAGGTAATGAACAAACACACTTTAATTCATACAGAGGGACTGAAGACCTAACTGAGATTGAAAGACCTGCTTTCAGCTTGTGGAAGTTTGCCTATTTGCAAAAGGGCTTTACTCTTTTATCCCCACCTGCCCTCTCTCCTTGACCTTGCTGATCTTCTCAACATATTTCAGCTTAAAAGAATAAGGAGTTCTACTTCTGGAGCCATTAAAATTGCTAATTCAATCTTAATTATTCTGATTTTTTTTTTTTAAGTAAGCTCTATGCCCTACGTGGGACTTGAACCTACTACCCCGAGATCAAGAGTTCACATGTTCTACCAACTGAGCCAACCAGACGTCCCTAATTCAATCTTAATTCTTAAAATTAAACTGGATTTAGACTTGATAAACGTAAAGAAAAATAAATTCAAGAAATAAATAGGAACATGGGATCAGAAAAAGATAACAAGATAGATTGATGTTTCAAAGATGAACATGTAATAACCAATTGTTATAGCTGTGGAAACTATATGATATGTACCAAATAAACACTGATTTCATGGGCAAAGCCACAATGATTTTCCACCTATAAATATCTAATGCCACCATGGAGAGATCAGATCTTAAAACACCAGATAAATAGGGATGAGATTTAAAATTTTCTAAAATTTTATCCTACCCAAATAACATTCTGTTTTATAGAAATAGAGATAGAACACACACCTGTGTTTCACTGTTGTTATGTGAGTTAGTTCTGGAATAAAAATGAAAATACGGGAGAATGGCAAAATTCCAAAACCTTTCCATGCAATGGCAAGAAAAAATAAAATCCAAAAATACATTTTTCACACAACAGGATCACAGAATATTACGAAATGAGTCTTGTTATCTCTATTTCAATCTCTCTCTCTCTTTTTTTTTACGAATGAGAAAATCAGAAAGATCATGATCTGTCCAAAGTGATATTATTAGCTCAGTGTCAAAAAAACTGAAAACCCTCATCTCTTTCTTCTTAATCTCCTGCTTTTTACCTTAATCCATGTTTCTATGGGAAACAATATAGTAGAGGCTCCAGAATCAAAGTGTTTGGTTTCACAAACAAAAAAAAGAGACAAAAACAGATTCTTAATTATAGAGGACAGAGATGATTAGCAGAGGGGAGGTGGGGGAGGGATGGGTGAAACAGGTGAAGGGGATTAAGAGCACACTCATGATGAGCACAGAGTCATGTATAGGATTGTTGAATGACCTGAGCCGAAGTCAGATGCTTAATATAGTCAGATCACTATATTGTACACCTGCAACTAATATAACATAATATAACATTATGTGTTAATTATATGGAATTTAAAAAAATGTTTTAAGTGTCTGGTTTCAAATCCTGGGTCACCACCTAACGAGCTCTGTACTTTGGTAGGTCACTTGATCTTTCTGGCTCTCATCTGGAAAGTGGAGGAACTGATAGAACTTATCTCACAAGAGTGTGTAAGATTGGCATATTATATGTAAAATGCTTAATAGAGGTGCTGGCACATAGTAAGCACTCAATAAACAGTGGTTGTTATTCAATGTATATGAAACTTTTTAAATAGTAACATGATAGGTAGGAATGTCATTAAAACAGTGTAGACGCGGGGGTCAAAGAAGTTGAATTTGGGTGTGGAGGTGGGGGAGAGAGAAAAGGGTATGGGGTGCAGAGGGAAACTATGGATTAGGAAATACTCTAGGATTGAGTTAATTAGAGAAAGACAATCAGAACAAAACTAGATCATACGAGAATTTTAAATAATGGACCAAAATCTCTGTGGAAATCTGAGCTTTGGTGAAATTGTGAGCCTTTGAGTCATAGTAGGAACAGGCTGCCAAGACCATGTTCCCTGAGCCAAGTGAGAGAACAAGCCAGTGTTAGATACTTGTCCACCCAGAGCAACTGAAAGAAGGAGCTGAATTCGGAAGTGGGTAGAAATAGTACAGGATTAGAGAAATGTATTGGGCTTCTTTTGGGAAACCTAGGCACAGGAGAGATTGACAGTTGCATGGAAGGAATGAGGTCAAGACATTGGAGAGTAAATGCACAAAACTAAAAAACACGAGGGGCGCCTGGGTGGCTCAGTCAGTTAAGTGTCCAATTCTTGATTTTGGCTCATGATCTCACAGTTTGTGAGACCGAACTGTCATATACTTATGTCATATACATATTTATTGTTTTAGTTATAAAAAGGTAATTATTTATACTCTTAAAAAGCTGGCATAAGTACGATGTAGTTTGCAATATCCTACCAAACCTAGAGTCAGAGCCAAAACAGTTTTTGGGGGTGGCTACCAGCATACCCATTTACCACTAGTAAACAAAGAGGCTTTACGGCTTTTTGTCACTACTTTCTCCAGAGAGGTTTTTTCAAAGTTGCCATTACAGTGATAGCACACAAGTTCTATGGACACCATGTAGAACCTTTCTTCTGAGATGACAGAGCTCCACATGCATAATCTCTTTTTTTTAAAAAAAGAACTGTTTAATGTTTATTTGAGAGAGAGAGAGAGTGAGCCAGAGAGGGCACGCACACACACACACACACACACACACACACACACACACAGAATCCAAAGCAGGCTCCAGACTCTGAGATGTCCAAGCAGAGCCCAACACAGGGCTTGAACTCACGAACAGTGAGATCATGACCTGAGCCGAAGTCAGATGCTTAACCAACTGAACTACCCAGGGGCCTGCGTAATCTCTCTTAAACTGCAAAAGAATTAGAAATTAGAATCTGTATAATATGTACTTGGTTCCTCTGAATGTTCAAACAAGTAGAATTGACTAGGTTTAGAGCTGGCAGGGACTTTAAGAAGTCCTTCATTTTATAAAAGGAGAACCTGAAGCTCAACAGAGTAAACTCACTTGCCTGTTCCCTAAGTGACCAACAGCAGAGTTGGCACTAGAATTGCAATTGCCTAACTTTTAGGGCAATGCTCTTTCCACTATAATGGATCATTAACTTGAATTAAATTTTTTTAATGTTTATTTTTATTTTTGAGAGAAAGTGAGAGACAGAGTGCGAGCGGGGGGAGGGGCAGAGAGAGAAGGAGACACAGAATCTGCAGCAGGCTCCAGGCTCTGAGCTGTCAGCACAGAGCCCAATGCAGGGCTTGAACTCACGAACCATGAGATCATGAGCCAAAGTTGGATGCTTAAACCGACTGAGCCACCCAGGTGCCCCTGTTAACTTGAATTTTTAAACTGATCTGTAAAAACAAAGTCTGGGGCACCTGGATGGCTCAGTTGGTTAAGTGTCCAGTTCTTGGTTTTGGCTCAGTTCATGATCTCATGTTCTGTGAGACTGAACTGTCATATCAATAGTTTGTTCCTTTTTACTGCTGAGTAATATTCCATGGTATTTATAGACCACAGCTTAACCATTCACATTTACGTTTGTTGCTTCTAGTTTGGGGCTATTATAAAAAAAGCTGCCATAGCCATTCCTGTATGTGTTTTTTGTGTGAATATAAGTTTTTGTATCTTTAGAATAAATGTCCTGGAACACAATTGCTGGGTCATACGGTAATCGTATGTTTAATTTTATGAGATGCTACCAGACTCTTTCCAGAATGATTGCACCACTTTACCTTCTCACCAGCAATATATGTGTGATCTGATTTCTCAACATTCTCAGTAGCATTTGGGAGTATTACTCTTTTATTTTAGCCATTCTAAATAGATGTGCAGTGATATAGCACGGTGTTTTTTTTAAAAAAAATTAATATTAAAAAATTATTTATTTATTTATTTATTTTAATGTTTATTTTTAAAGGAGAGAGAGGCCATGAGAAGGGAAGGAGCAGAATGAGAAGGAGACACAGAATCCGAATCAGGCTCCAGGCTCTGAGCTGTCAGTAAAGAGCCCAATGTGGGGCTTGAACTCACAAGCTGTGAGATCATGACCTGAGCCGAAGTCAGATGCTTAACCAACTAAGCCACCCAGGTGCCCCACCCCACTTTTTTTAGAGAGACAGAGAGAGCTCAAGCAGGGGAGAGGGACAGAGAGAGAGAGAGAGAGAGAATCTCAAGCAGGCTTCATGCTCAGTGTGGAGCATGGAGCATTGTGCAGGGCTCAATACCATGATCTTGTGATTATGACCTGAGCCAAAATCAAGAGCTGGACACTTGACTGAGCCACCCAGGCACCCCATCACAATGGTTTTTTAACTTTCTTCTAATGTCTAATGATGCTTGATATCTTTTCATGTGCTTATTTGCTTTCTGTATATCCTCAATGGTAAAGTGCATGTTCATGCATCTTGCACATTTGCTAATTGAATGGTTCCATTTGTGTGTCTTTTTTAATTATTGAATTTTTTTTTAATTTTTTTTAATATTTATTTATTTTTGAGACAGAGAGAGACAGAGCATGAACGGGGGAGGGGCAGAGAGAGAGGGAGACACAGAATGGAAGCAGGCTCCAGGCTCTGAGCCATCAGCCCAGAGCCTGACACGGGGCTCGAACTCACGGACCGCGAGATCGTGACCTGAGCCGAAGTCGGACGCTCAACCGACTGAGCCACCCAGGTGCCCCTTTTAATTATTGAATTTTAAGCGTTCCATATTCTAGATACTAGTCCTTTTTGAGATACATGGCTTGAAAATATGTTCTCTCAGTCATCTAGGAGATTTTTTCTTCTTAACGGGGTCTTCCATAGAGCCAAAGTTTTTAATTTTCATGAGTTCCAATTTATCAACTTTTCCCTTTCATTGATTCCTTTGGTGTCATATCCACGAATTCTTTACCTAGACCTAGGTCCGGAAAATTTTCTCCTCGTGTCTATCCTAAAAGTTTCATAAGTCTGGTTTGCATTTAAGTCCGTGATCTATCTATCTTGAGTTAATTTGTGGACCAGGTGTGTGGTTTAGGTTGGCATTCATATTTATAGCTATGGGGTGTCCAATTGTTCCTGCACCATTTGCTGAAAAGGTTATGCTTCCTCCACTATGTTGTCTTTGTGTTTCAGTTGAGCATATTTGCGTGGTATCTATTCTGTCTCACTGATCTATGTATCTATTCCTTCACCAATACATTGTCTTTATTATGCAGCTCTATAGCAAGCCTTAGTATTGGGTACAGTGATTCCTCCCAGTTTTTCTTTTTACAGGTTTTAGGTTTTTAGGGCCTGTGACTTTCCATATAAATTTCAGAATAAGTTTATCTATGTCACCAAAAATCCTTGCTGGGGTTTTGATAGGAATTGCCTTAAACCTACAGCTCAATCTGGGGAGAATGACCCCCATCTTTATTCTGTTGAGTCTCCTAATCTACAAACAAGGTATGTCTCCCATTCATTTAGACTTTCATGGATTTTTTTCATCAGTGTTTTATAATTTTCAGCATACAGATCATGTTTTGTTAGGTTTATACCTATGTATTTCATTTTTCTTTGAGCAATTACTGTAAATGATGTTATTTTCTGAATTTTTTTCTACATGTTCATTGTTCATCCTTCTATTTTAAAATCCTCTGAATCACTTTGCTTGGGGTATACATTTTGTATATAACCTCAGATTTTGTTTTGTGGTTCAATCTGAAACACATAGTTTTTATTAGTTAAATATTAAGTATTCACACTCATTAATGAGTTATTTGGTTTTTGAGCATATCATTATTTTCAGATACACTTCTTTTATAGATTTAATTTTCTTCAAAATGTGGTCTGTGCTTCCTTCACTTTTTGTGTTTGTATTTCTTAAAGTAAGTTGGAAAGTTTGCATTTTTTCTATTGAATGCATTCATAATGATAACTTTATACCTTTAATTCTCTCTTTCTATAGATGGGTCCAATGATTTCCTATTATGAGAATAATTAAATCAGCACTAGAGTATTTCTCCTCACTTTTCTTCTCTTCTACCACCTGATTTTATATTTATGTTTTGTAGTATTTATACTTTGTATTTGCTAGAAAAGTATGTAGCTGCCTATAATAGAAAACTAACGCTGTCTTTAAAATTAAGGCTTTATTTTTTTCATATAACAAGAATTCTGGAAGGAGGTCATTCTTGGCATTGTTTCACCAGCTCAACAATGTCATTAAGGACTTAAGCTTTTTTCTACATTTCTGCTATGCCATCCTCAGATGCTGGCTTCTGACTTCATGCTTGTCTCTTCGTGTTTCTAATATGACCTGCTGCAGCTCTAGCCATCACACTATCATTTAAGGCAAAATGAAAAAACTGGGAGAAGTGCCAGGAGTGTTTGTAAAGCAAATACATATTCTCTGTAACTCCACAACATATTTCCTCTGATGTCTCATCAGCCACAAATATGTAATATGATCATCTCTAGCTATAGAGGCGGCTGGAATGTGACTAATTAGGTGGTATGTTACTATTTAAATAAGTTTTCTGTTCTTATAAGAAAACTCTAGTTTTCTTCACATAGATCCTTCACATTTGTGTTTATTCTTATGTATTTTCTTTATTATTATAAGCTTTATTGCTACATTTTTCTACTGGTTAGATGGCTAATTTTTAATTTAGATGTTGATTTTTGAATGTTGACTATATTGTTTTTATTCATGACACTAAAATTTTTAATTTAGTTCTGTTAGTAAATTGGGACAGTGAGGGGGAAGAGAAGAATGGAACCACTGATACTCTGGAATGAGGCATCAGGACTGTCTCTGCCTTAGACCCTACTGCAAAGGCAGGCTCTTTGAGCTAGCTTAGCCACTCAGGAGGGTCCTAAGAGGAGAGTGGTGGAGCAAATACCTTCTCTAGGGGTAGAAGAACTATAGCACTTTCCCACAACAGAAGGATGAGAAAGAAAAGCATCACAGGTTAATACTGTGTTTAATACTGTTGTTTTCATCTACTCTCAGAAGAAGAACTTACAGAACAGCTTTTCAAAATACTCCAAAGAGCAAATGTAACAGAAAAGGAAATAAACCCTTCCTTTAAAGCTAGATGATGGACCTTTTCTAAAACCTAGAGTTTTATACAAGGTTTTCAAATAATTAGCTGAGCCCTTAAGAAAACCCAGAGGTGATATTGGGTATAAAGTTTGAAAAAAGGTGAAATTTCCATGTGTAAGAAAATGTGGAAAGGAATGGTTATTACTCAAAAAAAGAATGGAGTAGCAAAAAGTAAAAGAGGACAGAGGAAAGAAAGGAGAAAGGAAAGCCAAGCATTTATGACAAGAGGCTAGAGTCCCACGAACAAAAATGGCTGATTAAATTTTGTTTTTCCTTTCTACCTTTTAATAACAGGCTGCTGTAATATTATTCGGTTTACAGAAGCTTTGGGAAAGTCAGCTTTACACTAAAGACTTGTTCGGGGATTCTTCTCCTAGATCAAGTTCTAGTTATCATTTTTCTTTTTCCAGATTGAGCTCGTTCATGTTTTACCAATTCCAGGGGCTTTCCTTTAAGCCCCTAGACTGAATTGGGCTGAGACTTCTGTGTGCCATGAGAATTCCAGAAACCTGTTTTTTACCCTTTACTCTTATTGTCTCTATCCCCCTCTACACAGTGAACTACTTATTCATGTTCAATAACTCTTTTATAATTTTTTGATGGATGGATGATGCATGGGAAGACAGGTATGAATACAAGAAAATGCAGGTTACAGGTTTCCAAACCAGTCAAACGTTGGATACTTTCATGGTTGTAGACAAAATTGTAATGGAAATGAAGTTTGTCTTTACCAGTGTCCCACATTTCTTCTTACTGTTTCAGTATGCCTGCCCCCCAGGTAATCAGCCCCTTCATCCTGACGGAAAGCTCACAAAATTCTCCCCCCCCCCCACTACACCTTCCCTTTGCAAAGTTTCTTCTTCCTCCTCTGTCATCTATCAAAGCATCTGCTTAGTCACATTTGGCTATGTAATTATCCAGTTGATTTAAGTAACACACATTAAAGTATGGCCAAAATTTTAACTATCCTCTTAGAGAATTTGTACTTTAAGGCAGGCATCTGTTAATTCATTATGCTGGGAGGAATATCTTTTAATGCTTCCTGCCCTGTTCATCTTCTTCTCTCTCCTGGTTCCTTATCTAATGTTCCAGAAAGTAAAATATGTGGAATGGAGATGGTATCATTTATTGAAGCCACTTTTAAAGATGACAAAATTAAGGGTCATAAAATTTGACTGACTAGCTAGAGGTGCAAACAGCCAGCAATAGTAACTATTTAAGGAGTTAAGAGTGGATTTTCATGGTGAACTACTAATATTTCCAACCAAAAAACTAGCTTCCAGTTTCAAAGGCCACAATCTCTTTTGTGAAACTGTTTAAGGCCTCACTGAAATTCCCTGAGTCTATGTGGTAGACTCTGTCAGAGAGTCTCAGGCCTTTTGCCTTTCTCTTTTTTTCTTCCTTTCTAGTTCTTCCAAATAGTTAAAAACAGTGGGATTCAGCTACATTTTTAAATGAGGTATCTAAATAAAAAAATAAGGAGTTGCCAAAAGTAGCCTTGGAGGTAGAGAACTGAATTTAGTTCCTCTGACTAGACTAAGTTACTTGCTAAAATAATCTGGGGTCATACGAGCCAATGGCCAAAGGAATAATTTCTCCATTGTTTATCATTCGTGGCCATAAAGAGCACTAGAGGAAATCTCAGAGTCTAGCTGGTCAATGAAGGATGTTAGGCCCGAGAAAGTTAAATGCTTGCCAAAAGTCAGCCTAATGAATTAAAGAAGTAAGGACCAAAAATGAGAGTTTGAATTTCCAAACTGAAAGTTCTTTCAGTCCCACTGAGATGTGCCATTGTGTGGTCATGGAAATCTGGAAAGGTTTGGTGGCCTGGGCATCTCATCTCCTGCCAACCTTTCCCAGCCACAGCACACAACACTAACATGGAAACTTCCTTTAATAAGCTTTGCATTTCTTTCCTTGTGAGCCTTACATTATTGGTGCCTTTGCCCTAACCCATACAAATGGCTTGCTTTCATCCATAATACCACTTGCTCCGTGAAGGAGGTATAATCCGGGGGGGGGGGGGGGGGGGGGGGGGGGGGGTGCGGTTCAAAAGAATCGTCATACTATTATATCAGAATTACTTCTGGGGCGCCTGGGTGGCTCAGTCGGCTGAGCATCCAACTTCGGCTCAGGTCATGATCTCACAGTTTGTGGGTTCAAGCCCCGCATCAGGCTCTGTGCTGACTGCTTGCTCAGAGCCTGGAGCCTGCTTCAGATTCTGTCTCCTTCGCTCTCTGCCCCTCCCCCGCTCACGCTTTGTCTCACTCTGTTTCTCAAAAATAAATAAAATGTAAAAAAAAAAAAAAAAAAAGAATTACTTCTGATACTCCTACCACACTTCAGACCCAACAAAACATCTTTAAGCCTTCTAGGGTTTGTTTGTTTGTTTGTTTGTTTGTTTTTAATATCTTTGCTCTCACTACCTTGTATCTAAGATTAATTTTTTGTTCTGTCATCCTCATTTTTCTCAGCTGAATCTCTGTCCTCATAATTCCAGTTTTTGGTCATTTTGTTTTCATTACCCTGAAGGCTATTGCTTGACATATCATCAGCCACACTCCCAATTATCTCTGCCTCAGGCCTTGGCTCTACTGTGTCAATTGGTTCTATCTCAGTAGCTAACCTTGTAGTTATTAACCCATCTTTTATTGCTGATTCATTTCCTATCTCTGGCTCTGTGTGGGTCCCTGACTCAGCCTGGACCTCTGGTTCAACCTGACTTCCTAGCACTTTTTGGGTTACTGTCTTTGTCTGAGTCCCTTTCTCTGTGTAGACACTTGATTGTGCCACTGAACCTGACTGCCTTTCTGGTGCCTGATTCATCCACTTAGAAACACCTACATTTGTTTCAGTTAGCCCCCGGTCTACTCTAGCCGTATTTCCTATTCTTGTCCTTGTTATAGGAATCACAAGGAGATTTTGATCTGGAGAAGGAGCCCGAGAACTTATGTGATTGAGTCCAGAGAGGAACCCTAGAGAAAAAGAAAAGGTCAGGGTCAGCGTTGTGGATTAGTAATAGATAAAATCTTAAGTCATCAAACACCCCTGAGGCACTGGCTTAATTATAATAGAATTTGCTTTACAATACATTTCTGAATATCCTGTTCATTATCTTTAGGGAGCTGAGATTCAAAACATTGATCCCAGCTTTTCTGTAGTACAGTATTTCCCAAGGGGTATGCAAGCCAATTCATTGGGGCACAGGCAGAAAATAGTAGTTTATTTTTGCATTTTTAGCAAATTTTGTTTTCAGTTCCATTTTTGAGTATATTTTACACTGTAATAAATATATGAATGATATAATACATGTACATATTTTATAAATAAATGTGTCTTTTCAGAATGCTTGCTGAAAAGTGTTTTACTAATAGGGTGTGTGATGCAATGGTTTGGAGGCCATTGTTAATTAATGAATAAAAATAAGTATGTGGCTTAGCAGGATTAAAGGTGAAATGTTACACAGGCAAAACTCCTATATCTCTGCTTTATATTAGTAATATTACAGAGGAACATATGTCATATGTTGAAGCTTTATTTTGGAGATCCATTAAGGTGGAGAGGTTATTTAATATAATAAAAGGAGAGAGGAATTTAAGAGATGTCTTCTGGAAGGACAGAAGAACTATTCATAGCTCAGTTAATGTCTTTTCCTTCTTTACTTCCTGAATCTTACTCCTACCTGTGTAGGGACAAGTATCATTTTAGAAAAAAAAAAAAGTTTTCAATTGGAGGGACTTGCTATTAAGAATTGTTCACTGACATAGAAATAACTCTTACAGAGCCCTTCCAAATTATGAGATTCTAATATGTCAAACATACAACCAAAAGAAAGCAAAAGAGAGGGGACCAACCATGTAGAAATTTCTTTTCTGTGCCTTCACTGCTTAACAGGAGGATTGACTCACCAACTGTCATGTAGAAGATACTGCCCCACCAATTGAGGCTGTAGGCTAATAGGAAATGGGGCTCCAAGACGTTCCTACTGTACAATTTCACTTGCATCAGGAACAAAATGAGGCAGAGGAGTAGGCAGGTGCCTGGGATCAGAATGAAAGCTATCACTCCCCATCATAACCCTCCTTCTGCCATCCCTCCCATTCCACCCTCTTCCCTCTCTTTGCACTTCCTTGTCACCCTCAACCATCTCAATTATGCCATGGAGGCCTATTACATGGCAGTGTCATGGGAAGACCCATTTGGCAATTAACTAGAATGAGAGAATGAAGAACTTCTGCTTTGACTGGAATAAGGTTATTAAGTTGGAGCCTATAAATAAGACCACTAGAACAGGTACCAGCTAGCTACATTGAAATTTGTCTTAGTGCCACAAGGGCCTCCAGCCTATGATATCTCCTCTGCTAGTCCATCAGATAACAACTTCTAGAGATGTTTCCATTGGATTAGGCATAGTTTCTTCAGAGCCCCCCCTTTAAAGGCAATAGACCCATAAGGAGTAAAAGTTTACCAAAAGCTTTCTTCCCTATGGGAAGAGACACTGTCCTATGATGGCAGTGTTCACGTGAGGTAGGGAATGACTTGGTAAAATAAGGAGAAATGGCCCAGAAGGGGAAGACGTACAGGGACTCCAGGGACAAACTTTTCCAACCTCATTATTTTGCACTTGAGATGAAAGAGAGGATGGACATGCCCAGATCTATGTGGGTTTTGTCTCCTGGCCCTTTGGTGAGAAAGGTGCTGAGCCATATAATGATAATGAGGATGATGAAGGCAGAGATGAGGAAGAAGGCCCTGGAGTATTGGAGGTAGTCTGCCAGGAGAAGTGGAAAAGGAGAGGCTTGGCTGGAGAAGAGGTGACCTGCCCTCTAATAAGGCTAGACAGGGTCTAGGGAAGGGACTGAAGGGCAGAGGAGGACAGAATTAGCACTTGTCTTACATCTAATAGAGTCAGAGTAAGGAGCCACCAAGTGGGTGGCCTCACAGGTACCAGTAAGGACCCTCTTTCCATCTCCTCATTGACATGTGGAATTCCTTTAACAAGGAAAGAAATAATTTATTCCACAATGAGAGAAAAGTTGAAATTATAACCTTGAGAGGCATATTATGAGGTAACTTTCATATTAAGGTGCAAATTACTACTATTTTTCCCCCCTGGGAAATTGTGAGTGCAGAGGAAGGAAAAAGAACAAGGTCACTAGGCATTAGCTTCCAAGAATTAAGGAGCTGGGGCTTTGAAGTCATTGGAGAAGTCTAGTGAAGACAAACTGGGATAAATTTACCCTGTTTGGAGGAGCTGTCCTTACATGCTTGTGAATCGGGAGAAAAGAAGGGGTAGAGTTGTGGGAAGGAGAAAGGGAGAGAGACAAGCTGTAGGGGATCTGAGCAGATCTACCAAAGGAGGGGGCTCTAGGCTCTGGAAGGCATTCACAGGGTGCTTTTGGCACGTGGCTCCAGCAGAGATCATGGTGGCACACAGTCCAGAGCCCCGCAAAGAGTTTCTTCTTGTCCTTCATTACCATGAACCGTACCCAATGTAAAGGGGACAAGCACATCAGCAGGACAAAGATGAAGCCCATGAGGCCAGCACAGAACATGCGGATGTAGCTTTGGGTCCTCTCCAGAAGCTGTCGCTGGTGTGGTGACATAGAAGAGAAGTGGTACATGCAGTAGGGGAGAATTGGCTGTGGTGGGGAAGGGAGGAGGACATCATGAAAGGAATGTCATCTCAGGCATCTCCATCTCCACTCACAGAAAAGACAAACCCTGGGTCCTCTACTGGATGGGAACTCCTCCTCCCTCCACACGTCAGGGTCTTTTGCTCCAGAGCCTCCCACAACTTGTAAATATATTCCTTTTTAACTGTCCCCCATTAAAAAAAAAAGTTGGAGTGATCTCTGCCTCTCCTGCCTTGACATTTCCCCCATGCCATACACAAGCTGCTTCCTGCAAAAGGACCCCACCACAACCTAGCTTACAAAGGCTCTCTCACCCTATATGTTGGGTAACGCAAGATGCTGGAATTGTAAACCCTGTGTAAGGGCATGGCATTTCCTTCCCTTCTCTCCATCCTAGTTTCTGGCTCATTGCTCTTCTCAACTGCCACAGAACCTAACCCACTCTGACCTAACACACTTTCCTGCCCCTCCCCCACCCCAGGAAACAGAACTAACAGGAAGTGTACAGTGTCTCTGCCTCATTTGCCAGATCTAGTCCAGTCCCTACCTCCAATCCAGATATCTGTTGAGTTTCAAACACCTAGCAAACTGCCTGACAAATCCAGGTTTCTTATAGACACACCAAACCCAAGAGGTCTTCGAGAGCTCTTTTCTTTTCATCCTACACCCCCTTCCTATGTCCTTTTCTTGTTTCCCACCATTCAATCATGCCATATCCTGCCAATCCCAACTCTTTGATGCTTTCAAGTCCATTTTGTTTTTCTGTTTCCTTTTTCTTAGAACATCTTGTTGTCATCTCTGTCCTAGATTGCTATAACAGCCTTTTACCTGTTACTTCTGCTACAAGGCTTCAGTTTATTCTTGACAAATTTGCCTCTAAGATGCAAATCTGATGTGTCTCTCCTCTGTTCTGATTGCACTCCACTGCTATGAGGTAAAGTCCTAATTTCTTAGCATGAATTAGTTAAACCCGGCAAGATTAGGCTTCTGCTTCCTATATGACCTCATTCAACCATTCAATACCTCCTCTGTGCCAGGTGTTGTGTTAGGTACTGAGGGTGTAGTGATGTGTTGGATATCTTTCATATGTCCCTTTGGATCCAACTCTTCATCCTTGTCCTTGTTCAAGAAGGCTGACTGATATGGACTACATCAATGGGTTCCCTTGCCATCCAGTCTCTGATTAGGTTTAACCAATGGTAGATATGGGCAGAAGATCAGAGGTCCAGAGATCTGTGTGTTTATTCCATGGTTCTCTCCTTACCAGATTACAGAGAGTTGTCTGTGTTCTTTTATCTAAAGTAGAGCTCCTCACAGGCAACCTTCTCCATAGAGCCACCCTTTCTGTTCTGTTAACTGCTCCTTTCACTTATGTGATCAGGCTTAGGAGTCATGACTTTTCACTGATGGTTTCCCCAAATCCTTTTCAGTTCAAAGGGGGCTTTATAAATAGTTCCTTAACTCTCCCTATTAACTAGTTTGAGCAAGCCATCTGTTTCCTGCTGAACATGGTCCTTATTGTCATGAAGTAGAAAGCCGAGTAACGTTTAGGCTCATTCTCTCCCTCCATGTTATCTTGTGCTCCAGACAACTTTATTTTTCTTGCAGTTTCTTAAACCCATCTTGGTCCTTCCTTTGCACATGGTGCAAATGGTATTTACCTTGCACATGGTATCTATCACACTTCCCACTTTATCTTTGTCTGAGTTAATATTAGTCAGGATTCACTTTAATCTAACCCTTTTGGGGAAGCCTTCTCTGAATTCAACCCTCAGTCCCAGACTTTGTGATCCTGCAGCAGCTTGTGCTTACTTCTTTCATAACCTTTATACATAGTATTGTAATTTGTCTATACTTCCTTTTGGTCTGTGAACTTCAGCAGCAAGGACTTATCCTTGTATACTCAATGTCTAGCAGAGTGCTTGGAATATAATGATTCAGGAAATGCTTATTGATTGAAACTAAAAAAGGTAAAAAAAAAAAAGAGTGGACTTCTAGTTTCTAGTGTGGCATGCAAGGAACTTGGAGGTGGCCACTCCATTATAACAACAAGTAGAAAGCTAAGCAAACTGAAAAATCAACAACTCTTCTTAGGTTCGTCAGAGAAATGAGATCATACGGCAAACTGTGGCTCTCAAAATTAGAGAGATAGAAAGACAAATACAGAGGATCACAACTTACTAGTATATAAACCCCTGCAAGAACCAATATGAGGATAGGAAATTTGAACTGTAGTTGATGAATTGCTGGAGGTTCAGGGTGGACAAATCTGAGAGATTACAAACTCTGGGGGTATCCAATCTTAGGGACATCCTTACAATTTAGTGAGTTTTACCTCCCGCCCACCTTGATCAGGTTTTCACAGTGAATATCAGAGAAAAGTCCCCTTACACTTCTGGAAGAAGGAGGAGAAAAGGAACCATTTTGAAACATGCCAGAACATTCCGTTCATCTTAACAAGGCCTTCCCTAAAGAGAAACTGTCTTACCAGAACCTAAACTATTGGACTTTTATCAGAGCTTAACCAATCTGGGGAGAAGGAAATACTCAACTCCAGCATGCCGTAACATTTCATGGTATACTCACTCTCCCATCCTGTCCCACCTAAGGAGGGGAAACTCAGAGGTACTTGTGAATTTCACAGAAGCTCAGATCAGGAACAAGCTAAGAATGTCCTTTCTCGCCACTCATTTTCAACATCATACTGCAATGTAATAAGACAAGAAAAGGAAATAAAATGTATAAAAATTGAGAAGGAAGAAATAAGACTGTCTTTGTTTACAAATGGCATGATTGTGTAGAGAGTCCAAATGAACTGACAACAACAGCAAAAATTCTTGAAACAATAAGTGATTATAGAAAGGTTAATATACAAAAGTCAATCATTTTATGTGGTGCCTCACTGGCTTAGTGAGTAGAGCATGCAACTCTTGATCTCAGGGTTGTGAGTTTGAGTCCCACAATGGGTGTAGAGATTACTTTAAAAAAAAAAGTCAATCATTTTCCTATATGCCAGTAATGAATGAGTAGAATTTGAAATTAAAAACACAATATAATTTCCCCAAAATGAAACACTTGAGTATAAAGCTAACAAAATGTGTACAAGATCTATATAAGGAAAAATACAAAACTCTAATAAAAAAACCCAAAGGGTTAAATAAATGGAAAGATATTCCTTGTTCTTGCGTAGCAAGACTCAGTATTGTCAAGATGTCAGTTCTTCCCAACTTGATTTATAGATTCAACACAATCCCAATCAAAATCCCAGTGAGTTATTTTGTGGACACCAACAAACTGATTTTAGTGTATATCAGGCAAAAAAAAAAAGACAAAAAAAAAAAAAAAAAACCCCGCCTAGAATAGCCAACACAGTATCGAAAGAAAAGAACAAAGTCAAAGGACTGACACTACCCAACTTCAAGACTTACTATATAGCTATGGTAATCAGGACAGTTGGTACTGGAGAAAGAATAGACAAATAGATCAACAGAAAAGAACAGAGAACCCAGAAATAGACTCACATAAATATGGTCATCTGATCTTTGATACAGGACAAAGACAATACAATGGAGCAAAGATAGTTTTTTTCAACAAATGATGCTGGAACACCTGGACATCCACATACAAAACAATGAATCTAGATGCAGACCTAACACCCTTCCCAAAAGTTAACTCAAAATGGGTTATAGACCTAAACAAAACACAAAACTATAAAACTCATAGAAGAAAACATAGGAGAAAATAGGTAACACTGGAGTATGGCAATGACTTTTTAAATACAACACCAAAAACACAAGCCATAAAAGAAATAATTGATAAACTGACTTCATTAAAATTAAAAACTTCTGCTCTGCAAAGACATGGTCAAAAAATATGTGAAGACAAGCCTCAGACTGGGAGAATATATTTGCAAATGACACATCTGATAAAGGACTGTTATCCAAAATATACAAAGAACTCTTACAACTAAGAAATAAGAAAACAAATAACCTGATTTAAAAATGGAGGAAAGACCTGAAAATCACTCCCCAGAGGAATGTAACAGAGATCAGAGGTGCTACAATGTATCAAACATAATGTCCAGCAGTCAACAAAAAAATGACTAAACCTGTGAAGAAACAGGAAAATATAATCCAGATTCAAGAAAAAAGGCAGGCAAGAGTAACTGACCTCAAGATGATCCAGATGTTGTAATGATCACAAAAGGACTTTGAAACAGCCATTATAAATTTTTATAAGGACTGAAGAGAAGATAAATGCATAATGAATGAGTAGATATGGGATCTCAACAAAGATAGAGAAAATATTAAGAGAAAAACTAAATGGAAATTCTGGAACTGAAAAATACAATAACTAAAATTAAAAATTCACTGTATGGATTTAATAGTAAATTGGAGAAAGTGGGGAAAAAAGAGTCAGTGAACTTGAATGTAAGTTAACGGAAATTGGCCAATCCAAAGAATAGAGAGAAAAAAATGGAAGAAAAATAAAGTCTCAAATTCCAATTGGACCATAAAAAGGTGAAATTAGAGTCCTGGAATAAATTGAGAATGGGGCAGAAAAATGGCAGCTGCAAACTTACCAAATGTTATGAAAGATATTGATGTATGGGTCCAAAAGCTGAAAGAAACCAAAAAGGATAAATACAAAAATCACATCTAAACATATCATAAATTGCTGAATCCAAAGATAAAATCCTAAAAGCAGCCAGAGTAAAGCTACATGTGACAGAAGATCAATGATGTATATCTGATTTCTCATCAGAAATAATGATAGCCCAGAAGGCAATGGAATGACTTTTTCAAATATATATAATTGACATATAACACTGTGTTAGTTTTAGGTATACAACATAATTATTTGATACACGAATATATTGTAAATGATTACCACATTAAGTTTAGTTAACATCCATTGCCATACATAGTTATACTTCTTTTCTTGTGATGAAAACTTTTAAGATTTATCCCCTTAGCAATCTTGAAATACAGAATAAAGTATTGTTAACTATAGTCATCATGCTGTACATTACATCCCACAACTTATTTATTTTATGACTAAAATTTTGTGCCTTTTGACCACTTTCAGCCATTTCACTGATCCTCCACCTCCCACCAATCTGTTCCTGTGTCTGTAAGTTGAGTTTTTAAAAAAAAATCCACATATAAGTGGGAGAAAAGATTTGCAAAATATAGCTGACAAAGAACTTGCATCCAAAATATACAAAGCACTCGTACAACTAATAATGAGATAAACAGCTTAGTTTTAAAAATGAACAGAAGAATAACCATACTTTACAAAGGTAGATATACAAAGGGAAAATGTAAATGGCATCAAAGAAATGCAAATTAAAACAACAGTGAGATACGGTTTTATGCTCACTTAGAATGGCTGAATTTAAAAGGATTGACAATAAATGTTGGCAAAGATGTGGAACAACAAACTCTCATATATTGCTGGTGGGAGTGTAAAATGGTACAACTGTGGAGAACGATTTGGCAATTTTAGAGTTATACATCTATACCCTATGACCTGTGATTCCTCTCTTAGGTATTTAAGAGATTTGTAAACTTATGTACACAAGAGACCTTTACACGAATGTTCACAGCAGCTTCATTCACAATAGCCCAAACTGGAAACAACCTAAATGTCCCTCAATAGGAAAATGGATAAAGAACCCTGGCATATTCATATAATTGCATACCTACTCTGCAATAAAAAAGGAATAAACTGTACATACAACATAAATGACTCTCATAGATGTTATGTTGAGTGAAAGAGACTGGACACAAAAAAGCATATATTTCCATTTATATATATTTCTAGAACAGGAAAAATTGATCTTGATCTTCCTCCACTCTGACACTCAAAACTTTTCTTCTCTTTGGGGCGCCTGGGTGGCTCAGTCCGTTAAGCATCCAACTTCAGCTCAGGCATGATCTCACTGTTTGTGGGTTTGAGCCCTGTGTCAGGCTCTGCGTTGACAGCTCAGAGCCTGGAGCCTGCTTCGGATTCTGTGTCTCCCTCTCTCTCTCTCTGCCCCGTCCCTGCTTGTGCTCTCTCTCAAAAATAAATAACAAATAAATAGAAAGACACTTTTTTCTTCTCTTTGTCTACATGAACTTGCTCTTCCCATCTGTCTGGCCTCTTCCTCCACTATGCTTCTCTGTGACTACTGCTCTGCAGCTATATTGGCCATCTTTCTCAGGAATGTCCTAAACTCCTTCTTCTAAATGCAGTTTTTCAGATGTTCTTTCTTCTTCCGGCCAAACTCTATTCTTCAAGTCTTAGATTAAATATTACTTCCTCAGTGAAGGCTTCCCTGACACTCCACTTCAGCCTGGATTGACTAATCCCTCAATTATACACTCACAATCTTTCTATACCTTTCTTCCTTAGCGTTTGTAATTATTTGTTTTATAATGCACCTCCTCCACTAAATTATAAGCTTCAGAGAACAAGGTATGCATTTATCTTGTTTAGCTGCCAGACCTATTGTAGATACTCAATAATATTGTGAAATGAAAGGGAAATGAGATAAAAAGAAAACAATCTGGACCACGTTCTGAGTGGTGAACCTGATGTGGACATCATATCTAGATGGGTAGATCTGTCTCAGTAGCCCAAGAATGAGATAGGCTTCCTCCTCCTTGTATGAAATAGCAAAACTTTCCTAGCTTTGCCTGGTAGAATTTTCTCAATGGTTTTTGAGGTACGAGGCAGGTTCTTATTTTTCTGGCTCATCTTATTCCCATTATCATTGATGGAATCTGAACGTAATGCCCCAAATGGCATCAATACTTTCATTTCACATCTTTTCATCTTAGGATGTTAGGGCTGAACACAAGATGGCAAAGAGGAGTGTTTGGGGCCAGATATTGTATAATGTGGTAGAAAATAGGGTGAATCTTTATGTGTGGAGTGGTTGCAGATGGAATGTCAATGCCCTAAATAGTGGTATTCTATTTCAACCAAAGTAGATAGTGTCTATTTGTCAAAAGGAAAACTACACATTATCTTGGTGTCTATTTGTCAAGAGAAGAGCTATATAGCACCTTTAATTTGGATTGCCTTTCTGGGACCTAGTGCTAGTCAGTTCCTTGGCTCAGTAGTAGGTATTCTACAGACATTCTTAGGTCTAGTAGCAGGTGCTGTTAGTGCCCTGCCTGTATCTCTTGGGCCTTAACACTTGAGTGTTTTCTGGAAGCCTTCCAGTACCCAACACCTGCACCTTTTTTCCTAACAGCGTCTCTCCTAACCTGACCCTGATATTCTGGGGAATTAACTAGTTCCCTACCGCCGTGTGTGGTAAGTATAATTTTGAAGTACGAGTTTTATATTGTTTCCTAGTCTCTCTGCATGAATAAGTCCCAGTTGACCATAGTGGTAGGTGACTTAAAAATACATTATTTATTGATTGCCATCTCTACCTTTTCTCACTTCTCTTTCCCACATTATGTATAGCCTAACATTCTGACATAGAGAACAAAGTATGAAAGGGAAGAAGTAATGATGCCATTGGGAGCATCTGCTCCTCCCAGCATTCCATTTGCACCTTCCAAATAACCTACTTATACTTAAACCTTTGTCTAAGATTGTTTTCTGGAGGAACTCAAACTAAGACAGGTGGTACATTGGGCTGACTCAGCTAAAGAGGCAGAATCTATTGCTTGGTCAAAACTGTAACAGTTCTCAATCTCAACACACTTGAGGAAGATGATAAACTTGCAAGAGAAACAGTATGACAAACCCAAGATAATCCCAGGTATGGCAAGAGACAGTATAAGAAACATATGAACAGCAGACACAAGAGAAAGTCATTCCATTGGGAGGCAACATGCATCTGACCATTCTGACAACGTATGTTTCATTGACCCAAGAGAAACAAAGACAATTGCTAGCTAAGTCATTTGAGACCATAAAAGTTGTTCTATTCAGGATAAGTCATATTCTGTTTCTCACTGGATATACTGGAACAACACTTTCTTCCATGTTAAAAAAAAAAAATTGGAGGACGCCTGGGTGGCTCAGTCAGTTAAGTGTCTGCCTTTGGCTCAGGTCATGATCTTGTGATTTGTGGGTTCAAGCCCCATGTCGGGCTCTCTGCTGTCAGGGTAGAGCCTGCTCTGGATCCTCTGTCAACCCTCCCTCTCTGCCCCTTACCCACTCACTCTCTCTCTCTCCCTCTCTCTCTCAAAAACAAATAAATAAACTTAAAAAAAATAAAAGTTGGAAGTAAACTATAAACTTAGAGAAAAAGTGTAAGAATAGTAAAGGAATACCCCATACCCTTTACCTAAATTCACTTATTAACATTTGCTCCATTCACTTTAATATTTGTTCTTGTATCTATATAAATACATAGGATCTTTCATAAGGCCTATTTGACTTCTATTTCTCTTTAATGTTTTATTTGTTTGAGAGAGAGCGTGAATGGAGGAGGGGCAGAGACAGAGGATCGGAATTGGGCTCTGCACTGACAGGCTGACACCAGTGAGCCAATGCAAGGCCTGAACTCACGAACTGGGCCCGAACTTACAAACCATGAGATAATGACCTGAGCTGAAGTCAGAGGCTCAACTGAATGAGCCACCAAGGCGCCCCTTGACTTCTGTTTTTACCACCAGCCAGCTCATAGATGATGATAGCTCATTTCATTTTTTCTGTGGGACAGGGGCTGGTGACATTTCTCTTCCTGAAAAGTCTCCAAATCAGAGGTGATGGTAATATTTGAGTAAATATTTATATTTACTCAAAAGTAAATATACTCAAATTTACTCAAAAGAAAATACTGAAGTCCTTCCAGGACATTTTTCCTTCTGATCCTTTTATTAACTGTCCTTTGGTTTTATAAGGATCTATTGTCAATTTAAGAAGCTGCTTGTGGGGCGCCTGGGTGGCGCAGTCGGTTAAGCGTCCGACTTCAGCCAGGTCACGATCTCGCGGTCCGTGAGTTCGAGCCCCGCGTCAGGTTCTGGGCTGATGGCTCGGAGCCTGGAGCCTGTTTCCGATTCTGTGTCTCCCTCTCTCTCTGCCCCTCCCCCGTTCATGCTCTGTCTCTCTCTGTCCCAAAAGTAAATAAAAAACGTTGAAAAAAAAAATTAAAAAAAAAAAAAGAAGCTGCTTGTTTATCTGATTGGAGGTGGCATTCATACATTGGTGTCAGCTTCTGACTGACTACATTTTTAACAGAGCCAATTATAATTATTTCTTTGCACACTTGAACTCTTGCTTTGCTCTTTGGGATCACCAACAGTTTTATAGCTTTAGTACAAATACATGAATTAATGCCTTCAACAAATATTTATTAAGCATTTATGCGTGCGAGGCACTGTTTTAGTCACTGACCATGTACACTGGTGAACAAAACTGGCAAAATCCCTGCTGTGCTACAGTTTATATTCTAGAGGGGTATATCAGTCAGCTATCATTGCAACAATGCTGCATAATAAATACTCCCAATGTTCTCAGTAGTTTACAATAGCAGATACTTATTTTTCGCACTCACGGGTCTGCGTATCAGATAAAATTTGGCTGATCTTGACTGGGTTTGCCAATGTTTGGCTGGACTTGGCTGAATACCAGGTTTCAGGTCAAGTTCAGGTCTGCATCACAGTCTTCAAACTGCTTACCTGAGGCACATTATTCCCATGGTGGATGACAGAAATACAAGAAAGGTGTGTAAAAATATATAATGGCCTTTTAAGTCCTCACGCCCCCCTCCCTGCTTACATCCCGTTAGCCAAAACATGCCACATGAGATGTCCTACTATGTTGCACTGTAGTAGGAGGCTTTGCAGAGTCACATGGTGACAGCTTGGGCAGTAAAGAACTGAAAACAATGACCCAATGACCATGATGAAGGGTGGGAGACGGAAAGCAAATAAATATATATCAATATACAAAGCAAGTTAATGACATAGAACATGAAGAGAAGGAGTAATCTTTTAGATAGGATGGTCAGGGAATGCTTTTCTGAAAAGGTGGAATTTGAGCAGAGTCCTGAAGGAAGTGAAGGAGCAAGATTAGTGGATTTCTGGGGTAAGAACATTGTAGGAAGAGAGTAAATGAAAAGGCTCCAATGTGGGAACTTCCTTGAAGGGATCAAGGAATTTCAAGGAAGTCTGTGTAACTGGAGTAGAATTAGCAAGAGGGAAAGCAGTATAAAATGAATCCAATTCTTTTGTCAATAGATATTTAAGTTGTTTCTAATTTTTCACTGTAACAAAAGTGCTAGACTGATTGACTATCCTTACATAATGCGTCTTTACCTATGTGATAAAATCTTTCTCTAGGGTTAATATCTAGAGATACAACTACTAAGTCATAGGGTATACATATATTCAAGTTTACTATTAAAAAATTGCTTTCCAAAGAATTTTTTAACCAATTTACACTCCTACTAGCAGTGCATAAAATTCCAATGTGCAGTTGATAATGTCAAACTTTTCAATACAAAAATAATCTCATTATGGTATTTAATTATACATTTTACTCTAATGTTATATTAATAATGCTATCATAATATGACTATTATAACATTTTATCATTGCTGTTTTATTTTATATTTCCCTAATTACTGGTGAAGTTGAACATTTTTTTTTAATATTGTTGCCACTTGGATTTCCTTTTGGAAACTGCTTATGCAGATCCTTTGCCAATTTTTCTCTTGGGTTATTTGACCCTAACTCCTTTTTCTTTACACAGAATTTCTTTAAGTATTCTGGATATTGACCCTTTGTTGGATATATATACATACATATATATATATATGTAATATACATACATATATATGTAGTATATATTTTACATATATATATGTATATATATGTGTATATATATGTATATATATATGTAATATATATATGTATGTATATACATAACATCTTCCTATAGGTGGGCTTATTTCATTCACTGCTTCTATTATATTTTGTAGTACAGAAGTTGTTTTTTTTTTCTTTTTTTTTTAACGTTTATTTATTTTTGAGACAGAGAGAGACAGTGCATGAACGGGGGAGGGTCAGAGAGAGAGGGAGACACAGAATCTGAAACAGGCTCCAGGCTCTGAGCTGTCAGCCCACAGCCCGATGTGGGGCTCGAACTCACGGACCGCGAGATCACGACCTGAGCCGGAGTCAGTCGCTTTACCGACTGAGCCACCCAGGCGCCCCGTAGTACAGAAGTTTTAAATTAGTCAAATTTATGAAGATTTTCATTGTGCCTTATAAAATCTCATTGTGGCTTATAAACTTCGAGGAGCACCTGGGTGCTTCAGTCCATTAAGCATAGGACTCTTGATTTCAGCTCAGGTCATATTCCTAGGGTTGTGGGATCGAGCCCCCGGCTGGGCTCCATGCTGACCATGGAGCCTGCTTGAGATTCTCTCTCTTTCCCTCTACCCATCTCCCCCCACTTACATGTGCTCTCTCTCTCTCTCTCCCCCAAATAAATAAATAAATAAATAAATAAAATTAAAACTCCTAGAGGTGCTTGGGTGGCTCAGTCGGTTAACCCTCTGACTCTTGATTTAGGCTCAGGTCATGAACTCGAGGTTGGTGAATTTGACCCCCGTGTCAGGCTCTGTACTGATAGCACAGAGCCTACTTGGGATTCTCTCTCTCTCCCTCTCTCTCTGTCCCTCCCCCCCCTCAAAATAAATAAATAAACTTAAAAAAATTCACCTTTTTGTATTTTGCAAAATCTCAAACACAGAGAAGAGTTGAAAAACAGTAAAATGAATACCTTTATACCCCTCGCCTATATATACCAACTATTAATACATTTGACAACTTAACACATTGGCTTTATATTTCTATCTTTATATATACATTTTCCTTTTTGCTTAATCATCTGAGAGTATAGAAATCATGACACTTCACCTCAAAATATTTCAGCATATCTCCTTAGAAACAAGTGTATTTCATATATATCCACAGCATCATTAATAACCCTGAGAAAAACCAAATGATTTCAATACAATCCCCAACATACTCTCTACACTCAAATTTCCCCATTTGTCAAAAAATGTTTATACATCTAAAAAAGAAATCCAGTAGATGGGAAGCCATCAAAATCCTTGAGGAGAAAGCAGGCAAAAACCTCAGCAACTTCTTACTCAACACATCTCCAGGGGCAAGGAAAACAAAAGCAAAGATGAACTACTGGGACCTCATCAAAATAAAAAGCTTCTGCACAACGAAGGAAACAATCAGCAAATCTAAAAGGCAACCAACAGAATGGGAGAAGATATTTGTAAATGACATATCCGATAAAGGGTTAGTATCAAAAATCTATAAAGAACTTATCAAACTCAACTCCCCAAAAAACAAATAATCCAGTGAAGAAATGGGCAAAAGACATGAATAGACACTTCTCCAAGGAAGACATCCAGATGGTCAACTGACACATGAAAAAATGCTCAACATCACTCATCATCAGGGAAATACAAATCAAAACCACAATGAGATACCACCTCACACCTGTCAGAATGGCTAACATTAACAACTCAGGTGACAACAGATGTTGGTGAGGATGCGGAGAAAGAGGATCTCCTTTGCACTGCTGATGGGAATGCAAACTGATGCAGCCACTATGGAAAACAATATGCAGGTTCCTCAAAAAATTAAAAATAGAATTACCCTATGACCCAGCAATTGCACTAGTAGGTATTTATCCAAGGGATACAGGTATGCTGTTTTGAAGGGGCACATGCACTCCAATGTTTATAGTAGCACTACCAACAATAGCCAAAGTATGGAAAGAGCCCAAATGTCCATCGATGGATGAATGGATACAGAAGATGTGGTATATATATATACAATGGAGTATTACTCAGCAATCAAAAAGAATGAAATCTTGCCATTTGCAACTACATGGATGAAACTAGGGGACATTATGCTAAGCAAAATTAGTTAGAAAGACAAACATCACATGACTTCACTCATATGAGGACTTTAAGACACAGGACAGATGAACATAAGGGAAGGGAAGCAAAAATAATATAAAAACAGGGAGGGGGACAAAACATAAGAGGCTTTTAAATATGGAGGGGTTGTGGGAGGGGGGGTGATCTAAATGGGTAAGGGACATTAAGGAATCTACTCCTGAAATCATTGTTGCACTATATGCTAGCTAACTTGGCTGTAAATTTTAAAAAGAAAATAAAATTAAAAAAAAAAAAAGAAATCCAGAATCAATGAATTTCATCTGTTTTATGTCTGTAGTCTCCTTCAGCTAGAACAATCCTATCACCTCCCTCTGTTCTTCATGATATTAAATCCTTGAATAGTTTGGGTCAGTTGTCTTATAGAAGGCCATGCATTCTGAATTTGTGTGACTATCATTGTATTCAAGTCAAACATTTCTAGCAAAACCCCCACACAGGTGGTGGTGTATACCTCCCACTGTTTCACATCATGAAGCACGTGATGTTAACTCATCCTTCTCTTGATGATGCCAAGCTTGACCATTTAGTTAAGATTGTGATTGCCAACTCTTCCCGTTGTACATTTCCCCTTTGGAATTAATAAGTATTCAGTGGAGGGATAACATAATATACTATTCTCCAGTAACTTTTTACTTAATGATGATATACTATGATTCTTGCCTGAATTATATTGGGGATTATAAAATGATTTTCAACATCTATCATTCCTTCTATGTTTATTGGCTGGCATATTTCTGTAAAGAAAATCTGCCTCCTCTTTTCCTTCTCCTTTCACCATTTCTCTCTTTTGTTGAATGTCACTACAAACTCATGGATTTCTTTAAAAATTCAAAGTGTTATAATCTATTAATGTCATTATTCTTTTTGAGGCTCACATTTCCTCCAGATGGGTATGGAGGTCTTTAAAGTTTTGCTTTTCACATTAGGTCCTTACTCTCTGGACTTCCTTTTAAAAAAAAAACTATGATCATGGGTCAAAGCTCTAGTTTTATGTTTTTCCCCCTGTTTAACCAGTTGCACCAACCCTACTACTTGAAGAGTTCATAATTTCCTCATTTATGAATAGTTCATAGTTTCTTCATTTATTTTTTTTAATGCTACCACTATCATATATCACATTTCCACATCTCTAGATTTTCTATTCTGTTCCATTTGTTTGTTTATATCTGTGCCAATAGCACACTGTCTTGACTACAATAGATTAATAAGTCACCTCCATATAGGTTAGAGTAATTGTTTCCATCTTCTTATTTTTCAAAATTATCTTGGCTCTTTTTGATTCTTTGCAAGCAGAAGAGAATGAACTGCCCTAAATTTTAGGACCTACCTGACATTCTTCACAAAAGAACCCTACAAAAGTGTCAGACTTCCTTTGGAATTTCACTGAATCCACAGATTAATTTACATATTCGATAACTTAATGGTTCAAATAAAGAGTAGTAAGAAAGAAAAAAATGTTAAATTTCTATTTAAATTCCAGTTACTTAACATGCAGTATAATATTCATTTCAGGTGTACAATATAGTGTGATTCAACACTTCCATACACCTGGTGCTCATCACAACAAGTTCACTCCATTTAACCCATTCCCCCCCCCCCCCCCCCCCCCCCCCCCCCCCCCCCCCCCC
>NW_026057582.1:110838603-111033563 GCF_023721935.1 Panthera uncia | reverse complement strand
CCCCCCCCCCCCCCCCCCCCCCCCCCCGCTCCTCTCTCTGATAACCATCAGTTTATTCTCTTCAGTTAAGAGTCTCTTGGGACACCTGGGTGGCTTAGTTAGTTGAGCATCTGACTGATTCTTGATCTCAGCTCAGGTCTTGATTTCAGGATCATGAGTTCAAGCCCAACATTGGGCTCCATGCTAGGTGTGGAGCCTACTAATTTTTTTTTAAAAAAGAGTCTTTCTTGGGGCGCCTGGGTGGCTCAGTCGGTTGGGCGTCCTACTTCGGCTCAGATCATGATCTCGCGGTCCGTGAGTTCGAGCCCCGCGCTGGGCTCTGTGCTGACAGCTCAGAGCCTGGAGCCTGTTTCAGATTCTGTGTCTCCCTCTCTCTCTGACCTTCCCCCATTCATGCTCTGTCTCTCTCTGTCTCAAAAATGAATAAACGTTAAAAAAATAAAATAAATAAAAATAAAAAGAGTCTTTCTTGGTTTGGTTTGTCTTTTTTTCCACTTTGTTTTGTTTCTTAAATTCCACATATGATTTAAATCATATGGTATTTGTATTTTTCTAACTGACTTATTTCGCTTAGCATAATACTCTCTAGCTCCATCCATGTCATTGCAAATGGCAAGATTTCATTCTTTTTTTTTATGGCTGAATGCATTATAAATATATATCACGTCTTCTTTATCCGTTCTTCAGTTGATGGACACTTGAGCTGTTTCCATAATTTGGCTGTTGTTGATAATGCTGCTATAAACATCGGGGTGCATGTATCCCTTTGAATCAGTATTTTTGTATCCTTTGGGTAAATACCTAGTAGGCAATTGCTGGATGGTAAGGTAGTTCTATTTTTAGAACCTTTGAGTATTCTTCATACTGTTTTCCACAGTGGTTGCATCAGGTTGAATTCTTATCAACAGTGCAAGAGGGTTCCCCTTTCGCTACATCCTTGCCAACACCAGTTGTTTTTTGTGTTGTTGATTTTATCCATTCTGACAGGTGTGAGGTGTGACTTTGTCGTTTTGATTTGCATTTCCCTGATGATCAGTGATGTCGAGTATCTTCTCATGTGTTTGTTGGCCATCTGCACAGTCTTCTTTGGTAAAATGTCTATTCATGTATTCTGTCCATTTTCAATTGGATTATTCATTTTGGGGGTGTTGAGTTTTATAATATTTTGGATACTAACCCTTTATCAAATATGTCATTTGTTAATATCTTCCACCATTCTGTAGGTTACCTTTTAGCTTTGTTGTTTCCTTAACCGTGCAGAAACTTTTCATTTTGATGAAGTCCCAATAGTTTATTTTTGCTTTTGTTTTGCTTGCCTTGAGAGGCATATCTAGAAAGAAGTTGCTATGGCGGATGTCAAATAAACTACTGTCTGTGTTCTATTCTAGGATTTTTATGGTTTCAGGTTTCATATTTAGGTCTTTAATACATTTTGAATTTTGTGTGTGTGTGTGGTATAAGAAAGTGTCCAGTTTCATTCTTTTGCATGTTTCTGTCCAGTTTTTCCAATAATGTTTGTTGAAAAGACTGTCATTTTCCCATTGCTACTCTTGCCTCCTTTGTTGAAGATTAATTGACTATATAATCGTGGATTTATTTTTGTACTGTCTATTCTGTTTCATTGATCTATGTGTCTGTTTTTGTGTCAGTACCATACTGTTTTAATTACTACAGCTTGGTAGTATACCTTGAAATATGGAATTATGATACCTCCAGTTTTGTTCTTCATTTTCAATGTGGCTTTGGCTATTCAGGATCTTTTCTGGTTCCATACAAATTCTAGAATTGTTTGTTTTGGCTCTGTGAGGAATGCTGATATTATTTTGATAGAGATTGCATTAAAAGTGTAGATTGCTTTGGGTTGCATAGACATTTTAACAAATTTTTTTCTTCCAATCCATGAGTATGGAATGTCTTTCCACTTCTTTGCTTCATCTTCAATTTCTTTCTTCAGTATTTTATATTTTTTCAGAGTATAGGTCCTTCACCTCTTTTTAGATTTATTTCTAGGCATCTTGTTTTTGGTGCAAATGGAGTGATTCCTTAATTTATCTTTCTGCTGCTCCCTTATTGGTGTGTAGAAATGAAACAGATTTCTACACATTGATTTTGTATCCTACAATTTTACTGAATTCATTTATCAGTTCTAGCAGTTTTTTTTGGTGTAATCTTTCAAGTTTTCTCTCTATATAGTATCATGTCATCTGCAAATAGTGAAGGTTTTACTTCTTCCTTGCCTATTTAGACACCTTTAATTTCTTTTTATTGTCTGATTGTTGTGGCTAGGACTTCTATTGTTCCTGACCATAGAGTAAAAGCTCTCAGTTTTTTTCCCATTTAGGATGATATTAGCTGTAGTTTTTTTCATATATGGTCTTTGTTATGTTGAGGTATGTTCCCTCTAAGCCTACTTTGTTGAAGGTTTTTATCATGAATGGATATTGTACTTTGTCAAATTATTTTTCTGCATTTATTGAAATGATCATAGGGTTTTCTGTTTTCTTTTTTAAATGTTTACTTACTTATTTTGAGAGAGAGAGAGAGAGAGAGAGAGAGAGTGGGAGAGGGGCAGAGAGAGAGAATCCCAAGCAGCTTTGCACTGACAGTGCAGAGCTCAATGTGTGGTTCAAATTCACCAACTGTGAGATCACAACCTGCACCAAAATCAAGATTCGGATGCTTAACCGACTGAGCATATGGTTCTTAGTCCCATGATCATATGGTTCTTAGCCTTTCTTTTATTAATCTGGTGTATCATGTTGATTGATTTGTGAATATTGAACCACGCTTGCAATCCAGGAATCAATTCCATTTTAATATTCTACTTATGTCAATGGACAGATCATCTAAACAGAAAATAAAAAAGGAAACAATAGCTTTGAATGACATATTGGACCAGATGGACGGACTTAGCAGATATATTCAAAATATTTCATCCTAAAACAGCAGAATACACTCTCTTTTCAAGTCCACATGGAGTATTCCCTAGAATAGATCACACATTATGTCACCAAACAGGTCTCAACAAATATAGAAAGATTGAAGTCATAACATGCAACTTTTCTGAGCACAATGCTATGGAACTAGAAATAAACCACCAGAAAAAAATTTGGAAAAATCACATATATATGGTAGTTAAAGAACATCCTATTAAGAATGAATGGGTCAACCAGGAAATCAAAGAAGAAATAAAAAAACACACGGAAACAAATGAAAATGAAAACACAATGGTCCAAAACCTTTGGGACGCAGCAAAAGCAGTCTTAGTACATCCAGGTAGGTCTGTATTGCTACACAGAAGCAAGAAAAATTTCAAATGAACAATCTAAACTTAAACCTAAAGGATCTAGATAATGAACAACAAATGAAGCTAAAGCGAGCAGAAAGAAGGAAATAATAAAGATTAGAGCAGAGAAAAATGGTATAGAAACTAAAAAAAAAAAAAAAAAAGAACAGGGGCACCTGGGGGCTCAGTCGGTTAAGCGTCTGACTTCGGCTGGGGTTATGATCTCATGGTTTGTGAGTTTGAGCCCCACGTTGGGCTCTGTGCTGACAGCTCAGAGCCTGGAGCCTGCTTTGGACTCTGTGTCTTCCTCTCTCTTGCCCTCTCCCCTGTGCTCACTCTATCTCTCTTTCAAAAATAAATAAACATTTAAAAAATTAAAAAAAATAGAACAGATTGATGATACCAGGAGCTAGTTCTTTGAAAGAATTAATAAGATAGACAAACCTCTAGCCAGACTTATCAAAAAGAAAAGAGAAGGGACCCAAATAAAATCAAAAATGAGAGAAGACAAATAACAACCAACACCAAAGAAACAAATTTTAAACAACAAAATATGCTTGAGTAACATATCTATAATATGTTATATTATATATAAATATATAAATATATATAATACACAAACCAATTATATAATCTATAATGTACAGAAGACTACTTTAGCATTTCTTTTCATTCCTGATAGTATTTATTTATAGTTTTTCTTTTTTTCTTAATTAGATTTGCTTGTAGTTTGTCCTTTGTTTTATTGTTTTCCAAAGAGCTAGGTTTTAGGTTGTTTGAACTTAAAAACTTTTTCATATTTTACTGTTTACTTAAAAAATTTTTTCTTTCTTCTCCTTTCGGTTTATTTAGTTATTCTTTTTCAGGTTCATGAGTTGACTGCATAGTTATTTATTTTAAACTATTTTTCATTTTTTATTTTACATAAATGCACCTGTGGGGTTTTATGGTAGCCATTCTTTTATTGTTGTTTAGTTCTAGATATTTTGTCATTTCCACTGTGATTGTCTTTTTACTCATGAATTTTTTAGGGAGCATTTTTTAGTTCTCAAAAGCATATAGAATTTTTAAAAAATTATTATTTTTATTGAATTCTAATTTGATGTCATTGTGTTCAAGAAACACAGACTGATTTATAGCCTTTTAAATTTGTTGAAACTTTCTTTCAGACATATAACTTGGTCAATTTTTGCAAATATTCTAGATATACCCCAAAATAAAATATTTTCTCTTTTTATTGAGTGTACTATTTAGATTTTTTTAATTTATTGAGCTTTTTATTTTAATGACTATTATATTTTTTTATATAATGACTATTATATTTTTTACTTTAATGACTATTATATTTTTCATTTCTATGATTTCCATCTATTTTTGTTTCATAGTTTAGGGTCATTTTTTATAATCTATGATTCTGTCATATATCTCTTCATGTAGCCTAAGAATATTTAAAGTCTCTATCATACTATGCCCCAAATTAATCTGAAATGAATCCATATTCTGATTGTGGACTTTGAATTTTTTCTGAACATTTCTTTACATGTTTGGAATTCCTGTTTGCAGGCACAAAATTTTTTTTTGTTGTCTCTTGTTTCTTTCTCTCCCTTTATGCTCATACCACCCAATGGGTTTGGGTTTCCTTTCTTTAGCCAAGTTCCCCAGTCCAGACTCAGGTCTCATAAATATGATATTTCAGATTTCTTGTTCTGCTATGTTGTCAGGGAATGTTACAGAGCCAGTTAATGCACGAATGGGCTGCTCAATTGAGCAAAGGTGTGTTTGTGTCCTTTTACCTCTTCGAGTGTATGGTTCCAAGTAAGCTGTAGCCCCAGTCAGTCCTTGGCAGCTTTCCATAAGTCCCTAGTTTGAGCTAGAGTCATGAACCTACCTCTAGTCCATGTCTGGAGAAGCACTTTAACTCTTTTCACCCTACAGGAGTTGTCTTACTGTTTACTTCCATATTACTTTTGGACTTAGAGCTCATTAAATCTATGGCTTAACTCAAATTACGGCCTTGTGTTTTGGTCATTTTTCTGCCCTGTGAAAATGCTTGTCTTGTTTTGACCTGGCTATACTTCTCAATCTATCTTTCTCCCTCCCTCCCTGTCCCACCTTCTCCCTCACTCTCCCTCTCCTTCTCCCTCCGCTTCATCTATCAGGCAATGTATTTGGAGCAGAGGGAAGGTATGGAAGGGTGATTTACTGAGCTATCTTATTGGAAATCCACTTAAGCTTTTTAAGGAATTTTCTACAAGCAAAGACAGAGAAAGAAGAAAATAGAGCATTCAGCTTCTAAAGGAGCAATGAAAGGTTGTCTCTATTTTTTTAAGTTTATTTATTTATTTTGAGACAGAGAGAGTAAGTGGGGTAGGGGAAGGGAGAGAGGGAGAGAGAATCCCAAAGCAGGCTCTGCACCATCACGCAGAGCCTGATGCAGGGCTGGAACTCACAAACCATGAGATCATAACCTGAGCCAAAATCAAGAGTCAGGTGCTTAATTGACTGAGCCACCCAGGCGCTGCAGGTTGCCTGTTTCTTATAAGAGTATTCTCTGCTAGCAAAGTAGAAAACTTAGTTATAACAACTATCCATTATCTCCTAATAAGGCTTTTACAGTTACTTTCTTTTGTTTTCTTTTTTAATTTTTTAATGTTTAATTTTGAGAGAGAGAGAGAGACAGAGTGTGAGCGGGGTAGGGGCAGAGAGAGAGGGAGACACAAAATCTGAAGCAGGCTCCAGGCTCTGAGCTGTCTGCACAGAGCCCCATGCAGGGCTCAAACCCACGAACCATGAGATCGTGACCTGAGCCAAAGTCAGATGCTTAACCAACTGAGCCAACCAGGTGCCCCTTTATGGTTACTTTCTTATGATCTAGCATCTTCCACTCTCACTTAGACCTACTTCCTTCTTCTTACCCCACTTAAAACTTCCATTTCCTGAAGAGTCATCAGTACTTAGCTCACTGTCAGTTTAGTCTTACAATTAAAGTAGTAAAACTGAATTATAAATAAAGCTTATCAATTCAATGAATCCTTCATTCATCAATGTGTGGGGTATGCTTAGTGTGTGAGGGGCGTGGGAAGATGAGGAGCTGGACTTCAATACACGTGTGTTCTTACAACCAGACAAAGTCTCAGGAATAGCCTGAGGAGCCTCTGAAATGAGGCCCCCTGTGGTAAGGAGGCACCAGTCATTTTGCCATAACTAAGGCCACCTGTTAGGAAGAGGAGCCAACATGGAGAGTTTTCTAAGGTAGGGTCAAAATGAAGTGTGTGTATATATGTGTCTGTGTCTGTGTGTGTGTGTCTGTGTGTGTATATGGGTGTCTGTATGGATGGGTGCACATAAGCACGTGCTGCTAAACTCCTATCCTTAGGAATAAAAGCTAAGGTATTAACCTAATGGGCTTTCAGTTACTATCCGGGAATGTTAGGGCATTTCTAATCAGGGACCAGGATTATAAAAACTACATAAATTATGGGGCACCTGGGTGGCTCAGTCGGTTGAGTGGCCGACTTCGGCTCAGGTCATGATCGCACAGCTCGTGAGTTCGAGCCCTGCGTTGGGCTATGTGCTGACAGCTCAGAGCCTGGAGCCTGCTTTGGATTCTGTGTCTCCCTCTCTCTCTGCCCCTAACCCACTTTCATTCTGTCTCTGTCTCTCTCATAAATAAGTAAATAAAAACATTAAAAAAAAAACACTACATGAATTGTAAGAACCACCCAAATAAAATTATCTTAAAAAGGAAAAAACAAAAAACAAAAAAAACCAACCAAAAAACTCTACATAATTGCTCCATGCTGTTATGTTTTCTACAGAAGTTACCAGTAAATCTTTAAATTAAACCAAAAGGACCCAAAAGCTTATCTTTAAGAGCAGAAAGGGGTTCAAGCTGGGCACTATAGTCCATTCCACTGCCAGGTTGGGGGAGAAGTATGCACCTCAACCAGTAGAGTAGTAGTGGCAGCTACTAAAGGAATAAAGAACAAAATGAATGTCAGGGACTTTCTGCATGGAATGAGGTCTGGGTTTGAAAGGGATCTTTAGCCATTGAAAGACCTATGTGATTGCCTTAGTTTTATAGGGTAAAACCTTTTAACTTGGTCCACATCTATATACTTAGGCTGAAGAAAGCCCTTTAGCCTCATTTGGCTCATTAAAACAAAACTGAGTAACAGGAATCAAAAGAGTCACAGGCCTATCAAAAATCTGATGGAGTCTGTGGCTCTCTTCACAGAAAAGGGCATCCACAAATTTTGTGCACAATTTCAGAAGTTTGTGGAGGCCTGGTTAAGATATCTCTCAGCCTAGGGACAAGCACTGGGTTCACATAATAGACTGTAAAGGTTTCAAATGACCAGTCCTCATAGGAAATTGGACCTCATGGATTCCCCAGAACCCACCTCCCACCGCAGCACCTTTCAGTACCTATGGATGATAAGTATTATTTCTACTGATGTTTATTCCATTGCTGGCAAGGATCTGCAATTCAGATTCAACAGTATAGGCCACATATAATAAAGAAAAGAAATTTTCAAGCAGAATTAGATGATATCTTTCTCTAGATGACATCTTCCTCTAGATGACATCTTTCTCTATGGGTCATTCTGCTCTGTAAGATCCCTGATGCCCAAAGACATCTCTAATGCACACACTGCACCTACTGCTAGTTTCTTTCATTCGTGATTCTAACCACAGATGTGTTATCTTAGAAATTTTTTCTTGGGGAGCCTGGATGGCTCAGTTGGCTAAGTGCCCGACTTTGGCTCAGGTCATGATCTCACAGTTAGTGAGTGCGAGCCCTGCATCAGGCTCCATGCTGATGGTGCGGAGCCTGCTTGGGATTCTCTCTCTGCCCCTCTGATTCTCTCTCTCTCAAAAATAAATAAACTTAAAAATTTTTTTTCTTAAGTGGATTTTTATTATTTTCTTTACATTTCTATAATACATATTTTGGATCCAGTGCACACAAAAGATAGCTTTACTGCTATCTCCTTCAATAGCATGGATATAACATTAGGAGAGTTTCCTAGGATCTACAAAATCATTTCCAACTCAGCCTCTCTTCTGTTTTTAAAACAAGCAGTAGTTGGGTTTTCCTATCACCATCCCGGTTCTGCTTCGGGGGCTGTTTTGTCTTCCTCAGTTGGAGCTTCCATATCAGACCTTAACCCTTCATCTTCAGCAGGTAATTCTTTGGTCACTGGACCAACCCCCAGCCTTGACTTCTCCGTGGGACTCGTGGTGACATTTTGATCAAGGGGAGGAAATCTGAAAGTTATGTAGTTGAGGAAGGACATGATCCCTAAAGGAGGAGAAGAATTTGAGGTGAGTTTCAGTAGACAGATGGTCTTTTGGCTTTCAAAATTCTTAGTGATGCTTTAGAAGAGGTTCTAAAGACCTCTTCTTAGTGAAGCCAACCCTTCTCTCCCCCAGCACAGTTACTTTACCCTTCTGTGCTCCCATTGCATTATCTCACATGGTGAAGACAAAGCTTGAACCTCCTAGATTCAAGTGATAGTTCCACAACTTTCTGTGCGGTCTTAGGCAAGTCAGTCAACCTGTGCCTGCCTCAGTTAATGGTAGAACAGGTTACTAAATCCAGGTTTCCAGACTTCAAAATCCATACTTTCTTTGCCATACCACTCTGCCTCTCCATGTATAAATGTTCCGGATAAGAACAGTCATTTCTTCTATTTCTCCTAAATTCTACCTTGCCTTCAAGAAGTAGTTTCTTCTTCTATCCTTCTAGCATAAGACAGGGGACTGACTCACCAGAAAACGTGAATAAGAAGTCACTCCACCAATTAATATGATAGGCCCATAGGAGATCTGGCTCCAAGGCATCCTTAGTATGCCTGTAAATCTGTGCCAGAAACAGGATAAGGCAGAGGAGCAAGGAGATGGCTAGGACCAAAAGAAAAGATGTCACAACCCATCAGTGTCTTCAGTCTTCCTTGACCACACCCCCCCCCACCAAGTCTTCTTCTACCTCCACACCATATGCACAGCAAGATTAAAATTTAGGGCTTGACCAATATGGGAAAGAGAAAGGGGCCTCTCCCTTCCCCCTGGTATAAGTCAGTTAAAGTGTGTTTTATGCAGTAAGACAGGGCCGGAAGCTGGCAACTTGATGTGATACTGAAGAAGAGGAAAGGGACAAGAAAAAGAGAATAAAAGCCCCACAGAGAAACTTGATTCATTTGACAGTTTTACCTTGGCATTTCCCTGTCAGTCTAGGTCTGTACCTGAGATGAAGCTCAGTATGGATACCTTCAGATCGAAGTTGGTGGTCGTACTTCCTCTTCCAGGCAGGCAAGAGCTGATGAGCCAGCCAAGGGCAACGAGTATGGAGAAGATAGAGATGAGGAAGAAAGTCCTGGAATATTGAAGGTAATCTGCCAAGGAGAATGAGAAAGGAAAGGTTTGGGTAGTCCAGCATGGGACCAGCAGGGTCTGGGTAGTCCAGCAGGGTTTTCTTAAGAAAACCAGATAGAGTCTTAGAGAAGGGCGTGAGGACTAGGGAGGATGAAACAGAGCTTACTATGTGGCGTCCAGGGCATAAATAAGGATCTTATTTCCCAGCTTTTCTTTTTAATTTTTCAAGTTTATTTATTTTTGAGAGAGAGAGAGAGAGAGAGCGCGCGCACATGCATGGGAAGGGCAGAGAGAGAGAGAGAAAGAGAATCCCAAGCAGGCTCTGAGCTATCAGCGCTGAGTCCCACATGGGGCTAGAACTGTGAGATCATGACCCGAGCTGAAATGAAGAGTCAGACACTTAACTGACTGAGCCACCCAGGTTCCCGTTTCCCAGCTTTTCATTGATACTTGGAATTTATTTACTGTGAAGGCAAAGCCTTCATTATAAAACTAAACATACAAATAGTTCTGGGTGCGTTAACACATTAACCTAGATGTAAACTAGCTTATAGGAGACATGGCTCTAACATCACAACACAGATTAAAACATTTTCTTGTTCCTAATTCTAATTCTAAAAGTAATACATAGGGGCATCTGGGTGGGTCAGTCGGTTAAGCATACAACTTCGGCTCAGGTCATGATCTCACAGTTCGTGGGTTCGAGCCCTGCCTGGGGCTCTGTGCTAACAGCTCAGAGCCTGGAGCCTGCTTCAGATTCTGTGTCTCCCACTCTCTCTGCCCCTTCCCTGCTTGTGCTCTGTCTCTCAAAAATAAATAAACATTAAAATTTTTTTTAAATAAATAAAAGTAATACATGTTCAATATAAGGAAGAAAATCAGCCACAATCCCACTACCTAGAGGCAGCTACTACTGTTAGCATTTTATGTTATTTCTTTCCAGTACTTTTCTACCCTCTGTACTGAGTGGATATGATACTGCATATCAAGTGAATTTTTTCTTAAGATTATATGGTAAGATTATCCTCCAAATCACCTGTTGTAAACATCATTTTCGTTTTTTTTAATTTTTAAAAATGTTTATTTATTTATTTTTGAGAGAGAGAGCGAGGCTCAAGCCCACGAACCATGAGATCAAGACCTGAGCTGAAATCGAGAGCTGGTTACTTAACTGAGGCACCCAGGCACCCCTGTATACATCATTTTTAATGGCTACCAAGGAGCTTATCATATTAACATATTTTACTTAATGACTTAACTGTTTTTGGACAGGTAGTTTGTTTCTATTTGTTTTTTCTCTTCCAAGTAGATCTGGCTTGTACAGGCCTTATCTTGCATTTGACCACAAAATGACGTCCCATTTACTTGAACTCCTCTCTTGTAAGATTTCAAGCCTGAATTTTCTGGATTGTAGGAATTTCAATCCCTAAAAATATCTTTCTTTTTTTTTTTCTTTCCTGAGAGTCCCTCAAGGTCCTGCGTCACATTTGCTCAGGGACAGGCCTGCTAACATCCTTTTGTTCCAAAGCCCTTACCCAAATGCCATAACGCCACTTCTCTCATCTCCTGGCTCAAGATCTCTGCTCTCTGCAGATTGGGTGTTGGTAAGAGAGAAGGGGCATGCTAAACATTACTTTTTCCTAACATCTCCCTAATATCAAGCAGATCCTTCCCTTAACTCCCACAGCAATGTTTTAAGATACATGCACCCGATGTTTATAGCAGCGTTACCTACAATAGCCAAATTATGAAAACCGCCCAAGTATCAAGTACCTATCGATTGATGAATGAATAAAGAAGATGTGGTATGTATGTATGCATACACACACACACACACACACACACACACACACACACAGCAGAATATTACTTAGCCATAAAAAGGAATGAAATCTTGTCATTTGCAATGACATGGATGGAGCTAGAGAGTATTATGTTAAGTGAAATTAGTCAGAGAAAGAAAAATACCATACGATTTCACTCACATGTGGAATTTAAGAGACAAAACAAACAAGAAAAGAGAAGCGAAGAGGCAAACGAAGAAATAGACTCTTAACTATGGAGAATAAATGGATGGTTACCAGAGAGGAGGTAGTGGGGGGATGGATTAAATAGGTGACGGGGATTAAGGAGTGCTCTTGTTGTGATGAACACCGGGTGATGTATGGAAGTGACGAATCACTAGATTGTACACCTGAAACTAATATTATGCTGTATTTTAACTAACTGGAATTTAAATAAAAACTTGAAAAAAAAAAGAAATAGAGGATAACACACGATTGCAAGTAAATATAGCTCTTGTGAGATACTGCAGACCCTGCAATGTCTTCAGTATCCTTTAGGGGGTGCCTCCTTGTCTAGCTTTTTTCCTTTCTTAAGCCAGATGGGCTCTACCACTAAAAGTTCTCTCAGAACTTCTATGTCTGAGAATCACAGTCCGGCTTCCAGGTAACCCAGAGAGAAGAAAATATGTTAAAGCTTATCCCAATTTAAGATTTGACTCTTAAGTTTTACTTCGTTCTCTAGAACTCACCACTTACATCATCAATAATAGGAAAGTCCATGAAAAGAAACCACACCCCTACCCACAGAGGTGAGTTGTTCTGTGGCCCAAACAAATTAGCCACATTAAAACATGATGACCCCAAAGCAACACATTTTCTGAAACCTGGGTTTCAGAATTAGCAGGATATGTAGCCAGAGAGAACCATCAGCCTACATTGAGCTTCATGAAGCCCAGTGTGATAGGCATCGTTCATGGTATTTAGCCCACTGCCCCCCACTAGACCTAGCAGCCCTTGCCTATAGTCCCCTGACTATAGCTAATTGGACCAAGGAATGGGCTCTGACCCATATTGGACTAATTTGATTCTTATGCTTGGAAATTTGGATTTGAGACTGATTTATGTTAATTTCCTCTTTTGCTTGTTTGAGCCAAGAAGATACAAAGCTAGACTGGGATCTCACTGTTTAGGATTTGCACACTAACAAGAGAAACTGAGCTGTAGTGATAAAACAAAGTGTAAACTAAGATGAGTGACAATGCAGCTCTAGAGAGACTGAGTGACTGGCAGGCTTGATTTTCTTCATCGGAGACCCCGGCCTTGTCTGGAATTTCCTAAGGTACGGCAAACTTCCTGCCTTTGGGAGTCTATGAGAGTCTTCTGAGTAAATAAGTTCACTGTATAGCTTATACTAGTTCAAATGAAATCTGATCATTAAAACACAAAAGTGCACTAAGATATTCGGTGTAAGTTCTGTCTAAGATATGTTACAGCCCAGCCTTTCCTCCACCATGAGAGGAAGAATTGACTTCATGTTTTTCTTACAATCTTCTCCATTTTGGCTCCTTATCTCCTGAAACCACATGAACAAGATCACTCACAACTCCAAAGGAACAACTGAAGATTTGCAGCATAGAATCATCTCACCCCAAAAGGAAGCAAGTCTACTAGTCATAATTATATACAACTAATTATCTGACCAAACTAAACACTTAACTCCATAGTATAAAATGGCTGCATTTGGTTAACTTCATAGTTTTTTTCCTAATTCATTGAACAAAACAAAACAAACATCCTAAAGCTGAATTCAAGTCTCCATCTCCTATAAAACCAAAAGCTATTTCAGCTTTTAAACATCAGTTTTTACAGTAGCTTACTTGTCAAAGTTTCAAAGATCTTAGGACCTGAGTTACAAAAGGCCCTACTTGTCAGTAAGAAGTTTTGGTCCAGGGAAAGAGAAGTGCCCTAGATATAAGGAACACCCACGTAGATCACATGTATCAAAACACTGCTGAAGATTTCCTTAGTAATATTCTTTTATGGCTTTGGGTTGCAGGAATAGCAAGGCAAACCTCCCAGTTTGCTAAAGGCAATGAAGCTAATGCCCTGGGAAGAGAGGGGATGTCATTCTTAATTTGGAGAGGAAGAAGCCCACATCACGCGAAAAGCTTGATAAGATCCTTGCTGGTGTTCTCAGGATCATCCCAGTCAGTGATTCTGTACTTCAGAGCACCATCAGGTAGGACATAAAAGCTACCAAGACTGAAAGGGATACTACCATACTGGAAAGCAGTAATGATTCTCAGTGAATTGGGAACACTCACCATTCAGTAGTTTGGGCTGGGCAAGATCTCCTTCTATTGTTATGAAAGTAAAACTTGGTCCAGGAGGTTTTGGAAAGTGAGAGGGCCAGGGCTATAAGCCACCTTGCTCTTGTGAACAAATAAGCTTAGTTAACACTAGATGCTCTTTTCCTTTACAGCTGTTGACACTCTGGAAGGAATCAATGGGGAAGCCAAGATGACGTGAGAAGAAAGAAGCATAGGAAAGAAGCCAGCCATAGGAAAAGCTAAGCACCTAGTACTCAGCTGTGCCAAAGAGATTTGGGGGTGGGATTCCTCTTACTGCACCCTAGGTCCTTCAGCAAAAATCAAAGCCAGAATAGGGAGACAGTGCTCCAAAAGGGCTAGCTCCTTTTAACTATGAAGGAGCCAGACTGAGTGAGTGCAGGTGGGGTGTGGCTATGGATTTTGAGAATGAAGAAGGTGCTGCTGAGGAGTCAGCCCACTTATTTAGTCAGATCTAAACCTCCATGTTGTTGCCATAAGGCCAAGACAAAATTTTTATTCCAGTCACATAAGGCCAAGACAAAACTTCCCCAGCCTCATGGAAAAGAAGGTGGTTTTGGAATGGAAAAGATGGAGACCTAGCACCTGGGAGAGGAGGCTGTGAAATCAACTTAGGATTTAGGTTCCTCGCACAGCTTGGCCTTGTTTATTGTGCAATGGTTCTCAGGCCCTGGCTCCAGAGGGTCCACTGCTTTGACTAAAAGACCTAATCTTCTTTCTCCACAGTCTTCCAAATGGTCCAACCTACTCTCTATGGCAAAACATTCCTTTATATTATGGTTTGATCTCACCTATGCTACAGGGGAGTTAACAGAAGGGTCTGTTCCACACTTGAGACCTAGAATAAAAGTGAAGGATGGTGTCCCCTACTCCCCACCCCTTCTCCATTCTGTTAGCAACTGCTACAGCAGAGAGGCTATCAATCATCTAGAACCAGGTGAAATCAGAGGCAGAGGCACAATGGCCTAATGTAACTCCACGACAGAGGAACATGAACACACACATTCTTGAGTCCATCTTAGAGAGTCCCCATGAAACTCACAGAAATGACATTACTGCTTTCCAGTAGGGTAGTATTCTTTCCAGGCTTGGTAGCTTTTATATCCTACCTGATGCTGCTCTGAAGTCAAGAATCATTGACTGGGATGACCCTGAAAACACCTTTCCATGGGAAAGGGGGCTAAATTCTTGCAATTAGTAGGTAAAAGTTTAAAGTTCTTGAATTGGGACAATAGTGTTTTGGGCAGTAATAACATAACAGATTAGTGAGAGCTGAACACACTCATGACATTTGGGAAGTTCATTATGAGAACTGCGGACTACTTACTGATCCTAGAATTAGAACTTAGTTAACATTGCAAACAGGATAGATACTTGACTTAAAATTGTGTACTTAAAGGACTCAGTTGACCACCTCTAAATCATTAACAGTTGGCCTCATAGGTAATATCCAGGTTCTGAGAAATAAACTATTTGCTACTGTAAGTGACAAAATTCCAAGACTCTCATTCATTAAAATTTTAATAATCTTCAAGTCCTAAATTTTAGCCTGGGCATGATTACATAAATATTGCAGTTTAATTTTTATGCCTGTATCTTTTACTCCATTTCTCTAGAAATGGAATTTGTGAGTGTAAATCTCTGGATACACATAATCATATTGCTTTGGTTATAGCCATTTACATGGTCCCCAGTATATATGAGAGTGTCCAGCATTGTGTCTCATCACTTAAAAATCTCTGCTAATGTCGCGTTTGAAAAATCTTATCTTACTGTTCATTTGATTTGCCTTTCTTTAATGATTTATTATGGTTAAAATAGTTTTACCTATGTTTACTAAATATTTTTAGTTTTTGTTCTGTGAATTGTCTGGTTATCAAGAATTTATTTGAGGGGCGCCTGGGTGGCTCAGTTGGTTGGGCAACCAACTTCAGCTCAGGTCACGAACTCATGGTTCATAGGTTCGAGCCCCGCATCGGGCTCTGTGCTGACAGCTCAGAGCCTGGAGCCTGCTTCGGATTCTGTGTCTCCTCTCTCTCTGCCCCTCCCCCACTTGTGCTCTGTCTCTCTCTATCAAAAATAAATAAAATATTTTAAAAATTTTTAAAAAGAATTTATTTGAGTATTTGCCTTTTTATTAATAATATACATTTTAAAATATTAAGGCCATTAGCCTTTTATCTTTCATATTTGTTGCAAGTATTTTCTTTAGTTTTTCTTTTAAGTTGAAGGTGCACTTGAATTGTCTGCCTGCCTTTGATTTTAGTTCCTTCTCAAGATCTTGTGTTTGGGTCCTGCCCTTGAGTTCCACATGTCATAGATGCTCCAGCTCAGGTCTGAGCCTAGGTGCAACCCCTCCAACCCCACATCCAGCATCTGGAGCCTCTGCTTATCTGTATCTCTTGTGGATAATGGGAAAACTGTTTCGTGTAGTTCTGTCTTTCCTCTAAGTGTTGCTTCTGATTGAAAAACTCATGCATATGGTATCTTCTAGCCCTAGAAACTTATTTTTCAATGTTTTATATTGCATTTTCAGATCTGCTTAAGTTCACATAAAATTTGACATTAATAATTTACTCTAAATAGCTAGCATTTGTTATACACCCTTATCTGACATGCATTTACATGCTCTTCTACTGTTGGCAGAAGAACACACTGACCTTAAAAGTTAAATCTGATGGAGGCTGAGACACCTTGCTTTGTTTCCCGGTTATGATCAATTACATCTATTTCTGCAAGTGATGTTAGAATACCAACCATACTGCTTCACAGGGACAGCTTATAAAGGCCCAATGGGTTCTTCCCAGAAAGTAAAGAGAGTATCAACTACTGAGTTGGGAAAGGTTACACTGAAAACACCAAAGAAAAGGATGGCTACATTCACAATTTGGCTGAGATCCATCCTGGACTTGGAGAGGTGAGGGCAAAGAGATCTTGGAGGAGGAAAGATGAAGGGCCAACATGGCAGAAAGCTCTGGAACTGTGGGGCCTGTGGTGTTTAATTTGGTGGAACTCACAGGGTGGTTTGGGTGTGTGGCTCCAGCACAGCTCATAGTTGCATGTGATCCAGAGTCCTTCGTAGAGCTCAAAGCCATTCTTGATCACCAGGAACCTCACCCAGTTCAGTGGGGACATGCAGATCACCATTAGGAAACCAAAACCACACAGGCTGCCACAGAACGTTCGGATGTAGATGTGTGTCTGATTCACATGCTGCTGCCGCCTCTGGGGTGGCATTGAGGCATTCGGATATTTGTTGACGGGGAGGGTAGGCTACAAGGATGAGGGAAATATTGCCTACCCAAAAAGATAACCATTGATCCCCAGGGGCTCCTACTCATCTCTACCTTAAGTGTCTCCATGTGGGCTTGATCTGTGGCTGTCTATCCCTACCCAGGGTGATCTTTTCTCTTTCTTTAGGATACTCTATCTAGACCCACCTTTAAGTAAGTCTTCTTCCTCCCATCTGACCTACAATTAGGTACCTCCTCACCCTTTGGTAGTGCCGGTTCCCCTTAATTTTGGGAACCTTAGGATTATAGAAGGTCAAGGCCATTTGTTCCCTGCTCTCCATCTTGGCAGCCAGTTCGCTTTGTAACTGCCACGGAATTTGTCTCAGCACCTCCCACATGTGCTGGCAGCATCAAAACAGGCCAGAACCCATGGCACAGATTCCATGTCCGTTTGATATTCTGGGTCTAATCAGATCAGGAACAAATCATCATATTTTAATCAAGTGCATGCATATGTGATGCTCCCACCTCTCCCTTCTCTGACCCTTTCAACTCCTTCATTAAATAAATCCACAAATATTTTGTCAGCAGTTGCTGTGTGTCAGGCCTTGTCTTAGGTCCTGGGATATAAAGACACAGTTCCCTAATAGCCAATAAAAAAGTTAACTCAGGTGTCTTCGGGACTCCATAGCTTGTGGTTAGAATTCAAGATTACGAGTAGCCTGGCATTCATGGTCTTGCCCCAACACTAAGTGGAAGGCCATGGGTGTGTCTCAATAGGCTCACGAACCAGTCTGTCAGCCATAGATCATCATGCAGTATTCCCCTCCCCATCCCCCCCCCACCTTTTCTTCCTTTCTTGCTCGAGTACCTTCTCTTCAATGCCTTCTCATGAAGCCATTCAAGGGTGCTACGGTTCTGCCACTGCCAGTGCTGACAGGGCCCACTGTGAAAATGCCAGCATCCCCAGCGCAGGGGGCTACCAGCCTGCGTGCTGAAAGCTACCATTCTCAATAGTGCAGCAGTGTTGGGTTCTATGTGAAAGTGAGAATGGCCTTTCCCTGTTTCCACAGCCAGCACAGCTTGTGCCCAGAGTAGCTCAAAGTCTTCTTTTCAAATAATTCTCTCAGTGTTGCTCCTAACTCCTCTCCCCACAAGGGCTCAAAAGCAGTCCAAGATGCTGAACAGACACCATCCTGTTCCACATCACGGACATTTATTCAAATAAATGACCAGCTGTATTGCCAGCTCTTGTTTTCCATGAACAGATAAACTCCGATTCCTAAATTTGGGCTGAATTAGAATGCCCTATCACCCGTTTCTCCCAGCATACCCTCTCCTCGCCCGCCCAAGCGTGTCGAAACCTATACTTTGTTAGCTGGTGGGAACAACTGGCAGTTAGCTTGTTTATGTCCATGCTTTAGCATGAAGCCCTCCTTCTCCAAAAGTGTTATTTGACTCTCTGTCTACCAGAACTTAGCCTAGCGCCTGGAAAGAATAGTATTTAATGTTAAATGAATAAATGAACAATATATTTTTAACTAAAGGACAGAGGTTGGTACAGAGGACAGAATGGTTAACATTTTCAGGGGAAAATTAGGAAAGATTTATTGGAAGAGGTGATGTATTAATTGGATTTCCAGCTAAGGAATATTCCAGGTGATAGAGGTGATAGGGCACTGAGGCAAAGAGAATGATATGTCTCAAGGCAGGAAACCATGGACAGCATGAGGTTCTTGAGACATTAGAAGCAATGTAGTTCTACTAGGTACAAACTCAAAGGTGAGGGTTGAAGGGTGCAGATATCAGCAAGAGCTAGATCACAAAGAATCCTTCAGACCATGCTATGCAATTGTATTGTGAAGTCTCAATTGCTGTGATACGCTAGTGCCACTGGAGTGATTATAGGAAAGACTTTTCCATTTGCAGCAAACTGGCTGTACAGCATGACTGTTAGATGCACACTCATGCCTAGGGAGCTAGACATAGGCATTGAATACACAGGCTTACCTTTCCGTCCCCATTCTAGCACTTACTTAAGTAGTTCCAATACTCATGGTTAGGTTACTTGGGGCAGTTTCCTTAACCTCACTGAACATCAGTTTCTTAATCTCTAAAACTGGGTTAATATTCATTCCTGCCTCATTAGAATTTTTGTGAGGATTAAATGAGATGATATGCATAAAGCTCTTAGCACAGTGCCTTCATACTTGCTCAGTAAATACTATTATTATTTATTTTTTATAAAGCATTTTTAAAATGTTTTATTCATTTTTTGAGGGAGAGAGAGTGTGAGTAGGGGAAGGACAGAGAGAGGAAGACAGAGGATCTGAAGCGGGCTCTGTGCTGACAAGCTGACAGGCTGACAGCAGCGAGCCCGATGTGGGGCTCCAACTCATGAACCACAAGATGATGACCTGAGCCAAAGTTGGACACTCAACCAACTGAGCCACCCAGGCGCCCCTGTTTGTTTTTTTTTTAAGTTTATTTTATTTTTTAGTAATCTCTACACCCAATGTGGGGCTCAAACTCATGATCCCGAGATCAAGAGGCATTTTGTGAACAGTGTCTGATTGGCGAATGATGCAACCCTCCAGCTGTTGAAGGAACAGGTTGGGCAGTACTGGACAAAAGGTAGGATGTTCTTGGCCTGCTGGGAACTTGCTAGGGCCCGGATGCATATGACAAAACATTATTCATGCATCACTGGTGACTGGGTATATTGCCACTTCCCCCACTTTAAAAAGCAATTTGGAAAAAATAAAATAAATGAAATAAAATAAAATAAAATAAAATAAAATAAAATAAAATAAAAGGCAATTTGGGGTCCCTTGCCTATTTGGCAGCCACTACCCCGGAGCCTGCAGGGTCCAGGAGGAGCATAGCTCAAGCCAGTGGATCTTGAGTCTTCAACACCAACCCAACACAATGTGGAGTTGCTGCAGAAACCAGACTATGGGGGCTATTTAGGCTCCCAGTCCCTCCCTGAAGAAGCCTGGAGCTCTGCTCTTGCACTGATGCCCTTCACTGTGGAACTGGCACAAGCTGGTTAAGGACTCAGTCTCTGAGAAAACAATTGGATTGATGTGAATGCAGTTTTGGAAAAACACGTGGATGATGTATACTGTAACATTCCACCACAGCAGCCAGTGAACCAGCGGAGGCACTGGCAGAGGCAGGCCCTGCTCCTGGGCCCCATGCTGACCTCGCAGAGGTCATCCAGGGGGGGAATGAAAAGCCAGGCCCCCACCATGGGATACTGAGAAGAAGAAAAAGCTGCTGGGAAGCTGCTATCAAAAGACATACTCTGGGAAAAAATGGCTCATGGAAATCATTAGTAAAGGAGACAAAATTTGGATGACAAAACATATAACATCCAGGAACTGAAAAATGATGCTGAAAACACACAGAACTCTCCTTTTCATTTAACCCTAGAAATACTGGGGGGGCGGGGCACCTGGGTGGCTAAGTCAGGTAAGCATCCGATTTCGGCTCAGGTCATGATCTCACAGTTCGTGAGTTCGAGTCCCTCATCAGGCTCTGCACTGACAGCTCAGGGCCTGGAGTCTGCTTCGGATTCTGTGTGTGTTTCTCTCTGCCCCTTCCCTGCTTGTGTGCTTGCTCTCTCGCTCTCGCTCTCTCAAAAATAAAAATAAACATTTAAAAAACACTAGAAATATTGGGTAAAAGGAACTTCATACAGATCATGCCACGAGTCACAATGGTAAAGCACAAGGCATCGTCACATGCTTGAGAGCAACGCCCTATCATGGTAGCAGAAGAAAGGCGTTCCTTCCCCTGGATATGTGCATGTTTGACAAATACAATACATGGTATTTCACGAGAGGATTTTCTACAGAAGAATTAAGCAAAATGTGAGAGACGAAGTATATGCCATTGCTAGCCTGGCACACTGGTGCTTAAAGCATGCTAGGTCCTTCCACAAAAGTGTTCTTGTGAAAGCATCCCCTGCTTCTCTTCAAGTTGCTCTGGAGGACTATTAAAGAAAATTCGACAAGTGAATTTTTATATAGTCCACCCATCTTTGCAGCACAATAATGCATCATTTCCATTATCTGTGTATATTCAATCATGAAGAAAAATAACTTAAAATAATTTCATGGCCTTGCAAAAAAAAAAAGCAGTTTGGTTAAAAGAAAATAGAGTAACATGTTTGTGACCTTACAGTAGGCCAAGAATTGTTTTTAAACAAGACTTCTGGGGCGCCTGGGTGGCTCAGTCGGTTAAGCATCCGACTTCAGCTCAGGTCATGATCTCACACTCCGTGAGTTCGAGCCCCACGTCGGGCTCTGTGCTGACGGCTCAGAGCCTGGAGTCTGCTTCAGATTCTGTGTCTCTCTCTCTCTGCCCCTCCCCTGCTCATGCTCTGTCTCCCTCTGTCTCAAAAATAACTAAAAACATTAAAAATTTTAAAAAAATAAACAGGACTTCTATTCACCAAAAGGTACCACTGAGAGTGTAAAAAGGCAATCCATAGAGTGGGGTAAGATATTTTCAATATGTGTATCTAAAAAAAACTCATAGCAAGAATATAATGAAGAATTCTTACAAATAAATGAGAGAGGCAACCTAATAGAAAAATGAGCAAAGTCCTTAAGTGATGTTTTTTCCAGAATAAAAGCATATACATATATAACATAAAAAAGTGCTCAGATTCATTAGTCATGAGGGAAATGCCAATTCAGACTGTAATGCGATATCACTGCACATCCACCAGAATGACTCAAATGGAAAAGTGTTGGCAAGTATGTAGAACAACCGGAACCCTCATACACTTCTGTTGGGAACGTAAATTGGTATGTTCACTGAAAAACTGCTTTTCGGTATCTGCTGGAGCCGAATAGATACATGTCCTTCTCATTTTAGGTAGCATGCAACAGAAAAAAGTGTCCACATGTTCACCAAAAGATATGTATTACAATGCTCATAGCAGCACTTGTCATAATAGCCCCAAATTGGCAACTACCCAATTGCCCATCAAGAGAAGAAGGGAGGGGCGCCTGGGTGGCTCAGTCGGTTAAGCGTCCGACTTCAGCTCAGGTAATGATCTCACACTCTGTGAGTTCGAGCCCCGTGTCGGGCTCTGTGCTGACAGCTCAGAGCCTGGAGCCCGCTTCAGATTCTGTGTCTCCCCCTCTCTCTGCCCCTCCCCTGCTCATGCTCTGTCTCTCTCTGTCTCAAGAATAAATAAAAACATTTAAAAAATTTTAAAAAGAGAGAAGAATGGAAAAATCATGGTACATTCATACAATGAAATACTATGTAGCAATATAAATAATTTACAAGCACAGAAGCAATATGGATGAATCTCATCAACACAATGTTGAGCAAAAGCAGCCAGATACAAAAGACTGAATATGTATGATTCCATTTATATGAAGTACAAAACAGGCAAAATCTGTGTTGTCAGAAGTTAGAAATACCCTTGGGAGGAAGATGACTGGGGACTAGGAGGGGACACTAAGGGGACTTTGGGGTGCTGCAAATGTTCTTTTTCTTGATCTGGGCGTTGATTACCATTCTATATGTATACTATACTTTAATAAAAAGTTAAAATATAAAACCAAGAATCTTAAAAATGTATCATTTGTCTTAGTAATTTCACCTCTAGGAATCTATGAAATAAATATTAGTTTTATAGCTTGTTGATATAACCTCTTATCTGCTAGGAACAGTACTAGGTGCTTTACATATGTTAACCCACTTGTTTTTGTGAATCACATTTTTCCATTTCATCTTCTAATTTGTTACTGCTGACATATAAATAAGTTATTCTTGTCTATGTATTTTATAGGACCACTTGACCAAATTACTTTAATTCCAATAATTCCTTTGGATAATTCTCTTGGATTTTCTAAGTAAACATCATATCGACTCCAAATAATAATAATTCTGTCTCTTCCTTTACAAAACTTGCCTTATTGGATTGATTGGACCCTCCAAAACAATGTTTATGAAGTGTAGTAGGCATCCTTATTTTACTCTTGACTTTAATGGAACTGCCTGTATTCCTTTTTGTTTCATATGTATATTCATTTTTGTGTTAGTTTCATTCTATTTCTGTTTTGCCAAGATTTAACGTTTAGAATGGCCGTATCAAATACTTTCTTAACCTCTAGAACATGGTCTTTCTCCCTTAGCCTATTTACCATATATGTTGTCATAATACATTTCCTAATGTTTATCTAAGTTTGCATTACAGTAATTAAATGTTTGTATAAGATACACTATTCTTTTTTGCAGATTTTTATTTAAGTTCTAGTTAGTTAACATATAGTGCAATACTGGTTTCAGGAGTAGAATTTAGTGATTCGTCATTTACATATAACACTCAGTGCTCATCACAACAAATCCCCTCCTTAATACACATCACCCATTTAGCTCATCCCCCACTCACCTCCCTCCATCAACCCTCAGTTTGTTCTCTATAATTAAGAGTCTCTCATGATTTGGTCCCCTCTATTTTTCCCTCTTCTCATATGTTCAGTTTTTTGTTTCTTAAATTCCACATTGGGTGAAATCATATGGTATTTGTCTTTCTCTGACTTATTTTGCTTAGCATAACACACTGTAGCTCCATCCACATCACTGCAAATGGCAAGATTTCATTCTTTTTGATGGCTGAGTAGTGTTCCATTATGTATATATACCACATCTACTTTATCCATTCATCAGTTGATGGACAGTTGGGCTCTTCCATAGTTTGGCTATTATTGATAATGTTGCAATAAATGTTGGGGTGCATGTATGTACCCTTTCAAATCTGTATTTTTGTATCCTTTGGGTAAATACCTAGTAGTGTAATTGCTGGGTTGTAAGATAGTTCTATTTTTAACTTTTTGAGGAGCCTCCACACTATTTTCCAGAGTGGCTGCACCAGTTTGTGTTCCCATCAACAGGGTAAGAGGGTTCCTCTTTCTCCTCAACCACACCAACATTTGTTGTTTCCTGTGATGTTAATTTTAGCCATTCTGACAGGTGTGAGGTGGTGGTTTTGATTTGTGTTTCCCTCATGATGAGTGATACTGAGAATACTGAGAATCTTTTAATGTGTCTGTTAGCCATCTGGATGTCTTCTTTGGAAAAACATCTATTCATGTCTTCTGCCCATTTCTGAATTGGATTATTTGTTTTTTGGGTGGTGAGTTTGATAAGTTTTTTACAGATTTTGGATACTAACCATTTATCAGATATGTCATTTGCAAATATCTTCTCCCATTCCATAGGCTTCCTTTTAGTTTTGTTGGTTGTTTCCTTTGCTGTGCAGAAGCTTTTTATCTTGATGAGGTCCCAATAGTTCATGTTTGCTTCTGTTTCCCTTGCCTTCTGAGACAGTGTCTAGTAAGAAGTTGCTATGGCCAAGGTTAAAGTTGCCTGTGTTCTCTAGGATTTTGATGGTTTCCTATCTCACATTGAGGTCTTTCATCCATTTTGAATTAATTTTTGCGTATGGTATAAGAAAGTGGTCCAGTTTCATTATTTTGCATGTCGCTGTACAGTTTTCCCAACACCATTTTTTCCATTGGATATTCTTTCCTGCTTTGTCAAAGATTACTTGACTGTGTGGTTGTGGGTCCATTTCTGGGTTTTCTGTTCTGTTCCACTGATCAATGTGTCTCTTTTTGTGCCAGTACCATAAGTCTTGATTACTACAGCTTTGTAATATAGCTTGAACTGCAGAATCATGATGCCTCCAGCTTTGCTTTTCTGTTTTAGGATTGTTTTGGCTATTTGGGGTCTTTTGTGGTTCCATACAAATTTGAGGATTGTTTGTTCTAGCTCTGTGAAAAATGCCAGTGGTATTTTGATAGGGATTACACTAAATGTGTAGATTGCTTTGGGTAGTATAGACATTTTAACAATGTTTGTTCTTCTAATCCATGAGCATGGAAAGTTTTCCCATTTTTTTTGTGTGGTCTTCAATTTCTTTCACAAGTGTTCTATAGTTTTCAGAGTACAGATCTTTTACCTCTTTGATTAGGTTTATTCCTAGGTATCTTATTGTTTTGGGTGCAATTGTAAATGGGATTGATTCCTTGATTTCTTTTTCTGCTGCTTCATTACTGGGGAATAAAAATGCAACAGATTTCTGTACATTGATTTTATATCCTGTGACTTTGCTGAATTCATATATTAGTTCTAGCAACTAATGTTTTTTGTGGAGTCTTTCAGGTTTTCTACACAGAGTAGAAATGTCATGTCATCTGTGAACAGTGAATGTTTTACTTCTATGCTAACAAACAGGGGCAATCTGTAAGAATAGACTAATTCCTAGAAACATACAAACTACCAAAACTGAAACAGGAAGAAACAGAAAATTTGAACAGACCTATAAACAGCAAAGATACTGAATCAGTAATAAAAAAAAATCTCCCAGCAAACAAAAGCCCAGGGACAGATGGCTTCCCAGGGAAATTCTACCAGACATTTAAAAAAGAGTAAATACCTATTTTACTCAAACTGTTCCAAAAAATTGAAACGGAAGGAAAACTCCCAAATTCTTTCTACCAGGCCAGCATTACCTTGATTCCAAAACCAGACAAAGACCCCACCAAAAAGAAGAATTTATAGGCCAATATCCCCAATGAACATGGATGCAAACATTTTCAAGATACTAGCAAATCGAGTTAAACAGTACATTAAAAGAAATTATTCATCATGATGAGGTGGGATTTATTCCTGTGCTGCAGGGGTGGTTCAATATTTGCAAATCAGTCAACATAATACACCACATTAGTAAAAGAATAAGAACCATATGATCCTCTCAATAGATGGAGAAAAAGCATATGACAAAATACAGCACCCATTCTTGATAAAAACCCTTAACAAAGTAGGTAGAGATGGAACATAACTCAAGATCATAAAATCCATATATGAAAGATCCACAGCTAATATCATCCTCAATGGGGAAAGACTGCGAGCTTTTCCCCTAAGGTCAGGAACAAGACAGGGATGTCCACTCTCACCATTACTATTTAACATAGTACTCGAAGTCTTAGCCTCAATAATGAGACAACAAAAAGAAATAAAAGACATCTGTTATTCTTCTGATATACTTCTAGGAGTATTTGTTTTTATAGTTGACCCAAGAATTATTTAGAATTTAAAAAATATAAACACGTTTAGATTTTTTTTCCAGTTTTAATATATTATGGTCAAAGAACATGTCCTATAAATTCTACTTTTTCCTTCTCATCACAAGGAAAAAAATGTAACTATGTATGCTGATGGATGTTAACTGGACCATTGTAATGACCATTTTGCAATAATACAAATATCAAATCATTAAGTTGTGCACCTAAAACTAATGTTATATGTCAATTATACCTCAAAAAATGAAAAAAAAAAAGTCCCACTTTTTGGAACTTAGTAATATTTGAGGTTTTTTGAGTTTTCTCAATGTTCTATAGACATTTTAAATTTTTTTTAAGTTTATTTATGCATTTTGAGCGGGGAAGAGGCAGAGGGAGAGGGAGAGAGATAATCCAAAGCAGACTCTAGGCTGACAGCTCAGAGCCCAATGTGGAGCTTGAACTGACGAACTGTGAGATCATGACCTGGGCTGACACCAGGAGTTGGACGTTCAACCACCCAGACGCCCCGGTCTTATTGATATTTAAATACAATGTATAAAGGGGTGTGTGTGTGTGTGTGTGTGTGTGTGTGATGTCTTTTTCATTGATTTATCTGTCAACAGACACTTAGGTTGCTTCCCTATTCTGGCTATTGTAAATAATGCTGCGATAAATATAGGGGTGCACATATATTCTCAAATTAGTGCTTTCATTTTCTTTGAGTAAATACCCAGTAATGGAATTATTGGATCACATAGTATTTCTATTTAAAAATTTTTGAGGAAGCTCTATACTGTTTTCCACAGTGGCTGTACCGATTTATATTCCCACTAACATAGCACAAGGGTTCCCTTTTCTCCACATCCTTGCAAACACTTGTTATTTCTTATCTTTTTTTATTTTAGCCATTTGACAGGTGTAAGGTGACATCTCATTGTGGTTTTGATTTGCATTTCCCTGATGATTAGTGATGGTGAGCATCTTTTCATGTGTCTGTTGGAAATCTGTATATCTTCTTTGGAAAGATCGCTATTCAAGTCCTCTGCCCATTTTTAAATCACATTGTTTTCTAGTGTTGAGTTGTATAATTTCTTTATACATTTTGAATATAAATTCCTTATCAGATATATCATTTGCAAATATCTTCTCCCATTCAGTAGATTGTCTTTTTGTTTTGTTGATGGTTTCCTTCACTGTACAGAAGCTTTTTATTTTGATGTTGTCCCAATAGTTTATTTTTGCTTTTGTTTCCCTTACTTTTGGAGACATGTCTAGTAAGAAGTTGCAATGGCTGACATCAAATAGATTACTGCTTATGTTTTCTTCTAGGATTTTTATGGTTTCCGTTCTCACATCTAGGTCTTTCATCCCTTTTGAGCTTATTTTTGTGTATGGTATTAGGAAGTGGTCCAGTTTCATTCTTTTTCACATAGCTGTCCAGATTTCCCAGCACCATTTATTGAGGAGACTGTCTTTTTCCCATTATATATTTTTGCCTACTTTGTCATAGATTGACATTTTGGTACCATTTTAAATGTCTCTAATTGGGGTGCTTGGGTGGCTCAGTCGGTTAAGTGTCTGACTTCAGCTCAGGTCATGATCTCATGGTTTGTGAGTTCAAGTCCCATGTTGGGCTCTGTGCTAACAGTGCAGAGCCTGCTTCAGATTCTCTCTCCCTCTTTGTGCCCCTCTCACTTTTCTCTCAGAAAAAAACCAAAAACTTAAAAAAATAAATGTCTTCTATCAACAACATTTAGACGGTTCTTTGGACAATTTGAGTCTTTGTCTCTGATTAGTGGAATTTAACCTATTTACATATGTGATGATAGTTTAGATTGATTCGGCTTAGTCCTATCCTCATTCTTTGTATTTTCTGTTAAATACATATTCTTGTTTCCTCCTCTTTCCCTCTTATTTGCCAGAATGATCCAGTTTTCTTTCATCTTTTTCTTTTTCTATAATAACATGTATGTCATGTATGCTGTTTCTGTCTTGCTAGATCTTACTTACCAATTTCATTATACATATATTTACAATTAAGTTTAAGATATTAACAGTAGCAATGAAAGGATAATACTAATATTGAAAAAGATTGATTAAATGAGCATTTTCACACATTACTGGCGAGAATGTCAATATTTATCCCATGTTTCCAAGTATTTACAGAGAGTGAGAGGGAATTATATGGCTTAAGCCAGGAAAGGCCTAAGACTGTGGTCAATCTCATCCAAGGTACAGAACTGAAGGATGAAACTTCCAAGTGAAAACAAGGTATTGATGGTGGGATAGGATGAAAATAGATGCTGGCTTGGCAACCAATATCCTCAATGATGGTCATTGTAGTATTGCTTATAAGTGAGAAAATTTGGAAGCAACCTAAATGTGCATTAATGGGAACTGACTAATTAATTATGGAAGCTTCACAATTATGGAACTTTAACCATTCAATTCAAATGTCCTTATCTATAAACTGAGAATAATAAGAGCATCTACATATATCAAACATAAAGTTACCGTGAGGCTTAAATAAATTAACATAGGTAGAGCCCTTAGAATGGTGTCCAGCACATGATAAGTATGTTAGTGCATGTTAGCTACCATTATTATTATTATTATTATTTCGCTTTTAAAAACAGAATATTACAGGGAGTAGAGGGGGGGAAATTGGATGAAGGTGGCCAAAGGCACAAACTTCCAGTTATAAGAAATAAATCCTAGGGTTGCAATGTACAATATGTTGACTAAAGTTAATACTGCTGTATGATATATATGAAAGTCATTAAGGGAGTAGATCCTAAGAGTTCTCATCACAAGGGAAAAAATATATATATTATATGTATCTATATGAGATGTGGACATTAACTAAACTTATTGTGGTAATCATTGCATGATATGTGTCATTATGCCATACAACCTAAACTTATAGAGTGCTGTATGTAACTATGTCTCTATAAAACTGGGGGACCCCCCCCTAGAATATTAGCTCTTTTACATAATATATTGGTTTTTAAAAATATTGTATTTGAATTCCAGTTAACATACAGTGCAAATATTAGTTTCAGGTGTACAATATAGTGATTCAGCACTTCCATTCAACAGCCGGTGCTCATCACAAGTGCACTCCTTAATCCCCATCACCTATTTCACCCAATCCCCCCCTCCCCACCTCACCTCCAGTAACCATCAGTTTGTCCTCTATGGTTAAGAAGTCTGTTTCTTGGTTTGCCTCTCTGTCTTTTTTTCTCTTTGCTCATTTGTTTTGTTTCTTAAGTTCCACGTATGAGTGAAATCATATGGTATTTGCCTTTCTCTGACTTATTTCACTTGTCATAATACATTGTTAACTGAAAGATGAGAGCATGGCAATAGTTATATCATGCTCTCATTTTTTGTTGTTAGAGATTATGAATGTATGCGCAGAGAAAATGGTCTTATACAGAAATAACCATACATACTTTTTCATATATATGGTTTCAGCTCAGGTCATGATCTTGCAGTTTGTGAGTTTGAGTCCCACATCGGGCTCTGTGCTGTCAGCCTGGAGCCTGCTTGGGATTATCTCTCTCCCTCTTCCCACCCCTCTCAAAATAAATAAATAAACTTAAAACTTAAAAAAAAAGTGTCCATAGGACATTGAGAAAAACTGTCAAAAACCAAATATTACTAAGTTCCAAAAAGTGGAATTCTTTTTTTTTTCATTTTTTGAGGTATAACTGACATACAACATTAGTTTAGGTGTACAACTTCTTGATTTGATATTTGTATTATTGCAAAATGATCATCACAATAGTCTGGTTAACATCCATCAGCATAGTTACATTTTTTTTTCTTGTGATGAGAAGGAAAAAGTAGAATTCTTACAGGACATGTTCTTTGACCATAAAATATTAAAACCAGAAAAAATATAAACATGTGTATATATTTTTAAAATTGCACATATATATTTATAAATTTGTACTAAAGTGCCAGTAGTCTTTATCTTTCTGGCTTTTAAAAAATTTTTTTAATGTTTATTATTTATTTTTGAGAAAGAGTGCACGCACAAGTGGGGGTGGGGCAGAGAGAGGGAGACACAGGATTAGAAGCAGTCTCCAGGCTCTCAGCTGTTGGCACAGAGCCTGATGTGGGGCTTGAACTCACGAACTGTGAGATCATGAGCTGAGCCGAAGTTGGACGCTTAACCGACTGAGCCACCCAGGTGCCCCTATCTTTCTGGCTTTTATGTGGTCCCTTAGCACTTAAAAGAGCTCAAAAGCATGAAATAAGCCCTGGGAAGGGTATAAACATCGGGGAGGATGATGGTGAACCCAGCAGATCAGGTGGTTGGGTCATGAGGTATTCTGGAAAAGAAAACTGTAATTCCTGTGTAGCTGAGTTTGTGAACTGAGAGTCATCCTTCTACATACAATATTGTGCTTTTTGAATTTTAAAAAATAAATACATATTGCTTTTATAATAAAGTAATGATAGTCATTGCCTCCCCATAGAGTCCCTTCTAAGTGAATCTATTCCTTCACTAGCATCTGTTCAAAGGTGGGAGTTTTGATCATCTGTGGGTTAGATGACTGCCATGTCTTACCAATAGCCACAGCTGTTATGATCAAGAATGACATCTCTTCCTAGCAGGACTAATCATATCCTGTCTCTGGAGAATCGAAAACTGGAATACTGAGGGAATAAATTAGGGAGATAAGGAGAATGAAACAGATGCAGGGGTGGAGATGAGAGTCTGGATGGGTCCTGAGAGACCACAGGGTAACCTTGATTCCTAATAGATATTACAGCCTATTTGACCTTGGCTATAGCTACCTTCTTATGTCTAGATGCTTGTGAAGATGATTAACTCCCCTCTGTTGAGCTAGTTGGAGTTTTCTTCCTCACAACTAATAGAACTCTGATACGAATAGTAAGTGTTTAACCTTTTGCACGTAGAACATGAAGAATCATTTTAATTTTTGAAGCATTCTTATATTACGTATTATCACTCATAGTAATTGGAAGGATCACTGTTTATTTGACCTTTGACTGCATGGATAGAGCTCTAATTACCTCATAATTACTTGTGTGTTCACTGTTGAATTTGAACAATTCTTTATCCTTCCACTGGCCTCCTCCCACTATCTGCCTAATGTGGACTCAAGGAAGGTTAACGGATTTTATTGTTTTCCTAAGCAAACTTTAGGAAGTCAGCTGTCAAGGGAGAGAAAAATTGGCCAAACACAGTGACTTTATTACTTGCATCGTTGCTTCTTTCTAGCTCTAAAGTTAATTGAAAGTTGCCATGCACATTCAAATTCAATGATCGTTCCTTTCTAGAATAAGGCAGTGGGCTAAGAACAAGATGTAGGCTTAGTGGACTCCATGATTAAACCGCATTCAATTCCCAGGAGACTAGATGACTGCAGGCATTTCCAGAGGCACAATCCAGTGGGGTAGAGAGAGTCCCAGTTAGGAAGGCCACACATCTGTGGTCTGGTTCCAGCCTTACCACTCTCTGGCTATATTTGCAGCTGGTTGGGTAACTGCAATATAAAAATTTATTGGTGTGCCTACTGCATGAAAAGCACTGTATTATGCGTATCAAGGAATGGATTTTGTCATCTGACAAAAATTTACTGAGCACTTACAATGTACATTCACTGTGCTAAGTTCTGGAAGTTTCACTATGAACAACATCCTATTCTTGTTCTTGAGGAATAGCACTTCAACTTTACCTCGCTGGTTCTCAGTTCTTTTATCTTAAATGAGAAGTAACCTAGATAATTTCGAAGATCATATCTAGGTCTAAACATTTATGCCTCCCAGAATTCCCCCCTAGATCTCTGTATCCCCTTTGGGGGTGCCAAGGGGGTTGTTCTGTTGTTTTAATTCAAGCAAACATTTACAAAAGAGGATTAAATAGTTTTCAAACATACATTACGAACAGTAAATATATACTGTTTGTATATCAGATTTCAAACATACACTATAGTATGTATCTAACCATGCATAGGTTTGTATGTTTGAAAACTATATATTGTTTTTTTTTCCCAAACAGCATATATTGATTTGAGTTCAGTAATGTAGTGTCTCTCCCTAAGATCTTTGTTAAGAGTTGAATCTTTCTCTGGAATTTCATGAATGCTTGATCTTTATTCATGATAGTATAAGGCCAGGAGCAGAATATTCAAACTATTGAATTTTGGCCAACTGCCTAATGTGGTTATAACCCAAGTCCCTATGGAAGAGACATGCTGAGGATACTCCAGGCCAAGGAACACTGTAGCCAGGGCCTTGACCCAGATCTTGAATGAATACTCTACACAGGTGAGCTAGGCATTACTACCTTGGGGCCACAGGATTCCTTCTGCCTAGCCTACATCCTGCATCATGTTCCACGCCTCCCTTCTTCTGGATACTTCCTGACTCCTCTCTCCAGTTCTCTCCCAAGTGGGAGGAAGCCCCAGGGCATTTTCTGTGACAGAAAAATTCAAAGAAGGATAATCAATCCCAGGAAGGAAAAAAAAATCCAAGAGAAAGATCCAAAAGGCACTCCCAACATAAGTAAGACATTTTAACTGTGCTCTTACCACAAAGAGGTCTACCCATAGCATCGGTGATATTGGACATTTTGGAAATCTGATTCACAGTAATATGCCAGTAATGTTTTCTGAAGTCAAACGTTAATAGATGGCCAAAGAACAGGAAAGTTGAAGGGGTTTGCGCTCTAGGTTTCTTGGAGTCTATAGCCTATTAGTCAAGAAAGGAGAATAGACCCAGGCAGGAGGAGAATGGGAAGAAGGCAAGGAAATGAGTGATAAATTTTAGGGCCAACCGGGGAATTCCAGTGGGCAAAGGGTCTGAATGATTCTCTCTAAAGGACTTACATAACTAGTTTAAGGTTTCATTGGTACCCCACCTCCCTAAAGGGGGTTTCAGATTATGTCTGTGGTTATGGCCAGCATGAGCATTTATAACCACTGAGGCTCTAGGCATAAAGGCCTAAGAGATCAGACTGGAGCCAAGATAATCCTAGGCCAGAGAAGCCATCAGGTTGCCTGGAGCAGGATGCAGTTTAAGCAAAAGGGGTCCCTATTGAAAAGGCCTTAAACACCACATAACGATCCTAACTATATAAATTTGCCCTTTTTTGGTCTAAAAATCCCAACATCAGAGGCTGCTGCCCCAACCTGGATAGGATTTCTGATGTTTTCCCATGAGTTTATCTGACCTAGATGTAAGCTTAAAGTAGGCAAGAGCCTTAATCAAATAGCGCCTATGGTAAAGGGGAAACTAACAGTTTTATCAGTATTTCTCTTCATGTGCTATTGAGTCTAGACAAACAGAACTGCTCACACCCCCATAGCACTCCAGATTCTTTAGAGATCTCTGCCTAGGTTCATTCTCTTCATTCAAAAATATTCATTAAGTGTCTGTGAGCCAGACACTGTTCTAGGACCTTCTGGATCCTAAATCAAACAAATTAGATGAAGTTCTCAAATTTGTAGCCCTTCTCCATGGACTGCTTTTCGTCTACACATTGAAATTCTGACTATCTTTAGGGGCGCCTGGGTGGCTCGTCAGTTAAGCATCCAACTTCAGCTCAGGTCATGATCTCACGGTCCGTGAGTTCGAGCCCCGCGTCAGGCTCTGTGCTGACAGCTCAGAGCCTGGAGCCTGTTTCCGATTCTGTGTCTCCCTCTCTCTCTGCTCCTCCCCTGTTCATGCTCTGTCTCTCTCTGTCTCAAAAATAAATAAAACGTTAAAAAAAATAAAAAAATAAAAAAAAAAGAAATTCTGACTATCTTTAAAATGTTAATACAAATGCTTCCTCATTTATTCATTCTTTCAACAAATATTTGTTGAGCACTTAACCACATGCAGAATCCTGGCTAAGGCAGTAAGGATACCACTGTGAAGAAGATACCATTCACTCAGCATGTGGTTTGTGGGGGACACCAACAAGTAAAGAAGATAAAGTGACAGTGCCATAAAGAAGCACCCAAAAGGAAGTGATGTCTGAGTGCTTCTCAAAGTTTCTCATAGCACATGTAGGAGATGGCTCTTAGCTGGAGGTGACTGGCTAGGATGCCTAGCTGCCCCAGGCTCTGCCTGGCCACCCTAAGGATTGAGAGGATCACTGTCTCAGCACACTTGTACCCCAGTCACAGCATACATGCCGGTCTGGTCTAGGCAAAGGCCTGAAGGGTAAGTAGATGCGAAACTGTAGAAAAGATATTCAGAGTCCTGTAGGTGTTCATTTAACAAGTCTTTATTGAGCTATGTGCTAGACACTGTGCCTGGGGCTAGGAATACAGAAGTGAACACAGAACCTGTGCTTAAGGAGCTTTTACTCTAGCAGAGAAGACAGACAAATGGACAAGCAATTACAATACTATGACATAAGTGCTCTAATGGAGATAAGCTCAAAGGGTTATGGGATTTTACCCAAGTCTGAGAGGTCAGAGATTTACAGGATAGTAAAAATGTAAGTTTAGACCTTCAAGTAGGTGGAGTGTGAGTGGGAGGTGGGAAAGGCATTCCAAGAAGAGAGTATGGTAAAAGTGAGATAATCATGGCAAATCTCCTTTTGTTATCCCCATAAGCCCTATCCTTAATACAGGTTCCCCACTATCTAAAAGTAGAGCATTCCTGGGGCGCCTGGGTGGCTCAGTCGGTTAAGTGTCCGACTCTTGGTTTTGGCTCAGGTCATAATCTCATGGTTTGTGAGTTCGAGCCCTGCGTCGGCCTCTGTGCTGACAGTGCAGAGTGTTCTCGGGATTCTCTCTCTCCCTCTCTGCCCTTCCCCCGCTCCCTCTCTCTCTCTCTCTCTTTCTCTCTCTCAAAAATAAATTAATTTTAAAAAAACTAAAAAAAAATAAAGTAGAGCATTCCTATGAAACCTTTCATAAATCAAAATAGTGTAAAGCAAAGCAGCAGCAATTACCCTTAATTTATATGGAAAATTTTAATTTGAGTATTCCCAGACCAAAAAAATAATCTCTCTGAGGCTTTTCTGATACCTTTGGACACATCTTGCTAATGGAGGCCCCAAATAAATGGAGAGAAAGCCCAGATGCTCACAGACACGGTTCAAAGGTGTGGCGGCTGAGCATAGTTCCCAGGGAAGGGGCTTGACACGGCCACTCTTTCTGTTTGGGGCACACACTGCCTCTATAATGGCTTGCTGCAAAGCAAACACTGAACACTATTTTCACTTTTTGCCTTTTTTTTTTTTTTTTTTGTAAAAACGAAAATCCTCCAGATTTCTTTGGCAAAACAGGTGCTGATGTGATGGAGGTTTTTCATAAAAGCAAAGTGGCTTAATAACAACTTTCAAAAAGCAGGTATACCTACATGCCATCTTTTTTCACTCCTCTGTGCTTTGCCCATGCTCCCCTTCCCTGGTTGGCAAACTCTTGCTTTAGGAGCCAGCTGGAAAGTCACCTCCTTTGTGAAAGACTTCCCCAGGCAAAATTTAGTCATTCCCTCCTCTCTGCTTCTACAATGATGAGTGTATGAATCAAAATTCTGGACACATTGTCTGATAGTGAATTCTTTTTCTGATAATGTAAACTAATTTTATTAGAAGCTATAGATATGAAATTATGTTTCATTCATTTAACAAGCTCTCTTTAATAAAAGGAAAAATAGAAAAAAACAACCAAATATCATATACTAGATTATCTGTGTCCTTATCTTGTTATTCATCTGTTAAAATTGATGGCAATGTATATATATTAATTTAAAGAATTCACACTGTTAAATAACCTTAATTTTAATTTTTGCTACTATCTCTATCTGATTTCTAAACATTTACATGGATTATGACTTTAAGTTTTTAATGGTTGTTCATTACTTTTCTGATTGATGTATTTCTTAGAGGATAATATGTTTAAAATATTCTCTCAAGAAAAATCTTTGTATTTTCATTAGTAATTTTTACAATCTCTTTATTCAGAGTTCAGCTCCTTCATTCTGTGACTTAAGTAAATGACTCCTTTCCCTTGGTACACGTTGAATATCACATAAAGGAGTGCCTTCCCACATGCTCAGTCCTGAAATCACACTTTGACCTGCTGCTCTTGTATTTACCCCTCCGATTCTGGATACCCATTATTTCCTGGATCTACAGTCCTCTTTCTGCTGTACAGCTGTTCAAGCTGTCATTATCTTCCACTTGCAATAAAAAAGGGCCCCTTAACTAGTTTATCCATGCAACCATTTCAACGTGAGATTGCTAAAAGGCCAAGTCTTTGGGATGATTTTCAATTGTCCACAAAACAAAGTGCTGACTCTTGGGATTGCTATGTAAGCCCCTGAAGGGGCCTGTCTTTATCTCTGGGTATTCCCAATCTTGCACCCAAAGTCTAAGCAATGTCTAAATGCTTGCAGTAAGTATATACTGTCTGGAGGGGGAGGGGATTGGGGGGCAATTACTAAGAGATTATCAACCATCAGGGCAAGAGCCCACGCTAGAAGCGGGGAATGGGGTGCCTCCAGCTCGCTCTGAAAAGTACAGATTTTTTCCAGTCATAAATACATCACATTTTTGTGATCTCGTGATAACTGTCAAGCAGAGCCAGTCAGACTCTCCAATTCCAGCCCCTTTCCGCCCCCCATTATTTCACATCACCACGACCTGTGGTTTTCATCCTCCAGCTTTTCTGCTTCTGAAGTTCTCTGGGCCCAGGACGTCCTCCACCTCCCATCTCGTTCGCGCTTCAGGCTGGGAGACTGTCCCTTCCCGCTCGCCCACGCCACCCTCCCACCCGGCGCCCGCGCCTACTAGCTCCAGGTCGCCCGAGCGTGGCCGCCGGGCGGTCTTCGTCACCGCCGCACCGCTCTGTGAGAGGAGGGGCAGGGAGCTGGTCCTCCGGGATCGCGGCGTAAGAGGCGGGGGGGGGGAGGGGGCGTGTCGGCTGGTCACGTGGCACGCCGATAGTCACGCGGGCGCCGCTCAGCTGACCGGGGGCTCACGTGGCCCGGCCGGCCGAGAACGAGGGGACCGGCGGGCCATGGCGGGCTGCGGGCTCTGTTTTTCGCTGCTGCTGGCGGCAGCGTTCGCCCGCCAGGCGCAGGCCCTCTGGCCATGGCCCCAGTACATCCAAACCTCCGATTCGCACTACGCCATCTTTCCGTACAACTTCCAGTTCCAGTACCATGTCAGTTCTGCCGCGCAGCCGGGCTGCTCCGTCCTCGACGAGGCCTTCCAGCGCTACCGCGACCTGCTCTTCGGCTCCAGCTCTTGGCAGCCTCCTGAACCCACAAGTGAGTCGGACCTGCCCCCGCCTCGTTCCCGGCTCTCAGAGGTCCTGCCCCGGGGCAGCTCGCCAGACCTCCTGAGACGCCCTCCTTTTGGCTTCTGCCCAACCCTGTCGTCTAGTCACAACCCTCTGGCCTCCACTTCCTCCTGCGCCTTTTCTCCAGCCGTCATCTCAGTCCCCAGCTCCATTCTCTACTTCGCTGAGCTGACTTCTGGAGCCAGGATTTCTCCGTAATCCTGTCCCCTGGCTCTGTTTCACCAAGAATGCCTGCCGCAGGACTGCAATTCAGTCTGGATATCAAATTGCTGAAAATACTGTGCCGGGAGACATCGAAGGTGATCCCTCCGACCGTGTGCAAGTGTCGCAGGGTCCTAGTGAGGCTGTGACTAGGGCTGGGTAGAGGACAATAGAGCTGACACCAAAAATTGGCAAGATAAGACATTAGAGATGAATTGATCTGTGCAAAATTACATAAAAGTGTCTGACACATAGCATGCCCAGTGAGAGAAATCAGAGAACACTTCCATAGGGAAATGAATTTTGAGCAGCCACTTATTGTGGGGTGGTGGATGTAATTGGCCAGGACTGAAAGAGTATTCCAGAGAGGAAGCAAGGCTTGACCAGAGGTACAGATGGTTCTGATTGAGCTCAAAGTGCTTTGAGGGTGTGTGTGTTGAGAGTGGGGAAGCATTGTTGCATCCACAGGACTCCTGAAACAGAATGCTACGGGCACCAGTGACAGTCACAACAAAGTTTATTACAACGAGAGGCAAGGCCGACCGATCGGGACCAACACTCTTGATAAGAGTGTGGCCCCGAACAGCCGGGGTACAGAGTTTTTAAAGCCGATCACATCGTTTTATCATTATCTGGGAACAGAACAGAGAAACAGTTCCCAGATGAGTTAGAAACAGTTGCCAGATGAGTCAGAAACAGTTATCGAATGAGGTGATTATTTTAGACTTTCTGCCGCCAAGTTGCAACCAGTGGATCTCCTTGACCTTGTCTCTGATGCTCTTTTTTTGAGCTTTTGTTTCCTTCGTTGGTAAAGCCTGATTCACAAGAGTATGAAGTATGATTTACAAGAGTAAAAGCAAGGCTGTTATCTTGTGACCTTCAGTGTCAGAACAAAGTTGTTATCTTTCAAGCTAAGCGTTAGCCCTACAGTACAATTTAACCCTTACGGAATGAGGTTGGGGAAAGCGAGACTGAAGTCAGGAGTGCTTTGGATATTGGTTTCATCTAAGAAGGGGCTGGCAGTTTTCTTTAAGTCAGTTGCTGAAAATTGTGTTTGAGGATTATTATTTCACAGCAAATTGGTAAGTAGAGTCAGCAACAGATAGGGATACAATTCTACTTTCTGGGCTTAAAATTTAGAGTTTTCTTGAAACTATTTTGGAATTTAGTTCTCAAGTGACGATGTATAGGTGTTTATGGGGGAAGCCATATTTATGATTGGGCCATATGATTAACATTATTTTGTACTGTGTTTCAAGTGCGATTGAATTACTTTTGCAAATGTTCTCATTTGATTTATAGAATTAAAGGCATTTCATTAAACAGATGGTACTGAGAGAGTGACAGATAATTGAGGCAAAGAAATAAGAGTCTCAGCATCAGGGTAGTTCTCAACTGATAAGATGGATTAGGCTGGGGAGGATAAAAGGGTATTGTGTGTGTGTGTGTGTGTGTGTGTGTGTGTGTGTGGTAGGTCACGTATTTCTCTGAATCCTTTATGACAAGTAATGCCTTAGACAAGATTGGCAGTCAGAATGTTTATTTTGGTATAGAGCAGTTAGGGCCTGACTTGTGCAAGGAAAAAAAAATTGTCATCTAACTGGTATGTGCCTGTTCCAGTGCCAGGCACTCTGGAGGTTACAAGAAAAGTATGCTCAGAAGTAGTAGGCTTGGGCGCCTGGGTGGCTCAGTCCGTTAAGCATCTGACTTAGGCTCAGATCATTATCTCTTCGGGTGAATGTGAGCCCTGCTTCTCTCTCTCTATGCCCCTCGTGGGATTCCCTCTCTCTCTCTCTCTCTCTCTCTGCCTCTCGTTCACTTGTGCCCTCTCTCTTGCTCTGTCTAAAAAAAAAAAAAAAAAAAAATTTAAAGTTAAAAAAAAAAAGTAGGCTCAAGCTTTGCAGTCCAGTTAGAGAAATATGAAGCAAAAGGACACAATGTATTTTAAAATGCCCAAAAGATAATTAGAATGTTTGCCACTGTTGTATAAATTAGGATAATTCCTGTATTTCTAAATTAAGCCTTTACCTCCATTGCTATAGGTCTAGAGTTTAATGAAGAAAATAGAAATGGGGATAATATGTGACAATGGGTCCTGTAAATTCTCTAATAAAAGATTTAGAGACAGATAAGAAACTAAATAAGATGTTTATTTCAATTTGTTACCTTACTGTGAATGAATGTGCTGTATGAGGGTTCTTATCCCTTGAGAGATAATGAAAACTGGTTTGGATGAACATTACCAAAGACACAGAAGTAGCTTCCTTCTTTATTCTTCTTCTGGAGTCTTTCCTTTGAAACATTAGTCTCCTGGGAGGCTTTCAGATGGCTTGAACTATAATCCTTCTTCTGCAAAAACAAGGATGAATCCCTGGAGGGGAAAGCAACATCAGCAAGGCCCACCAGACTATATTTCTCTATGGGGCTGATTTTAGGAAAGAAAACAACATGCAATTTAAATCTTGGCTGACAGCTTTCCATCTCCTTCTTCCACCTAACTTCCTTGTAGGTTCCGGGCCAGTGTTCTTTTTAATGTAGCACAACTTCTGGTTTTGATCTGAACCTGGAATTCAGTGGAATCCATACTTCTCTGAAAAACAAATCTCTTCTTGAGGTTTGATTTGATTCTGAATTCACCTTCAGGAGTTAGCTGTAGTCCACTGATTGCTGAATGGTCTAGGAAGGTGTTTAATATTTGCTACCTGTTTTTGTTGTTAGAGGTGTTTCTGTCAACTGGAGGGTGTGTGTTGCATGTTGTTAAACCTGTTAAATGGAATTATTTTAAGCTCTAGATACTTGAGTGAACCTACCTCCCTGTTTTGATTATTGAGCCACATCTTGTTTATGACTCAAAAATCTGCTTCCTTGGGATGGTACCTATCTGACATTGCCTCGAATGCATTTTTTGGGTACCTGGTGGAGTTGATAAAGCCCAAGTTTTTCAGGTAAAGTGCTAAGTCTGATTATGCCATTTGACTGAAGTCTTTGCTTTTCTGAAACTAGTTGATTGAAGCTGTAGTATTTAATGGTTATTAGAAGTTTGCATCTAGTTGTGATATTCACACATTCATACCTGTGAATTACTTAGGATACCATTGTCCCTGAACAGAATAACTCCTTTTATTCTAGAATGGAAGGAAGATTATTATGTGACTGTCTGGATCCTTCTGCAATCATTATCAATATTTGATTTGCTCATCCTCAGATATGAAACAAGTGACTAGTTAGTAAGTGGCATAGTTTATTACAATCTAAATCTCCTAAAAAACCTCCTTTGGCCATGCCTTCTATTGCAATGCCTGAAATATAATAGATACTTAATTATTTGTTGGATATATTAAAAGGGCTACTTTGTATAAAGTAGAAAGTGCCATGATTTTTTCTATTTCTAAGATCATCATAAAGGAGATGGTTTGCAGGTTTCATTTAGAAATGATTGACTTTCAAGTTTTAAATCTGGAGTATTAGCATGTGATTCCAGGGAAAGGAGGATCACACTATGCTGTGGTCCCAACTGGGACTAGTCTTCTCACAAACTTGGAGATGCCTTGGAAGTGCATCTAGGGAGTGTAGGAGGGAAACAGATAAGGTTGGGCAGCAGGGGTGGGGAGCAGGAGCAGTGCTAATTAGTGCTGCACTCTAATTGTACTAGTGGCTATGTACACTTTAACCAAGGACAGGTTATTCCTGCGAAGCCTTGATGGCCCCTAAGTTTAATGTTTTAAAGCTAAGAGGAAGAGGGGCGCCTGGGTGGCTCAGTCGGTTAAGCGTCCGACTTCAGCTCAGGTCACGATCTCGCGGTCCGTGAGTTCGAGCCCCGCATCGGGCTCTGTGCTGACTGCTCAGAGCCTGGAGCCTGTTTCAGATTCTGTGTCTCCCTCCCTCTCTGACCCTCCCCCGTTCTGTCTCTCTCTGTCTCAAAAATAAACGTTAAAAAAAAAAAATTGAAAAAAATAAATAAATAAAGCTAAGAGGAAGAAAACCATGCAGGAAGAGTGTTTTGCAGTTGAGTTACTTTTCTTGTGAAGGGGTATGTGGAAAATGGAGGGATATATAAGGAGGAGAAATAGGAACATTTGGAAGGGGATGGGTAGCAGGAGCATAGTTTTTTTGAGGGCCAAAATAATTGTGCTCCATGTTGAATTCCAGGGCCTATACTAGCTTGGCCACCACCAGCCTCTCTTCCCACAACCTTGTGTTTTCTTTATTGTTAAATCATAATATTTCCCCAATAGCTTGGGATAGTTACTGACTCCAAGAAGCTCATCTTGATCAGGATGTGTGTGGGTAGCCTCGGCCTGGTTTATGAAAAATTCAAGTCTCATTTCCTTGAGCTAGCATTGCTCCCCCTGGATATTCTGCTTGAAAACCTATACAGTAGACGCAAGATTTATTCAGGAGTCAGCCAGAGAATATTGAGCAATCACTTGTTTAACTATGTGCCCTCATGCAAATCACCTAATTGCCAAGTAGTTGCTGCTCCTTTTTTAATCCTTCTACCTTCCAAGCATTTCTGAAGATAACAGGGAGATAGTGATGAATGTTTTTACAATCTTTGAAGGAAGATACAGTAGAAGGAAGAACTTGGTGATTTTAAAATAAAACAACAAAAACTAAGTCTAAGCCTCAGAGCTGCCGTTCCTCCCATCTGCTTCCACCTGACCTCCTCATCTCCGAACAGAAGAATGAAGCAGGGCATTGCAGGTTTTTTGCCGATTGGTACTTTGTTTTTGTGTTTTGTTTTTATCAGCAAGTGTGAACTCTTTTTTTCTTATGGCTACACAGTTTTTTACTGGGGCTCATTGTCGATTTCTTAGCCTGTTAAAGGCATAAACCTCAATCCTTTTCCTGTGGATTACACAGAAGAAAAGGCGTTTTATTGCCCACCAGTACTTCTTTTAGAAATGAAAGAGGTTACTTTTATATTTCTGCATTTTCCTAAATTTCCTCTGCTGGCCCTGGAAATAAATGAGAAGTCAATATGCATCACCAAGAGGTTTAGCCCGTTGGATTAGGAGTTTTCTCCCACCTCTGTGGGGCCCCTGACAGCAAAGTCAGCTGACTAGAGGAGGGTGGGTCTGTAGAGGTGATAGTCTTATGTGTGCAGGGTTTTCTGCGATCTGCCTCAAGGTTTATACATCTATAATCCATCATAATAGAGAAATGGATTTGCTTTCCTTCTCAATTCCTGGCTATAGTGAATAAGACCCATTCCTGTGTCAACTTCTCTTTTTCATTTCCTTTGCTTCTGTTTCAAGCTTTTGTTATTGCTTAAGCTTAGCTTTGCACTCAGCCCTGATCCCTAGCCCATAGTGGTGTGTTATCGTTATGTCCACTTCCTGAAGGTGATTAGACTTGGGTATGGTGTAGAACTCTTGTCTTTGGAAGTGTGTGCTTGGATGCGGGAAGTTTGGGTGCTTACCACCTTTGGTGTCAGTAAGCAGCCTTCTCTTTTGTGTAAAGCTTTGGGAGCAAAGGAGGTGGCTTATCAGGTACCTAGTGTCCTAGATGAAATAACTATTGTCATATTTGACCTTGTCCTGGTAGTAGCTAGTACTAAGATCCACATTAGTGGCTTTGGTCTTTGGACTAGAGCCACAGTCCTAGTTTGATTCAGAGTTCTAAGTTCATGTCCCTTTTATATGTTAAAGTCTCAGCCTATTTGCCATACAGAGTGATATCACACAGTAGTGGAGCCTTCAGGCTCCTGTGAGAAGCTCATGAAAAGCCCTCACAGAAGCTGTTCCTATGGTGTGGTTATCCCACGAGGCAGCGGATGCTGGGCTCCTCCGGCAAAGTGGCAAAACTGACTTTTTAAGAAAAAGGAAGTAGAAGGTGGAAGGAAACTAGCATTTATTAAAGAGTGTCTGGCGCTTGCTATATGTTATGCCCTTTAATCTTTGCAACAACTCTGTTAGGTTGGTGTTATCTCCATCTTTGAGAACTGAGACTCACAGAGGCTAAGCAACATGTACAGGGTTTCACAGCCAGTAGTGATGGGGCAGAAATTCCAGTCAAGTCTGTTTGTCTACAGAGATTGTGCTCTTTTCAATGTGCAATCTTAGGGCAATCTACTACTTATAAATATTTTCACCAAGTATTATACCAATTAGCAATTTGGAAAACTACTGGCCTTTGGTAGGAGTAAGCTTTGATCATACTTTAGCATTAATTACCTCAGATAATAACTTCTAACATCTAATTGCTTAATCATTAGCACTCACGTTATGAATGTTTTGATCCTGGGCCCATCATTATCAGATTCCAGTAGTATTTCTGGCCAGCTTCCTTCTTTCCATCCATCCTTAGTACAAGTAGTATTTATTAAGCAACTATAATTTGTCAGCACTTGTCCAAGAATATGAATTGAACTGTCCTTGTCCTTAAAGAATTTACAGTCTCTAGAAGTGGGAATACAGACCTACAGTAATGTATCAGTAAAGTGATTTTTGCTGATAGATACACAGTGCTTTGGGAACACCTGGCCCAAGTGTATGTGTTGGAGTGGAGGGGAGAGTACATTTTGAGAAGACTTCCATTAAAAGCTGTCCTATCATCTTTGAAAGTAGTAGTTGATGGGGACACAAGGAGTAATCCACATGGGAAGAACTGTACATGGGAAGAGCTGTCAGGAAAGAAGCCTTCATGTCATGTATTTAAGAAACTCAGTCACTGGTTGAAGCACACAGAGCTAGGGTAGATCAGCAAGTTAGCTATATGGTACAGAAGCTTGAGAGAATGAGTTGGAACACCTCCAGGGGACAGGAAGATTCAAAAGGTGACCATGAGAGGGTGTTAAGGTGTTGTTGGGTAACTGCTATGCTAGAATGTGGGTTAGTTCTTCCTCTTGAGTGTTGAAATCACCTAGGATGATAGTCAACCTTGGAATGGAGAGGAAGACTGGGGACCAGGTTCCAAAATCTTGGGTAAATAAAGAGGTGACCAGGATGTTGCAGAGTGTTGGTGGCAAGGAGAAGCTCAAGATTTTACAACTGAATGTCATGGGCCAGAGAAAAGAGGTGTTTTTTTTTGTTTTGTTTTTTTTTGTTTTTTTTTACTTGATGGTAGAAGCTAGATGTCCTGGAAGCAGCTGAGAAGAAGCTGCCTCTCAGAGCAAGTTGTAGGGGAAATAGTATTCCTGGGGAGAGCCTTGCTTCAGTTAAAAGGAAATAGACTCAGGATGTTGGTAGTTCATTAACCATGGAACAGGATTCCAGAGGGCTTGTGGGGGTGGGTGATGTGTAGTCCAGGTGGCTTGGTGGAGGAGAGGAAACAACATTTATAGGAATGGGAGTGTGGGTCCAGAACAGAAATGAGCAGAGGTGTCTATATACTGGGCAGAATGACAAAAGATGATAGCACTATGACATCATAGATCCTCCTGTTGGATTGCCATGAAAATAAGCTCCAGAGACCAGCAAGAGTTCATATGCCTGGGAGAATTTAATATATGGTAAAGGAAACATTTCTAATCAAAAGTGAAAAGATGTTTAGTCAATAAATATTTGTGGATGATTGGTTATCCATTTGGAAAACATAAATTTAAACCTATACCTCATATCAAACACAAAAGTAAATTCCAGGTGGATTAAAGATCTAAAGATAAAGGCTATGCCATAAAATTATTAGAAGAATATTAAAAGAATGTTCATATGGCCCCAGAGGCAGAGGAAGCCTTTTTAAGCAAACATATAAAGGAAAAGACAAACAGATTTGACTACATAAAGTGAAAGACAAGCAGATTCGACTACATAAAAATCAAACCAAGAGAGCCATAAGGTTAAAAAAATAAAGGACCAAATGGGGGAAACGCTTGCAACCTTAAAAGACAAGGTTAAACTCTAAAAGGAGCTCTATAAATCAATAAAAAAAATTTTTTTAAGTGCAAAATATATGGCCAGTAAATGCTAAGTGATTCTCAAATTCAGTCATTATATTTAGAATACAGTTGAGGGATGCCTGGGTGGCTCAGTCGGTTAAGTGTCTGACTTTTTAAAAAACTTTTTGTAAATTTGTTTATTTTCAGAGAGAAACAGAGCACATGAGCAGAAGAGGGGCAGAGAGAGAGAGTCCCAAGCAGGCTCTGTGCTGTTAGCACAGAGCCTGATGTGGGGCTCAAACCCACGAACTGAGATTATGACCCGAGCTGAAGTCAAGAGCCCGAATGAGCCACCCAGGGGCCCCTAGTGTCTGACTCTTGATTTCAGCTCAGGTCGTGATCTCACAGTTTGTGAGTTTGAGTCGGGCTCTGTACTGGCAGCACGGAGCCTGCTTGGCATTTTCTCTCTCTCTGTGACCCTCCCCTGCTCACTTGCACATTCTGTCTCTCAAGATAAATAAACCTAAAAAAAAAAATAAAAATATGAACAAAAAAAAAAAAAATATATATATATATATATATTTTTTTTTTTTTTTTTTTTTTTTTTTTTTTTATCAAGCTGGCACAGATAAAAAGGAATTGAGACAGTCTAGTTTTGGAAGGATGTGAAGAGATGGGCCCGTGTATGTTGATTCAGATGTAAATCAGTACAATAATTTGGAAGAGTAATTTGGCAGTGTCATTAACTGAAATTTTTCATATCTTTGGCCTCGCATTTCTACCTTTAGGAATTTTCCTGCAGAAATCCCTCAACAGGTGCTTTAAAAAAGAATATATATATGTGGGGTGCCTGGGTGGCTCAGTTGGTTAAGCATCCAACTCTTGATTTCGGCTCAGGTCATAATCTCATGGTTCATGAGTTTGAGCCCCGCTTTGGGCTCCATGCTGACATTGTGGAGACTGCTTGGGATTCACTCTCTCTCCCTCTCCTCTCTTTCTGCCCCTCCCTGGCATGCACGTGCACTCTTTCTCTCTTCTCTCTCTCTCACACACACAAAATAAATAAACTTAAAGAAAAGAATTGTGTGTGTGTGTGTGTGTGTGTGTGTGTGTGTGAGAGAGAGAGAGAGAGAGAGAGAATATTTACTAGAACATTGCTTATAAGATCAAAAACTTAGAAGCATTCTATCATGTCCACAAAGACAAGTTAGGACTTTGAACTTTTTAAAGTATATTTCAAAAATGGAATTTTATTCAGCATTTAGAAGTAAAGATTGTAGATCTATGTATATTGACATTAAAAGATCTACAAATTATTGTGGTAAGTGGAAAAAAGTTACAAACTAATATGTTTAAGATCTCATTTTTGTTTCAAAAGTAATCTATATATTTAGGAAAAAAATTGAAAGACTGTGCAAAATGTTAACCCAAGTTAACTTTTGGGATCTAGAATTACAGGGAATTGCTCTCTTGTGGGCAAGGGGTGAGGAGAGAGGGGAACAGATGAAGTTTTAAAAGTAGAGGAAAAATGGAAACTTTTAACTACAACATTTACAAAAGAAGGTGGAAGGGAGAACATTCAGGATTTGTTTTTGGGCTAGGTAGATTGCACTTCTGATTAGGTATTAGTAGTCTCTAAAGGGTGAAAAGTCTTGGGACTTGTGGGAGGAGGCACTATGGTCCAGACTGAATTTAGCAGCACTATGGAGAGGCTCTAGGCTCGGGGCAGTTGGGTTCTCAGACTCCTACTTGGATAAGAAGTTTGATAGGGGTGGCCTTGCCTCTTCCCCTATCCACAACAATGTACTTTTGCATTGGCTACTTCCCAACCTTAGAGTACCTTTTCTTCTCTTGGTAGCCTGGCAAACACCACTTCAGTGTTCAAGGTTCTGCTCAGAGGTCCTCTCTAAAGTGAAGCATCCCTTCCTTTGTGGAGGTAGCTGTAATATCTACCCTAGCCCTATCACACTGTTTTATAATTGTTGTTTGTTATTTGTCTCCTGCTAGACTCTGAGCTCCTCAAGGGCAGGGACTAGGGCTTGTTTTTATTTTTAACTGCCCCAGCACCTAGCATGGTTCCTGATGTAGAAAAAAAAGCTCAATATATTCTGGTTGGAATGAAGAAATGAGTGGGAAATGAAAGATTTCTAGGATTTTCATTAGCCTGAATATGGGGAGAGAAGGCCTGGATGTGACGTATATAAAGGTGGAAGGGGAAGGGGAATAATATAGGCTTGGAGAACCGACACTGGCACCAGCCTAGGAGAGTACCAGGACACAAGGGGGGGGGGGCACGGTACACCTGAAAGAGTAGGAGGGTGCCAAAAGCTGGGTTGACTTTCCTAGTTTCCACTCCAGAAGCCAAACCAAATGCCACTTTATAACCAAAATGAATGTTTTCTTTATGCTGCTAAAATTCTGTGAATTAAACTCACTGATATGATAGAAATGTTTTGATTCAGGGAGGAGCAGGTTGGTGCAGGGAGAAGCTATTGGGCACTGAAGTAAAGACATAGTTTCTGGGTACCCTAATTCAGGAATGAGCTCCCCCTTCCAGCGTAGTAAAAAGACCTGAATCTTTGGATTAATGGACCAAGGGTCTTCAAAGTAGTGTCCGAAAAGACACTTTCTGTATGCCTGGGTGTCTTCTTACCATTCCCCACCCTAATTCCAGGACTTCACAAATACTAGGTTTGGGTCTATAGAAGTAATCTCGCCATTAACTATTTGCCATTTATGCCTGATTATCATGTAGCACAAGCATTATGCATACATAGCATTAAATGTGCATTTTTTAATTCTAGCATCATTCATTTTTTCAGCAAACATTTATTGAATGACTACCGTGTGTCAGGCACTGGAAATACAAAGGCACTGAGATTGGTCCCTGCTGTTGAGGAACTTACAGCCTCGGTGAGGAGATAGACAAATAAACAGCATATATTAAAATAAGTGTTGAAAATGTATGTATACATTGCTTCATGATCTCATAGGAAAGTCTCTTAGGAAAGGGTGGGGGAATGATAGAAAAGTTTTATAAAAGGAAACCAGAGCTGTTTCATAATTAGGTGAGATGAGGAGGCAATGCAGTTTGCTTCACTTGGCGGAAGCAATATGTGCAAAGAAAGGTATGGAGAAAATGTGGCATTTCAGGATTCTGTAAAGAGTTCTTTGTGTTACTGTGGGACTCCCTGCACGGGATCCAAGCAGAGATCTTCATTTTAAAAGATCACAGAGGATAGTAGATTGAAATGGGTATATATGCAGGGAAGGCAATGGAGAGGTTTTGTAGTCTTTCAGGGGAGAATTTATGAGAGGCTGAATTAAGGCATTGACCCAGTGGAGGTGGGAAGGTGGTCATGATTTTGAGATAATAAGGATTTTGTAGTTATAAGACTTAATTGGGTCTTTCTTTTTCAGTGCTGTAATCTCAGTGCTTAGCACAGTGTTTGACACATGGTATACAGTCGATAAATATGGGGTGAATGAGTTTTTAATGTACACAGAAAGATGGGAGAAGGAGGAGGTTTCTGTCAGGATAAATCAATAGATGATACTGTTATCAAACAGAGAGAAGATCATCCAGGAAAAGGAATGAAGAGTTAGTTCAATTTCGTATTTAAGATTTGAAGGGCTTCTAAGCCATTTGAGTGTAGGCCTGTGGGCCGAGTCCCAGAAGAAGAGTTAGCACGGAAAGGTAGATTTGAGAATCATCAACCTACTGTGGGGTGGGTGACATTGCCCAAGGAGAGTGTAAGTGAAGAGAAAAAGAGAAGTCCGGAAGCCTGGAAACCCCTGGGAACACTAGCATGTAGGGGCTGGCAAAGGAAGGGAAGAGTGAGGAAGCATATTCAAAGAGAGCTTTGTCCTCTAAGCTACGGAGTTTAGTTTAAAGAACATCAGGGGTGTCTGATGCTGCCAAAAGGTCCTAGAAGAAGTGAGCGGCCACCAGAATATTACCTGTGTGACAGCAGGGATTTTTGTCTGTTTTGATCATTGCTGTGTCCCCAGCACTTAGAACAGCCTGGCACATAGTAAGCACTCAGTAAATAACTGTTGAATGAATGAATGAATAAACTGAAAAAGATCCCTTGAATTTAGTTACTGAACCACAGACCCTTGGTGAAGGCATTTTCAGAGGAGTGGTAGAAAAGGAAGCCATATTATAGTGGACTAAGGAGTAGATAGGATGTCAGAAGTGGCTACCAAGAGAGGACTAAGCATGGCCAACTCTGTGATCACTTATGTGCGGGCACTGACTAAGCCCTTTACATGTATTGACTCATTTAATCTTCCCAACAACTCAGTAAGGTAGGTGCTAATCATGATCCCTATTTTTCAGATGAGGAAGCTGCAGCACAGAGAGGGAAAATAACTGGCTCAGGATCTCATAGCTAGAAAGTGTTAGAACTAAGATTTGAACCCACATCTGTCTGGCTTTGAAGTTCAGCACCTAACTGCTCAGGCTACATTTCCTTTAGAGTTTCTTTGGGAACAGTAGGCAAGAGAAAGAACCTGTTGGAGATAACATGGAGTTGAAATCAGGAAGACTTGCAAATATTTGAATGCTGATGGGAAAGAATCAGTAGAAAGAAATAACTTGAAGATTTAGGGGAAAGGGGAAAGCATTTATACAAGAGGAGCCTCAGGAGAGATCCAGAGCACAGGTGAAAGAAAACCCCTTCCACCCAGGTAGGAGAAGGTAAAGACCAGACATGTGTTACAGCTGTTTTTGTCAGGAAGGAGAGGGGAAGGTAGAGATGGATGGGAGTTCTCTTCTGATTGTCTACTGAGAGTAAAGCCAGTGGTGATCAAGTTACAGGCTTGAAGAAAGTGGCTCAAGTTTGAAATAGCTGTTGAAGAGAATAGAAGAAAGGAGTGGTAGAGATGGGAGATTTTCAGGGCAGCATCAAGGGCCCAGCCAAGTTGACAGACCATGATTTTATAGTGACCAAATCCTATCATTACATGATTTTCTCTCTTCCCTCCAGCAGGATGCAGTAGCCAGGGTCGGTGCACAGAAGGCGGATGTGAGATTGATCCAGAGTTGAGGGTTTTGCTCACTGCATGCAGTAGAATAAAATGATAGGTTGTTAGGAGAATTGGCTATATTGTGTTTGAAGTGAGAGATCAGCACACCCAGACTGAAGAGAAGATGGGAGAGGACTGAGAACAGTAGAGTAATGGAAGGGTTATGGTACTGGCCTCTGGAGAAGGTTCAACAGTGCGTAGAAAAAGGGTCTCAGAGTTCCACGTCCAGATCTGACCTGTCTGTGAGGAATAGGCTAAATTATGCTAAAAGGGGAGAGGTGCTAAAGGTAACTAATTTTTTGTTGTAAATACTTCTGTACTATTTGAATTTTTTTTATCTTCTTAAATTTAGAAAAATGCAAACTGTTCAGTGAACCAGAAGAAAAGAGCAGGTGTACATGAAAGCAGGGGGATGAGGGAGCCGTGGAGATAGGATGTACTGGCCACAGAATGGGACTCTGGAGCATATTATCTGTGTGTGGAGTCACAAAGTACTAACTCTTCAGAGGAATAGCCGGAATCTGGTCCTACCTTGCCATTGTTTACAGGGGAGAAAATAGTCCTGAGATTCACTCAGCTTAGCAGCAGCTGAACCAAAACAAAACCAACCTTTTCTGATCTCCCTGCTCAGTGCTCTGTTGGCCATGCTTCTTCCTGAGCACTTGAGACTTCAGAATTTCCTGTTGTCCCAGCCAGGCTCATTGTTGAGTGTGCCGGGCCATGCTTCCTACACCTCAGTTCTTCCCAGTGCAGAGCATGTGGGTGCATGTAGAAGCAGCTGGCCTGTCCCTTGCCTATTTCCTGCTTGCTTCAGGGTAGCAACTTGGAGGCGGAAAACCACAATGATGATACACTGTTTATATCCTTTTAAGTGACCCAGTGTCCCTCCTGTTTTGCCAGTTCTCACATTACCACTGCCTCCAGACCTTCCCCCTCATAACTTGTTTAAATAGCAGCCATGATTCTGTATCTCCTTTATCAGCCCAAACCCAAGTGAGTCACTGAGAGCATTTAGGATAGGGAATCTTCACCATAAGATTAGTGGCAGGGGGTGGAGGGATAAGCCCTTAGTTAGGGGCATTGTTCTAGGGGAAAAAATCCTTTCATTTTCATTTTCATCAGATCTTGTAAGGAGTCTACCACCCTCCCCCAAAGGGACTATGGATTTAGAGGATGGCCTGCAGGTGTGTTTTAGAAAAATAAAAATACACTAACAACAAAACAGAAGCTAGATGTTTTCTTACATTCCAAGCAATTGTTCAGATAAACCTAGTATTTGTACAGCCTCTTGTGTCATTAGGACAGTGACCGTGGCAGTTGTACACGGGTAGTTTTAATTTCTCCTCAACTTGGTAGCCTGAAGTCCACGGAATTAACACTTAAAGCCCAGGACTTTTGCCCTCTTTTGGATAGATACGCAGATGATCCCTCCTCCACACGATGATACTGGGGCACTGTGATGTGTGGGATTGGAGTGGGGGTGAGGAAGAGAGGGATGAGGGCATAGTTTAAGGAAGAATATTCTTTTGTAGTTTTTTTCACTCCTCCCTCTCAGTTAAGTCCTCCTTGGTCTTTGGGGTTTGTAGAGATGGCTTCTCTGCCTGGGGAGCTTGGGAGGGCCCTACAGATTCTGCTTTGAAGGTAGTTTCTGCCCTGGCAGTCTGGTCGTCCTGTCTTGCTGGGGGTGAGTTTTCAGGGTTTAGAATAGAGTTGTGAGTTGGCCTGGCCCAGAGTAGCCTCACATTTCCTTCTCCCTGCAGGATTTAGGCAGGTATTAGTGTGGGATACAGGTTATTTACAGGGAGGGGAAAGAATGCATTTGCTTATGGTGGTAGGAATGGGCTCCTTATTGGCTTGCTTCTTGGCAAATCTGCGAGCTGGGATGCGGTCATGTGGTAGTGCTCAAGCAGTTAGAGCTCCTTGAAAGCTTCCTTGAAATGGCTCAAGGCTCTTGGATTCCTTGTGCCTAGAGATGGATACTATAAGGGATCCAGTCTGGTTCTGAATTCTCACCCTGCCTTTTTCCAGACTATCCTATCCCTGACTTTGTGGTTCCATAGGAAGTCATGGTTGTGGTGGTACCAGTGTGGATGTATGTGGCCCCAGAAAAGAATAGAAAGGGGGAGTACATTCGGGTTCAGGCTTGGAGCTGTACAATCAGAACCACCTCAAAGGTCACAAGGAAGAATCCTTAGGAGGAGGGGGAGAGACAGCACGTTAGTATCTTGGCTTTGGCTCTTTTATTTTTTTCGGTGGGGAGGGGTGGCATCTGTAGAACTATGCTCAATGTTGGCTCATACTGGATGGCTTCCCACTGCTAGACAGAAGTCTGCCTCAGACAGAGAACCTGTTTGGGAGAGGGAAGGAAGCAGGTTGGGATGGTGACCATGTCCCTTTGCTGGGGCACCAGCTAGATTATCTCAGGCCTCCTTTGCATAGGAGATCCTTCTGTCATCTGCTTCGTGTGCTTGCATCAGCTCCTGGGCTTTTACAAAATGGGAAACCCTTCACCTGGAGCCCTCAAGAACGGTGCTACTTCAAGTGACAGTCTGCAGTGAGAGGGGCGGTACACCAGAATGTAAAACTATTCCCTTCATCAAAACAAATGTGTAATGAAAAAATGTTAGAACTGAACAGTGTGTTTATTCTGACATAATTGATTTACATTCCAGCATTGTATAAGCTTTCTGTCTATCAGTATCTTTCCTTTCAACCAGTAGCACAGTTTGCAAGTCAGCAGCTAATCTGCAGACCACACTTTGGGTAGAAGTGCTCTCGAGCTGTCTCTAGTTGAGAAGCAGTTGTTGTGGTGTTGGAATCATGTGCTTACTGTACCCAAACTAGAAATAGAGAGCCCTGGCTACAAAGAGCTGCTGCCAGATCTTTGATACATGGGTCAGGGCGGGTTATGGGAGAGAGGGCAGCACAACGAAAATGAAAAAATTGAACAAGTGATGAGGCAGTGCCTATGGCAAGGGTAAATGCCCTGTCCTCCTCCCTTGCCTCTCCCCACATGCATGTGAGCAGAAGGGACTAGAGTTAGGGACCTTCCTATGAGACCTTGGTTTTGCCTGTTAGCTTCTGGTGACAGGTCAGCCATGTTGAGTTTACCCTGTCCTTGCAGGAAAACAGCATACACCGGAGAAGAATTCATTGGTTATCCTTGTGGTCCTTCCTGGATGTGACCAGCTTCCTTCTTTGGAGTCGGTGGAAAATTGTAAGTGCCACCCTGTTCCCTGTTCTAGAAGAGCAAGCACTTGTCTGGAGATATAACTCTGGTTGGCCTGGCCTAAGCTCCTGATGCTAGAGCCCTCCATGACTGTGGAGACCCAAGGTCACCAAGTGCTGAGAGACACAGAGGTGAATCTTTTGTGTGAACTCTAACCAGTGTCTGAAGGTTGACTGTGGAATGTCACATTGGCTTTTCACCGAGTCCCACAGGACACTTGTCTTCTGAACTGCATATAATTCCAATGCCATTTTAGGAATTTGCTGATTTTCTTTAAGAGAGAAGGAGTTTTTGGGCATGACTAGAGTTTTTGGACATAATGATTGAAATAAAGCCAAATCATTAGCACTGTGATGCCTCCGTGCCCCTGAGCAGCAGCAGTTGGGAACTTCTCAGTCTTCAAAGTGAACGTTCTAGTCTTGGCTTCCTCCTCTCATTCTTGGATGAAGTAGCTGAATGAAACCTGAAGACGAAGGGAGAGGAGGGTGATTACAAAGGCTTTGGGAACACTGTAACCTGGACACATGCCTCCAAGCATCCCTGTCCCCTTCATACTCTCAGCTAAGGGCTGGTGGAAACTCGTGTTTCTGGAGGGGGAGGAAACTGAACCACAAGGCAGGTGGTGTTTTTCTGCTCTAGCTAGACCCTCATCATGCATTATCTTTTAAGGCCTGCAGAGCTGCTGGGTGACCTCCCTCTCACTCTAGTCCAAGGCCTAGCTGACCTGCAGATGCTCTCCTCTGGGGATGTCTCCTCTTTGAATGGAAAAAAAATGTGATCTTTCTGCTGTTTTTTAATCGAAGGATTTACACAGAACATGTGATCTGTAATCTGAGAGTAGAATCCTTAACCAATGGAGTCATTTCTGTCATTTCAGACACCCTGGTCATAAATGATGATCATTGTTTCCTCCTCTCTGAGACTGTCTGGGGAGCTCTCCGAGGTAACATGGGAGCTGATGCTGGGATGGGGAGAAAGGGGTGATGTGGGAAGGTTGGCATCAGTGGGTTGGGAGAATAGGGCTGAGGGTCCGGCACATACCCCCACTTTAGGAAGCTTTCTTTATGGAGATCAGTTGGAGTGTTTCCCGGTCTCCCTGAAGGGAGTGTTCTCCTTACAGCTGTCCCAAGAAATTGATGGGTGTCAGCCTGTGCAGCGGCAGCAGTGGCCCTCCTGGGCAGGTGCTCTGGGGCAGCAGTGAGAGGCCCAGCAGGCTGATGCTCGGTGCCGCAGGGGACAGGCTGCTTGGGAACCCCACCACAACACTGCCTGTTCGGCTGTCACTAAACACACATTATTAGAAAGATGCATTGTAAAGGACAACCATATCACAAGAAATAGATAAATGTCAAAAAAGAAGTAAATAGTAGTAAAACATGCAGAACTAGATTATTTCAGGAGAAATGAAGACTTTCTTAGCTAACAGGTGATGGGCCTGTGCCCTTCCTCTTGGTTTACTGAAAAGGTATTTGGTCCTTAGATATAGACTTAGCCAGATACCTCTACTACTTTTGTAAAACTTCTGCTGGTGAATGAGTAGGGAAATTCTAAACAGAATTTCAAACCTTGTTTTGGTTTGTCTTTGTTCACTTACCCCTCCTCTTCCCTCTCCTGTGTTTTGGAGAAACAGCATGCTGATTCCCCTTTCTGCTCTCTTACACCTTTCATGCAGGGGCTAATGATTAGTCAGGTTGAGATAAGGGAAAATCTGGGACTCCAGAATTTTGGGTGTCATAGTCAGTGTAGAAAGAAGCCAAAACGGTATAGAAGCAGTCTGCCTTGAAGCAGATGCTGAGTGACTGTCAAGGTTTCAGATTCTTTCATTCTGAAATTTTGAGACTCTGGAAATCCCTTCACAGGGCCTCTGCTAGGTTTTCAGAAGAGGGGCTTTAGCTGTTGAATCCATACAATGCTCTGGACTCAGCATGCCCGCCCTTAGGCCTTACCAGAATCTAGGAGTTTGTGTCCACTGGACTGGGGCATTTGCTGCCTACCATACTTCAGCTCTCTCCTTATAGCTGGTTCCCTTCTCAAGCTCTGAAGAGGAAAGGTGGATGATTCTTTGTCTTCTAGGTCCAGCCGTGGACCCAGGCTCCTTGGAAACTTAAGCTTATGATCACTTTTCCACAATTCAATCTGGGATAATAGAAGGGGCAGTAGATTGAGGACCCTTTTTTCTCTGTTTCCTTAGCTCCTGATCAGTATTAATTATGGAAAGCCTTAAATGTGTGAACTGGCTTGTCCCTGCACCTCTCCACACAAACACACATCTTGGCCTCTCTTAATACTCTTGTGAGTTCAAGGCTTGGAAATTATGGATAAGAGGTCTGTGGGTTTTGAGGGTGTGTTCAAGGAGGGGTACTAATCTGCTACTCTTACACTGCTACCTCCTAAAATAAAATACAGAGTAAAAATAGCTACCGGCTTCCTAGTATCCCCTTTGCATCCGTGTGGAGACTCATTAAGCCCGTACTACATCTGCTTTTATTGTGTGCCCAGGCATTCTCCTCTGCCACATTGGGAACCTTCCAAATGGGTGCATCTTTTTCCCCACCTCTCTAAGCCTTTACCCTGCCTCTCTACTTCCCCATAGGTCTGGAGACTTTTAGCCAGCTAATTTGGAGATCTCCCGAGGGCACGGTAAGTGGGGGCCCTCCAAAGAGGCTCCTTTTAAATCTCTGGAGTTGTCTCTCAATGTTGAGAGTCCAGAGAATAACTTATTGCCTTACACAGAGTCCTGGTGGCTCAAGATGGCCCCAGCAAGAGTTAGAAGGAGGTGTGGGTAGAAACTGGTTTGGTAGATTTGGCCTGTTTGGAATCACTGTAATTCAGTTCCCCTGAGTAATGACCTTGAGACCACACTGCTTTAAAGAAAATAAACAGGGGCGCCTCGGAGGCTCATTCGGTTAAGTGTCCAACTCTTGATTTCAGCTCAGGGCATGATCTCACGGTTTGTGAGATCGAGCTCTGCATGGGGCTCCACGCTGAAGTGCAGAGGCTGCTTGGGATTCTGTTTCTTCCTCTCTTTCTCTCTGCCCCTCCCTTGCTCACGCAAATGTGTGCGCATGCTCGCTCTCACTCTCTCTCTCTCTCTCTCTCTCAAAATAAATAAATAAACTTAAAAAAAAAAAAGGAAACAGATGAAAGTGAAAATCCAGAATTTGTAGGCTGAGTGGTGTGTGGGACAGCTATATCTGGCTAGTGTGGGACTGTTACTCTCTGACAGGTGCCTCCTGGTGGTCATTGAGGTAGAGATGTGGGGCATTTGGAGAGATAGTTACTCTACAGAACAGTCATAAATTGGCTTTTGAAAGATTAGGAGACTTTTCCTCATCCCCCCTCCATTCCCATGGTGAGTTCCCTTTGAATCCTGACTGCTTCAATGTTTGATCCACACAGTTCTTTATCAACAAGACTGAGATTGAAGACTTCCCCCGCTTCTCTCACCGGGGCTTGTTGTTGGATACGTCTCGCCATTACCTGCCACTGACTAGCATCCTGGACACTCTGGTACCCAGGCCTTAAGGCCATCTTTGCCCTTAGTGTTCTGGGGTGTTGGGGCAGGGATAGGCCAGTTGCCATATTCCTAAAGAGTTACAGGGTGAATGTATGTAACTTTAGGAGCTCCTCAGAAAATGGAAAAGATGATCCGCTCTTTAAAAAAAAAGAAGAGGGCTTTAAATCTATCCCACTGGCTACTCTGGACCAACCAATGTCCAGGTTATCTCCAGGAATGCAGAAGGTGATTTGGGGAATTGGTTTTTTTGACATAGCAGTTTAGCTTAGGACAAAGTCATAGGAAAGATCCTCAAAAGCCATAGCTGGCGATGTTCCTATTTTGAGTTTCACGAGCAGTCTTATCTCACAGTTGCTGATCCAACTCATGTGTCTACCTTTTCCTTTGCTCCTCTGATGGAATCAAAGCAGTAGACACATCTGTCAGTCTTGGCTCTGAGGTTTATAGGCTATGAGATTACTAAATTCAACAATAGACTTCACAGTTTGGATAAACGTTAATCAGACAACCTAAAACAAATGGCAGGGAGAAGTATTAGTCTTCAAGGTATTGTGGTGCTTTTGGAAGACCAGTGTACCACATAGTTTAAGCCATCCTTTCGGTGTGGCTAAAATTCATCTCAAAAAGAGGAGGCGCTGCCTCTGTCAGCCATCCTTGGATGTGCCTTGGCAGAAGAAGGAATATGCTAGGTCTTCCCTCTATGGCAGGCACTCCCTGGTCGGAAGATTTGATAGATAGACCCTATGAACACTTATTAAGAAGCTGGGGCAGGCTGGGCCTATTGAGGTATGTGGAGCAGCCTGCCTGTATGTCTACCTTGGGAAAGTGGAGAAGCTGTGGTGGGCTCATAGCATGTGCTCTGGTCTACAGGACGTCATGGCATACAATAAATTCAACGTGTTCCACTGGCATCTGGTCGATGACTCTTCCTTCCCATATGAGAGCTTCACTTTTCCAGAGCTCACCAGAAAGGTATGTCTCAATTTCTCCAAGACCAAGTTTATGAGCTGATGTCTGAGCCTGGCTATGGCCCTGCTGGCAAGGACACTGGCTGTCATCCTAACCAGCCAGTTTTAGAGACATACTGACTTAGAGGAAGGGCACTGGATTTGGAATCAGGAGACCTAAGTTTGAGTCAAACTTTGCATTAATTTTCACTGTGACAACTAGGAGATAATCTCTCCTGGTGTTTGTTTGTTTATATCCTGTTACCTACCTTGTTGTCTCACTGGCATTTTGACACTCAGATAAAGCAATAGATGTGATAGCTTTATGGGAAATTCTGACAAAGGTCCTTGGAGATAGTCCCTGATACCAAAGAGCTGTGTAGGTTGGGGCGCCCGGGTGGCTCAGTCAGTTGAGCGTCCGACTTCGGCTCAGGTTGTGATCTCGTGGTCTGTGAGTTCAAGCTCCGCGTCGGGCTCTGTGCTGACAGCTCAGAGCCTGGCGCTTGGTTCGGATTTTGTGTCTCCCTCTCTCTCTGCCCCTCCCCCGCTTATGCTCTGTCTCTCTCTGTCTCCGAAATAAATAAACATTAAAACAACAACAACAACAACAACAAAAACCTGTAGGTAGATTTTCTGATATCCAGGGAGTCCTGGAGGCATTTTGAGTGTCTTCTACTCTGCTAGCCTTCAGGAAGTGAGATTGTTATGGGCGTCTCTTGCCTTTCAGGGGTCCTACAATCCTGTCACCCATGTCTACACAGCACAAGATGTGAAAGAAGTGATTGAATATGCACGGCTTCGGGGTATCCGTGTGTTGGCAGAGTTTGACACTCCTGGCCACACTCTGTCCTGGGGACCAGGTAAGAATAATGTCGGATAGAGGGAGCCTACTGGTCCCCCTCAGTGGGCTTCAGGGCATTGACTCTTGGATGTGGTGTGCCTGGCCTTGGTCCCTGGAAGAATGGTTTCCATCAATAACTTACACCTGGGAACTTAGATAGGCAGAATTTATTTTGGACAAAGGAGTCCACTTCTTAGTATTAACCTCTGGGCAGATTCTTCTCAGATGCCTTTGTCTTAATGATGCTCTTGCAGTTTGTGCCCTAGAGCGGAAGAAAGATTTTGTCAGTTTGGCAGCAGCATCAGGCTCTCTGCTTTCCTGCCTAAAGGCAGTAGGAGAGCAGCCTTTGGGAGCAAGGGTGACCCCTGCTGGAAGCAATATGTCAAGGCAAGAGTGTGTATGTTGATCGCAGTCTGGCTGTAACCCAGACTCATGATAGTGAATATATTTTTATTTCTTTGACTGTGACTAAAAGTTCATGGTCACCAGTGTATATGAGTGCTTGATGTTCCTACTTATGTGCATTGCAGTTTTTATGAGCACAATATCTTACTTTGTGCAACTTAATGTCCTTAAGTATATGACTGTGGGGGGGGGGGGTTCTATGTATTTGTGACACTTATGTGGGGTTCTTTGTCGGCTTAGGTTTCCCTGGATTATTGACTCCTTGCTACTCTGGGTCTCGTCCCTCTGGCACCTTCGGACCAGTGAATCCCATTCTCAATACTACCTATGAATTCATGAGCACATTTTTCTTGGAGGTCAGCTCTGTCTTCCCAGATTTTTATCTTCACCTTGGAGGAGATGAGGTTGATTTCACCTGCTGGTATGATCCCCTTTGGTTTTCCCATTGCTTCCTGTGTGGAATTGCTCACTCAGAATAGAGGTTAGCTCCTGAGAGGCTACCTATCTCAGGTACTCCTCAGGGGCTAACGTCTGAGAATAGTCTCAGTCCAGATGGCTCAAGTCTTAGGTCTTTCCTCTTACCCCTGTATTGAGGCCCTACCTGATTTTGGTAAGGTTGTGAATATGTAACTATCCCTTCCTCCTGTCATGTCCTTGAGATACATATGGAAGAACCAGATATGGGCACAGAATTGTCCTGGGAAAATCCAGGATAGGGAAAAATAATTCCCACTTTTGAAGACTTAAAATAGTCTGGTTGAAGAGTGAAGACACAGGTGAATTTGAGAATACTATATGTAATTGTTTGTTGTTTTTTTTTTTTTTTTGTAATTGTTCACTAGGTATTAAACTGTAAGGTTCAAACCCTCAGATTTACTTAGCTCAAGAGAGGTTGATGGGCTTCTCTGAGAAGTGGGCACTAGAACTGGATCTGGGGAAATAGTTGGCTTTTTTGAGCGGTAGCGGAGGGAGAAAACATTCCAGGAGGAAATGTGAGCAAAATATAAACGTTGTTGGGGGAGGCAAGTGCAGCAGGTAACAGCAACACTTGTACCAATCTGGAATAAAGAATAAATGTTAAGGGAAAAGCAAAATATGCGTGGGTAGGGGGTTAAACAGAGAAGCCAGAATCCAGTGTGCCAGAGCCCCAAACCAAGACCTCAAACCCACATGCTGTAGTCGAGACAAGTTAATATGCGTTCTTGTTGAGAGTTTGAATTTAAAGCTCTTCAGGCCCAAACTCCTCCTTTCTCAGCCTGTGTCAATGGCCCCCATCACACAGCTTTGTTCAGCCACACCTGCCATATTTGGAGGCTCTGAGATCCAAAGTTGATTAGTTTTTCAAGTGAAAAAAAGAAGTTGTGGGAGGCCAGGTGACTAATCGCCAAGTTTTTGAGGCTGTTGAAAGAATTAATCTCCATTTTCTCTTGGGATTCAGGAGGTCCAACCCAGATATCCAGGCCTTTATGAAGACGAAAGGCTTTGGTAATGACTTCAAGCAGCTGGAGTCCTTCTACATCCAGACGTGAGGAAGGAAAGAGGGTGGGCAAGGTCCCTTGGGATTACCTCCTTATGGGGTCCTCTCTTTTCATACCAGGACCAGGCCCTGCTTGACCACCCTCTGGGCCCCTGAAAGGGTACTTTGTTCTATCCTTTCAGCTTTGGAGTAGTCAGCTCCCAACTGGGGAAGGCACTGCCCAATTAGGAATGGGCCCATAGCCAGCCTGAACCCCTACTGGCACCAACAGCCTACAACCTACTTGAGCTGACCAGACCCTTTCTTTACTCTCCAGACTGCTGAACATCGTCTCTGCCTATGGCAAAGGTTATGTGGTGTGGCAGGAGGTGTTTGATAATAAAGTAAAGGTGAGCCAGGGGCATAGAGAGAAGGAGCCACCTGTAGTGCTTCTTTTGGTCTCTCAGCCCTTTCCTGCCTCTGCACAGACTGGTCCACCTGGGGTTTAGATTAGGCTTTACTGTTCAGAGCACCGGGGGCCATCTCTCCATTTTCTCCTCCAGAAAGGTCACAGAAGTCTGAGACCTGGGTGTGAGTGTCAGAGCTTCTGTCTATCTTCCCTCAGCACAAACTGATCATGAGTTATTTCTGCTGCTAGGTTACTTAGGATTCCTGAGACTGGCATGCTGGGTTGGATTTTCCTTTCTGAGTCATAGACTAGGGTCTTCCAGGTCTGGGAGCAGGGCTACCTTCTTCATTGTTGATCAGCCTCTTGCCAAATGGAGGGGTTCTATGGGAACTTTATCTCATCCTCAGAAACATCTGGGGATTCTTTGACATGGTAGCTCTTGACAAGTCTCCTGGGCCCCACTGCTTGCCTCCCTTAGCTTACAGCCAGTATTACTATCTCATTGTGGACAAGGAGGCTGTAGGAGGACTGAAAGAGGAAGCAGCTGGGAGGACTCCTAGGGCCAATAGAATCCCTGGCTTCTGGACTGGGCTGGGAACTCAATAGTGAGGAATCACGGAGAAATACTTTGCTGCTTGGGAACAGAGCGGCCACATACCCCTTGGCCTGGTTTGCTTGCATAAGAATGTGGGCCAGAAATCTCCTCAGCTATGTGCCATCACTGCCATTTGACCTTTTGTGACAGGTTCCTCCAGATACAATCATCCAGGTATGGCGAGAAGAGGTACCAGTAAATTATTTGAAGGAGCTGGAGCTAATTACCAGAGCCGGCTTGCGTGCCCTGCTCTCTGCCCCCTGGTACCTGAATCACATAACTTATGGCCCTGACTGGAGAGATCTCTACGTGGTGGAGCCCCTGGAATTTGAAGGTGAAAGCAGGGAGCTCTCCTTGCTGACCAGATGAGGCTGGTGCAGAGAGTGGGAGACAGGAGGGTCTGGGCTAGACCTTTCAGGTTAGATGAGATGAGCTGTTTGAAGAGAGGGCTACATTGGGAAGGTGGTAGAAACCCTAGGGTTACTCCCCTTGTTCCCAGCAGCCTGTTGTTGCTTGTTTTCTCAGGTGGCGCTCAGCAGAAGGCTCTAGTGATTGGTGGAGAGGCCTGTATGTGGGGAGAGTATGTGGACAGCACAAATCTGGTCCCCAGACTCTGGTAAGGGTTTCCTGAGGATGTGGGTGCTGGACCTGTGGGCATGGGTTCTTCTTTATAGACTCATTCCTGTCCAGTCACCCCCAGCAAGTACCTCCTGAGAGAAGGCCTGAGAGAAGGAGCATTGGAGTGATCCTTCTGCTTGTACATTATACTCACCTATGTAACTTCCACACAGGATAAGGTTTGTTATCCCCACTTCACAGATACAGTGAGGCCTGGAAAGCACAGATGGCTTGCTCGGGACCCAGCACTTAAGTTCATGATTCCTGTGAAAAGACTTCCTTAATGCTGTTTTCCTAGCAGCTTGACCAGGCCTGGCTGGGTATGCAGATTGTACATTCTGAGAACACCTGTTGCTCCCGTCAATAACAGTTCGTGATGCCTTTACAACTTACTCTGGTACCATATCTTTGGGAGAGGAGGAGAGTGGGATCAATGATCTGTACCTTAATGACGATGGAGCTGAGCCCTAGAAGTCCCTAGGAGCCCTCCAGCCAGGTTGTTGCTCTGAATAACCTTGACCCTGAGTCCAGGGTGCCTAAATAAGAGAGAGCAGCCTGTGGGTGTCCAGAACCTTTACAGGGAATGCGGGAGCCAACCTGGTACACAACCCTTCCCTCCAGGCCCAGAGCAGCGGCCGTTGCTGAGAGGCTGTGGAGCAACAAGTCGGTGACTAACCTGGACTTGGCCTTTAAACGTCTGACACGGTTCCGCTGTGAGCTGCTAAGGTAAGCAAGCAGGCCGTGTTAGGGCCTTCCCACAGTGGTGGGCAAGTGGGGGCTTACTGACAGGAAAAGAATACTAATAATAGCTAATGCTGACAGAGGTTTACTGTGTAGCAGGCACCGTTCTCAGCTCTCTATGGGCATTATCTCATTGAATCTTAACCACAACTCTGTAAGGTAGGTAGTTTTATTCCCACTTTAGAGATAGGCAGTGAGGCACAGAGAAGTTAAGTAACCAGTCCAAAATCATTCAGAACCAGGATTTGATCCAAGCCAACTTCAAAGTCTATGTGTTTAGCCATGGTTATGCCTTTATGGACTCCCGTGACACCTGTGCCAATGTTGGGGATGGGCCTGAGTAAGGTGGTCATTTCCCTGTTTTATTTATTGACTAAGTCTTGAGGACTTGGTGGATACAGCCTAGTGCTGAGCTGAGAGCGAGCCATGGCAAGGTCTAGGCCTCAACTATCTGTAATTCACTGGGCAACTTTGAGCCTGTTCCTTACCACCTCTAAACACGTTGCTCACTTGGATAATAAAGGAGGCATGCCCAGAGGTCCTCTATGGAGATTGGTCACATCCTGGAATTGGTGAAGCTAAAAAGGATTTCATGTCCACACCTCTGCAGGGACAGGACAGCACATTAGTTCCCCACTGCCACTGCATTTAGAGCATTTGAGCCATTAAAGGCGGGCTCAGTGGGCCAAGAACACTAGGCACCCCTTAGGCATCAGCTCTTTTCTAAAAGTACTGAGTTATTTGGGACTTGGGTACAGAGATAAGCAGATTAGGAATAGGGATGTGTCCCCTCAAATTCCTGGATGTCTCTGTATCAAAACCACCTGGAGCGCCTGTCAGATTCTTGCCAACACATGACCCCAGTCCGAGCAAGAATCTCTGGAAATGAGAGATACCTGAGCAATTCTGGTGTACAGGGGCAGTTTGAAATCCACTGAAATAGAAGTCGGGGGGTGGGGGGAGACTGTTGGTTGTGGTGGAGGTGTTGCTGGGGCCTCAGACTGACTCCTGTCTGAATGGCTCATCTCGCCCTGTTTCTTCATGTCCTCTTGCAGGCGAGGTGTCCAGGCCCAACCCCTCAATATAGGCTACTGTGAACAGGAGTTTGAACAAACCTGAGCAGCTCCAGGCACTGAAGAGGGTGCTGGCCCTAGGAGAGTGGTAGTGGGGCCAGGCTTCCACTGCATCCCGGCCGGGGGACGGAGCCCCTTGCCTACGTGCCCCTGTGCATGGAGAGAAGGGGGCCAGTGTTGGCACTAGCATCCAATAAAGAGTGATGTGGCTTTTTTCCATAATGAACATGGACTACCTGTGTAAGAAAAATGTGAATGGCTCTGGGGTAGTGAGTTGCCTTCACTGGCCTTCTGCTCCTGAGAGTGTTCGGGCTTATCAGGGCCCAGCCAGGTTGGGCTCAGTGTCTGCCCCTGGAGGAATCTTACAAGTTGAGGGCTGGGAATGAAACCCTGTGCAGCCTATGGCTTGTGTGACACCTCTCCCACCCCTGACACATAGTCTAAACACATACCCCCATCTTCAGTCTGCTCACTTCCCTCCAAGTGCGAGGCCACTTGGACCTCCAAGGGTTCCATGTATGGAAGAAGGCATATTAGCAGCCCGAGGAAGTTCTGGGAGAGGGAAGGGCTCTCCCCCATGCGTACTCACACACTTCCCACCCCTAGAGCTTTTCTTCTGCTATGGATTTCTTGTTTCTTATTTTGTTTTGTTTTGTTTCTTTTTCAATTTTTTTATATAAATTCTAGTTAACATATAGTGTAACATTGGTTTTGGGAGTAGAATTTAATGAATCATCACTTACATATAACACCCAGTGCTCATCACAAGTGCCTTCCTTAGTACCCATCACTCATTTAGCCCATCTCCCACCTACCTTCCTCCATCAACCCATTATGGTTTGGTTCTCTCTCTCTTTTTTCCCCCTTCCCATATTCATCTGTTTTGTTTCTTAAATTCCATATATGAGTGAAATCGTATATTTGTCTTTTTCTGACTGACTTATTTCGCTTAGCATAATACACTCTAGCTCCATGCACACTGTTGCAAATGGCAAGATTTCATTCTTTTTGATGGCTGAGTAGTGTTCCATTGTGTATATATACCACTTCTTTATCCATTCATCAGTCAGTGGACATTTGGGCTCTTTCCGTAGTTTGACTATTGTTGATAATGCTGCTACAAACATTGGGGTGGATGTAGCCCTTCGGATCTGTATTTTTTATCCTTTGGGTAAATACCTAGTAGTGTAATTGCTGGGTTGTATGATAGTTCTATTTTTAACTTTTTGAGGAACCTCCATACTGTTTTCCACAGTGGCTGCATCAGTTTGCATTCTGACCAACAGGGTAAGAGGGTTCCCCTTTCTCTGCATCCACACCAACATTTGTTGTTTCCCGTGTTGCTAATTTTAGCCATTCTGACAGGTATGAGGTGGTATCTCATCATGGTTTTGATTTTATTTCCCTCATGATGAGTGATACTGAGAATCTTCTCATGTGTCTGTTAGCCATCTGGATGTCTTCTTTGGAAAGAAATCTATTCATGTTTTCTGTCCATTTCTGAATTGGATTATTTGTTTTCTGGGTGTTGAGTTTGATAAGTTCTTTACAAATTTTGGATACAAACCCTTTATCAGCTATGTCATTTGCAAATAGCTTCTCTCATTCTGTAGGCTGACTCTTAGTTTTGTTGACTGTTTCTTTCACTGTGCAGAAGCTTTTTATCTTGATGAGGTCCCAGTGTTCCTGTTTGCTTTTGTTTCCCTTGCCTCCTGAGATGCATCTAATAAGAAATTGCTCTGGCCGAGGTCAAAGAGGTTGCTACCTGTGTTCTCCATTCTCCTTCAAGATTTTGACCTCTCACATTGGGGTCTTTCATCCATTTTGAATTAATTTTTGTGTATGGTGTAAGAAAGTGGTCCACTTTCATTCTTCAGCATGTCACCGTGCAGTTTTCCCAACACAATTTGTTGAAGAGACTTGTCTTTTTTTCCAGTGGATATTCTTTCCTGCTTTGTCGAAGATTACACTACCATACAGTTGTGGGTCTATTTCTGGGCTTTCTATTCTCTTTCATTGATCCATGTGTCTGTTTTTGTGCCAGTACCATACTGTCTTGATGACTACAGCTTTGTAATATAGCTTGAAGTCTGGAATTGCGATGTCTCCAGCTTTGCTATTGTTTTTCAGGATCGCTTTGGCTATTTGGAGTCTTTTGTGGTTCCATACAAATTTGAGGGTTGTTTGTTCTAGCTCTGTGAAAAATGCCTGTGGTATTTTGATAGGGATTGCATTAAATGTGTAGATTGCTTTGGGTACTATAGACAGTTTAACAATGTTTGTTCTTCCAATCCATGAGCATGGGATTTTTTCCCAATTTTTTGTGTGGTCTTCAATTTCTTTCACAAGTATTCTATTGTTTTCAGAGTACAGATCTTTTGCTTCTTTGATTAGGTTTATTCCTAGGTATCTTACTGTTTTTGGTGCAATTGTAAATGGGATTGATTCCTTGATTTCTTTTTCTGCTTCATTATTGGTGTACAAAAGAAATACAACAGATTTCTGTATGCTATGCTGATTTTATATCCTGTGACTTTGCTGAATTTATGTATTAGTTTTAACAATTTTTTGGTGCAGTCTTAGGGCTTTCTACATAGAGTATCATGGGTTTCTTGTTAATTTAATTTTGTTCAACTATTATTTAAATATTATTGAACATATATTGTGGTCTTGACATGGTGGTAGGTGTTGAATTTGAAGGACTTGGTCCCCAGAGGCCCTGGCCAACTCTCCAGTATGCCAGCAGTTTCCACCTGCTGCCTCCTACCCACTTGCAACCCAACAGCATCTTCTCAAAGAATTGATGGCCCAGCTGAGACCAGGAGAGGAAAGCCCCTGAGGGCCAGGAGGTGGGCATATGGCTCTGGAAGAGGGTCTTTGCACATGTAAACAGTTTTCCCTAGGAGGAAATGGCTCGTTGTTGGACCAGACTGCCCCTTGGTGGTTTCGTGTTCAGAGGTAATGATGCAGCCCAGAGGCTGGGGCAGTAGTAGACAGCAGCTGTTCTGGATGAAGATTTTGTTGATCGTTATTTAATTCTTTTACCTGGTCCTAGGCTGAGAGGGCAATGGAGCAGTCTGAGGCATTTCTTTTAGAAAGTTTCCATTCAGGTGGATACAGAAACTTGGGAAAGGCAGGCTGAGAAGTGGTCTGAGTAAAATTGGTCCTTAAATGGCATCTTTCAGTCCTTTTATCATGCCCCCTTGGAGACCTGGTTGGAGGTACACCAGCCCTGCTTTCTTGTATTGTTTTTACAGGAACAAGGTGGGTACCTTTTATCAGCAGAATCCTTTTGGGGACAGGGTTTTCACACAGACCAGATTAGCCAAGCCCAGGGCTCTGGCCTAGAGAGATATAAGTTAAGCCTCTACCATCTGCCCTACCAAAGGAGCCCGCTTTCCTCCATTACCCAGAGAAGCTTGTGGGGTGGTCCCAGGCAAAGACCCTGTACAAACGCTCCTCACTTCAAATGCCCTGCTTTCTTCCTAATCATAACTAGCATTGTTACTGTTTGGGATAATGTTAAATAAAAAGATCAGACACTTAGGTTGTAAGTCTCAATGAAGTCAATAAAGGAGGAGGCCATGAAAACACTGTTGCAGCAGTAAGTTTCTATGATTTCTTATTCCTATTATAAGCATTTTCTATAATGTTACTATTTTTGCAGTTAAAAAAAAAAAAACCAATGTGGCACAGTTAAGATTTTCACCTGTGGGATGTGCTGTTTCCCAACCTCCCCCAAGGCTCCTGTGGGCCCACTGATCATGAGGGCACTTACCTGAAGATCCTACTAGACCTCGTACTGCTGACAGGTCAGAGACACAGAGACAGTACCTGCAGCAAATATCCAGTCTGTTCTAGTGCACAGAATCACTGCTTCTCTATCTCCCCTTCTTTCACTTGGCTGTGAATTTAGTGCCCCATCCTGCAGAGGGTCAGACTGCTCTGGCCTGCTTGTGTTCCTGGTGCACCACCGGGGGGCAGGGAAGTGCCCAGACTGATTTCCTGGTTCTTCATCTTAGTGCAGAATCCTGCTCTCCTATGAATCTTAGCAAGGATGCCAAGTAGGCCTAATGGGAATAAAAGTAAAGGAGGAGTGAATGGAGGCTAGGAGGACATTCAGCCTCCCCTCTCTTTGGTAGGAGTTGAGAGCATGTGCCAGGTATCCCCCCTGCTTAGGATCTCGTGTTTTCAAGTGCACCTCTGTACATTCACATAGGGATAGGAAAGCAGAGGACTTGAGAGTATAGGTGCTCTGCAGCACTAATGATGCAGAACGGAAGGGGTAAGGAAAGCCGAATGATAATGCAAAAGGGTGAAAAAGGGTTGTATGGATATAGACTGAATTTAATTTATACTGATGTACATATACATGCCTGGTGACAACAGTTACTTCATTCTAAAGCTTAAATTTTTATAGTTTTTGTCAAAACAGGCCACGACAATGTTGTTTTATATGCTTCCCCCCCCCCCCCACTAAGAAAGAAAATAAGTAGAAATTGGGTACTTTATCTATTAAAATCATCCTGTATTTTTCTTTATAAATAAACTCTGAAAATTTGAAAATTAGTATCCTTTTATTCCAACTGTTAATAAATATATAACATAAATACGTATTAGCTAATTTCAGTGAAATGTTTCCTTGTTGAATTTTTTCATTACCATTCACTCTATATATACATCTTCACAGTCCTCACAGTTGTGTGTGTGTGCGTGTCTGTGTGTGTGTGTTCCTGCATTTTTCAATGAGATTTTTAAAATGAAGAAGTCAGTGAGCCTTGCTTATTTTCACAGTAATTACTGTACTCCAACCACATTCATGTTATGTCTTTTCTACCACAGTAACTACTTATATTTTTTAATGATTTCAAGTGTTTCAAACAAAAGTGTAGAGAACAAAATAATAAACACAGAATAATCACCACCCAGCTTTATCACATTTCAATAGTTATAGTTGCTTCAGATTTTTTTAGAGATGAGATACTATATATGTCCCCTTTCCCAGTCCCAGGCCTTTACCAAAATAACCACTTTCTAGAATTTATTTTAAATCTCATTTCCTTTGGAGTATCTGATACTTATTTCTGATTTTTTTTCATTGTTAATAAATTTTTATATTTTACTTTATAGCAAATTAAAAAGGAATGTTTTAGAAGACACCCCCAAAAGAGCAGTGTGTGTGTGTGTGTGTGTGTAGAGACCAGCTGGCAGGCAGACATGGGCTGAGGAGAGGGGCATTTCTACTGTGCTGGTGTGCTGCTGAATGTAAGAGAATGCATGATGGAAGTATCTGGATAATCTGTTATAAAAGAGAAGATACTTGAACATAGGAATTGTGAGAAAACTATGCGAATGTTTGATCTAGACTCACATAAGTCAGAAATTTGAAGATACTTGTGGAGATCCATCTAGGGAAACAGTGCTCCTTCATTCTTATGTGCTTTGTGTGTCAAGCATTGTTATAAGTACTTTATTGGATATCAGTTTATTTAATCCTCATCCTAACCAGTGAGTTAGGTATCAATATTATTCTCTCACTTTTTATTACTTTTTAAAAAAAATTATCACATAAGTAAGGAAACAGACACAGAAAAGTTAAAAAGTTAGACAGCTAGGCTGAGTCAGGATTTGTACTTAGGCAATATGGATTAAAACTCACCTAGTTAATTCTACACTGTACCTGCACCTGGTCATTGGCTACTGCCCCACACTGCACTCTTCCTCTCTTGGACACTACCCTTAGGCATACGAATAAAGCTGGGTACTCAACTACATCTGGGTTCGAGTCCATTTCCTCCCACCTTGCTCTACAAACCTTTTCATTATAGATGGCTCCTTTCTTTCTTCACACAAATAGGTGTAATATATCCATTTTCTGCTTTTAATTTTTTCAAAATCGCCCCGTTGTCCAACTCACTTAGGATATGCTAGTTTTCCCTTTCAAAGTGATGTATCTCTTGAGTTCTCCATCATTCCCTGACATTCTGCCTGTATTAATCAGGACTCCTGTAGTTGCAAAGAAACACCTCAACCTGGTTTAAGTGAAAAAAGGTAACATTGTATCTGTAATTGCATGCTTCATGTAACAGGAGTCAACAATTATATGATCCTAGGAATAAATCTAAAAGATGTGACTTTCTAGAGAAAATTACTAAATTTCTGAAAGACACAAGACCCAGATGTAGATAGGTAACATGTTGATAAGTGAGAAGACCCAAAATTGTAAGAATTTAAATATCTGTAGATTAAATGTGAGTCAAATTAAAATCCAAATTTTACTTTTTATTCTTAATTTATCTAACCGGTAACAGTTTGTTAAATAATAACACCAACAGTGTATTTGGTTAATATACCTTATAAATAAATGAAATGACAGCAATGTTATCAAAGATGAGAGGGAAGAATTGGAAATACTCTGTTATAAGGCTCTTGTACTCTTTGTGAAGAAGTATAGTGTTATTCAAAAGTACACTTGAATTAGTTGTAAATGTATTTTACAAAACCTAGGGCAACCGCTAAAAAGGTTAAAAAAGAAAGTGTAACTGATAGGCTAATAAAGGAGAGAATATGAAATACCCAATTAAAACCATAAAAGACAAAAAAAAAAAGTAGAATACAAAAATAGAAAAAAATGAAGAAGGGCAACAAATGGAAAACACAAGTGTGTTAGGTAGTAATCTACCTTTATCAATGATCACTTTAAATATGAATGATCTAAATACACCAATTAAAAGAAATTGTCAGAATTAAAAAACTAAGACCCAACTACATGTTGTCTTTAGGATCTCACTTTAAATATAAAGACACAGATGGATTACTAGTAAAGAAATGGAAAAAGATATACCAGGCTAACATTGAAAGAAAAACTGGAAAAGCGGTATTTCAGACAGAGCCAGCTTGAGAGCAAGGAAAATTATCAGGGAAAAAAGAGGGCATTACATAATGATAAAGGAGCCAATTTCCCAAGAAGACATAATCCTTAATGTGTGTGCCTTAGCAATAAAATATAAAAATACATGAGAGAAAACTTATAAAACTGCAAGGAGAAGCAGACAGATGCACTATTATAGTTGGAGTCTTCAACTTTATCGATTGGAGACTCATTGACAAATTCAGCAGGTAGAAAATTAGTAGTGACAGAATTTAACGTCATTTAACATAATTTACCATCAGCACTCAACTAGATCTGTGCATTCCCCTTTAGTTCACGTGGAACATTCACCAAGTTAGACCACAGTCTGGGGCATAAAACACACCTTAATACATTTTTAAAAATTGAAATTATACAATGTATGCTCTCACCCCACAATGGAATTAAACTAGAATTCAATAATAAGTGTAGTCAAAAATCCCCAAATATTTGAAAATTAAACAACATAGTTCTAAATAGCACATGGGTCAAGAGAAATTTTAAAAAATGTTTTAAACGGGGGCACCTGGGTTGCTCAGTTGGTTAAATGTCCAACTCTTGATTTTGGCTCAGGTCATGATCCCAGAGTTGTGGGATCAAGCCCCACATCAGGCTCTGTGCTGACAACGTGGAGCCTACCTACACTTCTCTCTCTCTCTGTCTCCCTCTGCCCCTCCCCCCTGCTTGCATGCACTCTCTCTCAAATTTAAAAAAATGCATATTTTAAATGAATATGCAAACACATCAAATTTTATGAGATGCAGGAAGAGCAGTACTTAGAAACTTATAGTACTGAATATATATATTAGCAAAGATGAAAGATCTAAATAAGCTCTGGGACACCTGGGCTACTCAGTTGGTTAAGTGTCCAACTTGATTTCAGCTCGGGTCATGGTCTCACAGTCATGAGATTGAGCCCCGCATAAGGCTCTGCATTGATAGTGCGGGGCTTGCTTGGGATTCTGTGTCTCCCCCTTTGCCCTTCCCCCACTCTCTTTCTCAAAAATAAATAAACAGTAAAAAATCAGTAAACCTCCAGCCAATCCAGCCAAGAAAAAAGCACAAATGACTCTTATCAGAAATGAAAGAGGAGCCATCACTATTGACTCCACGGACATTAAAAGGATAATAAAGGAACATTATAGATAACTCTATGCCCACAAATTTGATAACCTAAATGAAATGAATCAGCTCCTTGAAAGACACAATCTACCAGAATTCTCACAAGGAGAAATAGATAATCTGAATAGGCCAATATGTACTAAGGAATTAATATTGTTCCAAAATAGCACCAGGCCCAGTTGGGTTCACTGGTAAATTTTACCATATATTTGAAGAAGTTGACACCAATTGTCCACAAATCCTTCTTGAAAATGGAGGGCAACATTATCCTAATACCAAAAACAGATAAATACATTACAAGAAAGGAAAACTACAGGCCAATATCTCTTCTGAACATAGATGCATAATACTCAACAAAATATTAACAAATCCAACAATGTATACAAGGAATTATACACCATAACCAAATGAGATTTACTCCAGGATACAAAGCTATTTAAACATTTGAAAATAATGCAATCCATTGCATCAACATGCTAAAGAAAAATTATATGATCATATCAACAGATATAGAAAAAGCATTTGACAAAATCCACAATCCACTCATGATAAAAAGTCTCAGTAAACTAGGAAGTGGAGGGATGATAAAGTACATCTACAAAAACCCTACAGCTACCATCATACTTAATTGTGAAAAGCTAGATGCTTTCCCCCAAGAGGAACAAGGCAAGGATGTCCCCTTTCTCCACTTATGTTCAACACTGTAATAGAAGTCCTTGCTAATGCAGTAAGAACAAGAAAAGGATATAAGGGGAAGGAAGGAATAAAACTGTAGATGGCATGGTTGTCTATGAAGAAAATTCCAAAGAATCAACAAAAAAACTCCTAGAGCTATAAGAAATTATAGTAAGGTTTCAGGATGCAAGGTTAATACACAAATGTCAATTGCTATCCTATATACCAACAGTGAATAATAGGAATTTGACATTAAAACACAACACAATTTATATTAGCACCAAAAAATTAAATATTTAAGAATAAATATGTACAAGATCTGTATGAGGAAAACTACAAAACTGTGATGGAAAAATCAAAGAAGACAAGAGATATTTCATGCTCTTGGATAGGAAAATTCAATATTATCAGTTCTTGCCAATGTGATCTATAAATCCCAATCAGATTCCCAGCAAGTTATTATATGGACATTAACAAACAGATTCTATGTTTATATGGAAAGGCAAAAGACCCAGAATAGCCAACACAGTATTGAAAGAGAAGAACAAAGTTAGAGGTCTGACAATATCTAATTTCAAGACTTACTATAGTCACCATGATAAAGACAGTTTGGTATTTGGTGAAAGAACAAACAGATCAGTGGGATGGAATAAAGAACCCAGAAATAGACTAACAAAATACTGTCAATTGAACTTTAAAAAAGGAGTGAAGGCAACTCAATGGAGAACACTATTCTATTCAACAAAGTCCTAGAATAACTGGGCGCCCACATACAAAAAAAAAAAAAAAAAAAGGAACATCCAAAATTAATATAATACAACATATTAATAGAATAAAAGACAAAACCCACATTCTTAGTCACAGAAAGAGCATTGGACAAAATAGAAAACAGATCTATGATAAAAAGCTCTCAACAATATAGTAAGAGGAAGGAATTTCCACAACCTGATAAAGAGTATCTACAAAAAAATCTACAGTTGACATTATACTTAGTGATGAAATACTAAATGTTTTCTCCTAATATTAGGAACAAAGCAAGGATTCTCACCTCTTATATTCAAGATTACAGTGGAGGAGAATCATATGTTCCAATTTTCTGAATTTAGGTAATGCTTACTGCAGATGTGTGCTATAGACATTAATGTAATGATAGTATAGTACATACTAGAAGCAAATGTGCCCAAGGTAGGGTTTATATATCATATAGCATACACTAAAAACAAAATTGCCTGAGGTAGAGTTTGTATATCATACATGATCGTAATGAGTATTGCCACTATGTAGGGGAAAGAACTCTGGCCAGAGATCTGGATTCCATCAGTATCTTATTTTTTATATACATAAAAAGAGGAAACCGAACTAGATATAGCTAAACTTTGTCAGGCCCTATAATTCTGTGATTATTTGCTTGATGTTTTATTATTATTATTATTATTATTATGTTTTAATGTTTATTTATTTTTGAGAGACAGAGAGACAGAGCACGAATGGGTGAGGGGCAGTGAGAGAGGGAGACACAGAATCTGAAGCAGGCTCCAGGCTCTGCGCTGTCAGCACAGAGCCCGACGCCGGGCTTGAACCTACAAACCGTGAGATAGTGACCTGAGGTCAGACACCAAACCGACTGAGCCACCCAGGAGCCCCTTGATGATTTATTTTTAAATACAAATGAAAAGAAATATTAAACACCTTTTAAAAAATTGTACTGGAAGTTCTAGTTAGTGCAGTCACGCAAGAAAAATAAATTAAAGCCATACAGATTAAACAGGAACCAGTAAAACTGTCTTTATTTGCAGATGACATGGTTGTTTATGGAGAAAATCCAGTTGAAGCTATAAAAAAGCTACTAGAACTAATATCCGAATTTAATAACATTGCAGGATACAGATCAATATACAGAAATCAATTACATTTTTGTATACAAACAACTACTAGAAGTTGCAGTTTTTAAGAGATACCGTTTGCAATTAAAAATTTGAAACTTAACAAAATATATAAAAGACCTATACACTGAAAACTACTAAACATTTTTGAGAGAAAAGTCTAAACAAATGGAAAGGCATATTTTCTTCAAGTAGCAAAAGTCTCAGTTTTGTTAAGGTGTTGATTCTTCCCCAGATTGATCTGTAGATTCAGTGCAATCTCAGGCAAAATCTCAGCAGATTTTTTTCCAGAAATTGGCAAGCTGATTCTAAGATTTATATGGAAATGCAAAGGTCCTAGAATAGCCAAAACAACTCTGAAAAAGAGCAAAGTTGGGGGTCTCACACTGCTTTCAAGAATTACAGTAAAGCTACAGTAATCAAAGCAGTGTGGTATTGACATAAAGATAGAAAAATAGATCAATGGAACCAAATAGGCCAGAATAAACACACACATACATGCAATTGATTTTTGACAAAGGCAACTAACTCAGTGGAGAAAGGATAGCCTTTCTCAACAAATGGTATCCATATGTATATATCCATATACATATCCTTATGTATATATATATACATAATTAGCTCAATCCATATGTCACACTGTACACAAAAATTAACTAAAAATAATGCATAGAACTAAATGCAAAACTGAATACTACAAAACTTCTAGAAGAACACACGGAAAATCTTTGTGTCCTTGGCTTACGCAAAGATTTCTTAGGTATGCAAACAAAAGCATTACCCATTAAATTACAACTTGATAAATTGTTTATCATAAAAATTAAAACTAAAAACTGTTCTTCCAAAGTTACTGTTAAGAGAATGAAACTATAAGCCACAGCCTGCCACAAAAATCTTTAAAGCGTAAATTTGACAAAGGATTGGAACTATCTAAAGAATATCTAAAGAACTCCCAAAACATAATGATAAGAAAACCCAGTTTTTCTTATTGGAGAAAAGATTCTGGTACATTTTAAATAAGCCCACGAAAAGATCTCGACGTCACTAATCACTAGGGAAATGGAAAGTAAAGCTGCAATGAAATATCACTAGACACTTATTAGAATGGCTAAAATTTAAAAGACTGGCTATAACAACTGTTGACAAGAATGTAGGAGAACTTCAATTCTCATACACCGTTAGTGAGAATGTAAAATGTAACAACCACTTTGGAAACCAGGTTGACATTCTCTTAGAAAGCTAACCATGCACCTATGACATGATCCAGTCATTCTGTACCATCCTTGGTATTGACCCAAGAGAAAAAGAAATATATGCCTGTAAGACTTGTACATGAGTGTTCATAGCAGCTTAGCTTGTAATGACCAAAAACTGGAAATAAAGGACCATCAAAACATGAATGGATAAACAAATAGTGGTATATACATGCAATGAAATAGTACTCACCAATAAAAGGGAATGAACTATTGATGCACAAAAGTATGGATGAATCTAAAAATAATTTGCTAAGTAAAGAAGCCAGAAAAAAAAAAAAGAGTATGTACTGTATGATTCCATTTGTACAAAACTATAGAAAGTACAAAGTAATCTATACTAGCAAAAAAATGTATCAGTGATTGCTTGGGGATAGGATAGGTGGGAAGGAGCAGAAGAGAGAAATAACAGGAGCACAACTAAACCTTTGAATGTGATGGATCTAGTCACTATCTTGAGTGTGGTGATTTTATAGGCTCATATGTCAACATTTATCAAATTATATGTTCTATAGCGCCTAGCTGGCTCAGTTGGTAGAGCATGCAACTCTTAGTCTTGGGGTTGTAAGTTTGAGCCCCACGATGTGTGTAGAGATTACTTAAAATCTTTTTAAAAAAGTCATTATTCTAAATGGATGCATTTTAATGTATTCAATTATACCTCAATAAAGCTGTTTTAAAACAAGGTATCACCATACAATCCCCAAAATACTAGCATTTGAGGATAAATCAATGCCTATACAACCAACATGTATTCAGCATCTGTACAGGAAAAAAGCAAAGGGAAGGCAATGAGGGGTATAATATTCTTGAGAATGAGAGAACCTACAAATCACTGACAGGAAGTAAATGGTTAAATACAATCTGAGAATAGCACCAAAACTGGGAGGAGGTCATACAGACTCAATTTGCAGGCAAATGCAAAGGATCTGCAGTAATTTCTGGAGATGTTGAAGTGGTCTGAATCCTCATAATATCTTGACACTAACAAATCAAAACTTCCTTCCAGAACAAATCTTTGAAGCTAAAATAGTTATTCTTCCCATTGCTCCTTGTAACCAGAAAAATTCATTACACTTACACATGAACAATTGAAACTAGTATCAACTGAATCCCATACATAGTCATTATAAGATTTAAAGAAGAGAGAATAGTAATGTCCCCATTGACAATGAAAGCATGACAGAAAGATTTACCCAGAAAGAAAAAAAGAAGAGGGGCACCTGGATGGCTCAGTTAAGCATCCAACTTCAGCTCAGGTCATGATCTCGCGGTTTGTGGGTTTGAGCCCTGTGGGTTTGACAGCTTGGAGCCTGGAGCCTGCTTCGGATTCTGTGTTTCCCTCTCTCTCCGCCCCTCCCCCACTCTTGCTCTGTCTCTCTCTCTCTCTCTTAAAAATAAACATTAAAAATTTTTTAAAAAGAAAAAAAGAAGGAAACCATTAAGAAAATGAAAAAACTATTAAAAATCATTACAAGTAAGATTAGAAAAATTCAGAAATCTGATAACAGGAAAAAATTAAGAGTTTTAAAAAAATTAATGTTTATTCTCTTTTTTGATTTTTTAATACAGATGGTATTATTTTATTGTGCTGTTTAATATACTTTTCAAAATAAATTTTATTAAACATACTGATAAACAATAAATTCTAACTTTTAGTGTGGCTTATATGGACTCTTCCTCTCTTAGGTTCAAAGGGATTTCTTCTAGCAGGTTGGAAGCCTCTTTTGAACATTCTGGGACTTTCTTTTTCTTTGGCATCTGGAATGCTTTGAGATGTCTGCTTTTATGCTCTTATTAGCTATTTCTTTTCTTTTTTTATTAAATATAATTTATTGTCAAATTGGTTTCCATACAACACCCAGTGCTCACCCCAACAGATGCCCTCCTCAATGTCCATCACCCACTTTCCCCTGTCCTCCACCCCTATCAACCCTCAGTTTGTTCTCAGTATTTAAGAATCATTTCATTTATTCATTTTTGAGAGACAGAGCATGAGCAGGGGAAGAGCAGAGAGAGAGAGGGACACAGAATGCAAAGCAGGCTCCAGGCTCTGAGGTGTCAGCACAGAGCCCAATGCAGGGCTGGAACTCACTGACTGCAAGATCATGACCTGAGCTGAAGTTGGATGCCTAACGGACTGAGCCACCCAGATGCCCCCCAAAATTAAGATTTTTGAAAGTAAGTTTACAGAGCTCAGGAAAGAGAATAAACTAAGTTATTTCTGAATTGAAAACTAAATTAGAAGGAACACAAGAGAAAATGACAATGCATAATATTTTCAAACACACAAGATTAAATGAAGGACTTTTTTAAAAAGATAGAAGAGGGGCGTCTGGATGGCTCAGTCGGCTAAGCGTCCAACTCTTGATTTTGACCCAGGTCATGATCTCACGGTTCGTGAGAGCGAACCCTGCACTGTCATTGCAGAGCCTGTTTGGGATTATCTCTCTCTGCCCCTCCACCCTCAAAATAAATAAATAAACATTTTTTTAATAAATAAAAGAAGGAAGAAATAAAAATGGATTTGAGAGAAAGTTATAGAAAAAGAAAATAGTCAAAGAAGACCTAACATATGTATGATAGGATTTACTAAAAAGGAAAACCAAATCAATGGAACAGAATATCTACTAAAACTATATTTTAATAATATTTTTCTGAAATTAAAAGCCTTCAAACTACAGGTTGAAGAGACACGCATGTACCTGAAGAACAAACCCGATTGGCCAACACTGAAGAAATGGTGACACAAATCTGCAGTGCCAGTGTTGGGGCCCTTAACTAAACAAAGATGGAGTCTATATACTAGCCCTATGTTACTTACTTCTTCAGACAGACTAGGACCTATTAGCCCCAAAGCACACTGGCAACGTTTTTACACACTGAATTGTTTTAAAGATTGCTCAATTAAGCAGATTTTTAACCATTTACAACCTATCTGCTTTGTGTAATGTTAACTTTCAAAAGAAAACTGCCTAGTATTTTACCAGCAAAATTGAGTTTATATGGGAATAACAGAGAATTGCAATTTGGGACAAGCAAACTACATTAAAACCATAAGCAAGTTTGGAAAATAAAGGAGAGGAATGCTGCTTTATAGAAGGGGCAGTTGGGAAGGCTGTTATGAACAAAAAGTCCTGTGGAGTAAACTAGGAGTTTGAAGTAAAGTGGTATTTCATTGGCTGAGTTTATGACAGTCTTTTATTGGATGGACTGTTCCCCCAAGAGGAGAAAAACCTTTTTTCCTCCTTCTGGGATAGTAAAGTAGTAGCTAAAGTAATATTGACTTGCTTGCAAGGTGTGTCTATTCCTGTTGGATGTGCTATTGACTAATAGCATGTGAGCTCCCTCTGCTGGTCTCCTGACTCCATTCTAAATGAGGTTTCATTTCATTAATTTTCACAAGGCCTGTGACACTGAAGCGGACACAAATAAGCCATAAATAAGAGAAACCCCAGGGCTATAAAGACCCCAAGCCACTGTTGTACAACATCACCTAGACATGTAAACCCCCTCTTTGGCCTCCCTCCTCCCAAGAGTTCTGTGGTTCTGGTGCACTTGCCTTTGGAAGGTCTCCAGCTCTTGAGGAAATTCTCCTCCCACGACCCCTCTTGCAAACCTGTCAAAGCACGGTGCAAATAAAACTCATCATGTGCTACTGCCACCCTGTGGTCACATCTTTTACATTGATCAACCTTGAAATCTTTCAAACTCACTGTAGGTCAGCACCCCTGATTCTTATATGGACTAGGTCCTACAGAAAGCCTACAGGGTTCTCTGGAGTTTGATTGAAGACATCACCAATTGGGTTACAGAGTCCCCCACCTGATTCTCAGGCTCCCTCCTTGGAGACAAGCTATCCTCTTCATCATAAGACCTTAGTCAATGGTTATATTGCTGATTACTATATATTTTGACACATGGTTATTACTACAATAACAGAAACACATGGAGAAGTGAGGCACAAACCTACTGGTTCAGCTTGGGTTCTTGTTCCATGTCACATCCCTTTCCTGTCTTAGGGATTGACTGTCACTGTTACTGTTCAATGCCCACAGGAGGACAGTCACATTGACTTATGAACACTGAGCTCTTACTAGTTTCTAGTCAGTCTTAGTGTTTCATTCCTTTCTAGATGTAACAGTAACAAAATGCTGGGCAAAGATATGTCTACCAAGTACAAAGTAAAAGAGAGTACAGATGGTAAAACAAATTAGAATTAAATGCAAAAAGCTTAATACCGGATTGTGAGGATAATTTTATGTTGTAAGGGTAAACTCTCAATGCAGATATAACGTCTATAAATCTTAAAACTCAGCATAACTTAGCCTCAAACCCTGTAACACAAGAACTGTTAAGAAAACATATGTGTGCATATATGGCAAAATGGAAAGACATAAAGCTGTTAGGGGAGTTATTGGGAGAATGTGACCCACCTCTCCCACAATGATACTCCACTTAAAGGGTGTAGGATATAGAAGACATGTAAATTATAACTGAATTAATACATATCTGTAGAACTTAACATGCCAGAAACAGAGAATCAATGTTTTATCAGGTTGGCAAACAACACAAGTTTCAACTTCCTTCTACTGTCCAAAATCATATAAATGTTATTACATATATTCCATAATCATAGCAGATACAAGTATTGTAATAAAAATTATAAGTAATTTCTCTAAGACAGAAGTGAAATGGGTTAGGATTAAAGATGAAGTTCCAACTCAAAAGAGATGACTGCAATAAGTGAGACTGCTTCAGGGTGTCTTAAGGAGTAGATGCACAGGCACACCTCACTTTACTGTGTTTCACTTCATGTGCTTCACAGATAACTGCATTTTTTTTTTTTGCAAATTGTAGGTTTGTGGCAACCCTGCATTAAGGAAGTCTATTGGCATAATTTTCCCAACAACATTTGCTTGCTTCATGTCTGTGTCACATTTTGATAACACAATATTTAAATCCGTGATTATGACTTCTGAAAGCTCAGATAGTGGTTATCATTTTTTTTTAGCAATGAAGTATTTTTAAAGTATGCATTTTAAGACATAATGCTATTGCACACAGGAGAGTACATTATAGTGTAAATATAACTTTTATATGCACTGGAAAACAAAAAAATTATTTGGCTCCCTTTATTGTGATATTCACTTCATTGCAGTGGTCTGGAACTGAATCTGCAATATCTCTGAGGTGTCAGGATAATACCAGATATACCAATAAAATCAGAGTAGTTGCAACTAATTGCGTTAGAGAACCAATCCCTATCTTGTGCCAAGCAGTAAGTGGTAAAAACTTCAATAAAGATAAATGTAGAAATTAATAAAATGAAAAAATACAAAGAGTTAGTCAATAATACAAAAATATAATTGTTTGGAAAATGCAAGCATTATTCAAGAAAAAAAAGAGTAAGAAAAGACTTTATTAAAAACAAGGGGGGCGCCTGGGTGTCCCAGTTGGTTAAGCATCCAACTCTTGATTTCTGCTCAGGTCATGGTCTCACTGTTGGTGAGATCGAGCCCCACATTGGGCTCCTCACTACAGCATGGAGCCTGCTTGGGATTCTCTGTCTCCCTTTCTCTCTGCCCCTCCCCTGCTCATGCACTCTCTCTCTCTCTCTTTCAACATAAATAAAATAAACATTAAAAAAAAGAATGAAAAACGAGATATAGCTACAAGAACAGAAGAGATGAAAATTTAAGAAAAAATTAGGTTAAACATTGTGCAAATACACTTAACACTACAAGTTTTTAATTTTTTTTTAACGTTTATGTATTTTCTTGAGACAGAGAGAGACAGAGCATGAACGGGGTAGGGTCAAAGAGACAGGGAGACACAGAATCTGAAACAGGCTCCAGGCTCTGAGCTGTCAGCACAGAGCCTGATGCGGGGCTCGAACTCACGGACCGCGAGATCATGACCTGAGCCGAAATCGGGCGCTTAACCGACTAAGCCACCCAGGCGCCCCGACACTGCAAGTTTTTAAAGACTTTTAAATTACCAAAGTCGATTCATGAAGAAGCATGAGGATATTTGTGTGATACCAGATATTTGAGTGGAGGAGATGCACCAAACCAAGACACTAAGCCTTTTTAAAAAAAGTTTTATGCTCTTTTTATCTAAAACACATTTAACTAACATTTCCCAAGTCAATATGCTAGAAAATTTTGTAAAGAAATATATTTTTTTATACTTGATCTTGGCCAAAAGGCCGAGAAGCAATGAGAAGAAATATATATATTTTTAATATTTATTTATTTGGGGGAGGGCACAAGTGGGGAAGGGGCAGAGAGAGGAGGACAAAGGATCCGAAGCAGGCTGTGCACCAACACGCTGACAGCAGTGAGGTGATGTGGGGCTTGAACAGCAAGATCATGACCTGAGCCAAAGTCAGATGCTCAACTGACTGAGCCACCCAGGTGCCCCTGTAAATAAATATCTTAAAATAATAATTCATAAAAAATAGCTGAAAAGAAAATTAGTGAGCTAATCTAAAGTAAAAGCTCTTAGGAAATTGCCCAAAATGCATCAAAGGAGCTCAAGGTGATGGATGTTGTGAAAGAGAAAGAGTTAGGGAGACAGACTAAGACAATATGACATATCTTAATCAGCTTTTCTGAAGGAGTGACTACAAAGAATGGGATATTGCAGGTTTGGTTTCCTGGGAAACTTCCTCTTAGATAGCTTCATGAGATTGAGCCCGCATCTGGTTCTGCGTTGCCATTATGGGGCCTACTTGGGATTCTCTCCCTCTCTCTCTGCCCCTCTCCTGTGCATGCTCACACTCTCTCTCAAAATAAATAAAAATTTAAAAAATAAAATAAAATAAGATCGTAAGAGCACCAGTAAGGAAAACCCAATTACCTGCAGAGAAATGACAAGTTAGTTGACCATTAGTTGACTTCTCATAAGCAAAAATGGAAACCAAAGGATGATGAAATAATATCTTCGAAATGTTGAGAGAAAATAACTGTACACTCACTAAGCTATGATTCAAGAAGTGGGCCAAAATATTGAATTTCCAGATAAGCATAGCAAAGTTTACCACCAACAGACTCCTCAGTAAAGGAAATTCTAAAGCAGTAGTTTTTAAACTTGTTTGCAAGCACATTAAAAGCAACAGGGCAGCTTTGAAACACTATGCCTATGTACTACCCCAGCAACTCTGATTCAGTTACTCTTACAGCCTATGGCTGTAAGAAGGTACCGCTTTTCCTCCCACCACCAAGATGGTGTCAGAGAAGGTCAAATGGGGAGGTAGGACTTTCATCCCTAACCAACATCAGAAAGCTCCTTTTCTGTGGCTTCACTGAAGATCACATGGGACTCATCTCCCTCTTTGCTGGAATGGAGTCAAAGAGGCCTAGTTGGAAGTTTCTACCTCCATCCAGTAGTTATAAGACCTCTTTCCCTCCCATTCAGGGTGGTTTTAGCAGAGACCTAATAGGAAACCTGAACTTCAAACCACACCTGTCAGTAACAAGGCTGTGTCCCTGTTTCTCAACTAGTGTAGGGCCAAAGGAGACCTGCTAAAACAGAAATTTTAAATATTCAAAGTTTCAAAAGAAAATGCTGGAATTTCTTAATAGGTACCAACACTGAGATGAAACAGATATTGGAATTAACTGCCTAAGATTTTAAAGCAGCCATCATAAAATGCTTCAACAAGCAATTACAAACACACTTGAAACAAATAAAAAAAAGTATCATCCAAAAGAAATAGAAGATATTAATAAGAACCACATGGAAAATTTAGAACTGAAAAAATACCAAAACCAAAATAAAAACTCACCAGATTGGCTCAAACATCAGAATGTAGATGACAGAGGAAAGAATCAGTGAACTTGAAAACAGAATAGAGCTTACCCAATCTGAACAACAGAGAGAAAATAGACTTAAAAATTTAACAGAACCTCAAGGACCTATCTAACATTCTTGTCGTCATAATTCTGGAGAAAGGGGAAAGAGGAAGGGGCTGTAAAAGTACTTGAAAAAATAATGGCTGAAAACGATAAAAATTTAGCAAAAGGCCAAACTCGATAGATTAAAGAAGCAGAGCAAAGGCAAGACAGGATAAAGCCAAATCACAGTCAAACTTTTGAAAACTAAAGACAGAGAAAACAGAGAAAAAGAGAGGACATCCTACCTATGGTGGTGGGGGGCAGGGAACCATTTGAATGACAAAATATTCTCATCAGAAACTATGGATGCCATTTTTTAAAAGTGACACAACATTTTTTAAGTGCTGAAAGAAAGAACTGTCAAACCAGAACTTTATATGCAAAAATTTCCTTCAGGAAAGAATAAACCAAGACATTTTCAGATGAATGAAAACTTAGAGAATTTGTCAGCAGTAGAACAACCTAAAGAAGTTTTTAAAGTATAAATGAAACAATAAAAGAAGGAATCTTCGATTATCTGGAAGGAGAAAGGAGCAGTGGAAGGAATAAATGTGTGGGTATATACAAGAAGTTTTACTGCATCTCCAGTTTTCCAAATTGTTTTTGAATAACATCTCTGATGTGGTTCTCAAAGCACAGAGAGAATATATTTAAGACAATTATATTACAAATGAGGGAATATAAAGGAACTTAAGAGTAGGTAAGTTTTCTGTACATCACTTGAACTGGTAAAATGTCAACCCCAGTAAACTGTGACATTTATGTATGATATACCTAGAATAAGGAACAGGCAATCCTAACGAAGGAAAAAGAAAAAAGAAAACAAAACAACAACAAAAAGCTAAGTGGCAGATTTGAGCTCTGACATAAGGATAATTACATTAAATGTAAATGGTCTAAATACAGGAATTAAAATTCCTGTGAAGATTGACAGCTTCAAATTTTAAAATGACCCAATTATGTGTTGTCTATAAGAAATTATCTTCAAATATAACAGTACAGGTAGGTTGAAAATAAAAGGATAGAAAAAGATATACTATGCAAACACTAACCAGAATAAATCAGGAGTCACTATATTTAAAAAAAATTTTTTTAACATTTATTTATTTTTGAGAGATACAGAGACAGAGTGTGAGCAGGGGAAGGGCAGAGAGAGAGGGAGACACAGAATCTGAAGCAGGCTCCAGGCTCTGAGCTGTCAACACAGAGCCCAATGCAGGGCTAGAACTCACAAACTGTGAGATCATGACCTGGACCGAAGTTGGATGCTTAACCGACTGAGCCACCCAGGCACCCCAGGAATCACTATATTAATATCAGATAAAGTAGATCTCAGAGCAAGATATTTATCAAGAACAGAGAATGACATTACATAATGATTTTAAAGAGTCAATCCACCAAGAACACATAACAATTCTAAATTTGTATGAACCAATCAACAGAACAGCAAGATATGTGAAGCAAAAACTAATAGAACTGAAAGAAGAAATAATAAAATTCACAATTACAGATGGAGACATCAACACCCCTTTGTTAACAATTGATAAAATAACTACACATAAAGTCAGCAAGTATATAGAAGAACCCAACAACATCGTCAAGCAACAGGCTCTAATGAGCATTTATACATTCTTTTCAAGCACCACCAAATCATTTACCAAGATTGAGCATATTCTGAGGGTCACAAAACTTCAACAAATGTAAAATAATTGAAATCATAAAGATTATTTCTGACCAAAGTGGACTCAAACTAGAAATCAGTAACAGGAAAGTCTCTAAGCACTTGGAAACTAAACAATAAACTTATAAATAATCCATGGGTCAAAGAGGAAGTTTGAAGAAAGTTAAAAATATATATCAAACTGAATGAAAGCAAAATGTTCTGGTAACACATTTCATAATTAGGTAATTAAAAGTAACTTTTATTAAAAGCTAAAAAAATTAAAATCACAATTTATTTCTGAATGTGTTTCTGTAAAAATATTTTGTTGATTCCGATTGCTACTGCTACTCTTGAAGTTTCTTGGAATAGTCAATGGGCAGAGGTTAGCAGTTTTATTGAAAGAAATCAAGAAAACGTTTCGTGCAATAATTATAGAATTTATAAGTTATTTATCCCTAGTGGATTCTTCTGTTCAAACATCACTAGCCAATCAAGAGACTACTCAGAAATAAACAAGAGTAATAAGATTCCATCAGCTCTGATATTTTGCCAACTTTCAGCCATATGAAAAATAGCTTTACAACATACTTTTCATTTTTATTATAGATGTGTATTCCTGAAAATTAGAGGGGAACATATTTAACAAATTGTAACTTGATTTGTATCTTTTAAATATTTACATACATGGTATGTCTATTTCCCTTTCTTCTCTTACCCTGGTCCCAGCAGATGTTAGGGGCTGGCCTGTCCTAACCTCCTTAACTCTCAGACCCACAGCTCCCTTTTCCGGAAAAGGACAACACTTCAGAATTGAGTGAACAAGGCAACTGAGCAAATATGGCTAATATAAGTTCCATCACTTTCCTGAAGAGGAATCTGTATTCAGGGAGTGTTTAGGAGTTTTGTTTTGTTTTATTCTTTCTCTCTCTTTAAAAATGTATTTTTGCTTTTATGGGGGGAGGGGGTCGGGGAGGGATGCAGGGTAGACGAACATGTTTGAGGCTCGTGGGTAAGGAAGTGGATGAAGACACCGAGGAGAGATGTGTGATGGGGCGGGGTGGGATCGCCCCGGAGAAACTGGCTTTGGTAGTGGGAATGAAGAAGAGGAATCCCCATCCACCCCCGCAGGAAACGCTCCAGTGATTGGAGGTGTGTGTGGCTGCGTGTGTGCCTGTGTGTGTGTGTGAGGAAGGGGTAGCTCCGACTCCCGCAGACATCACCACGCATGACGAAGCTACTTCCCCTCACGCGGTCCAAGGCGCACACGCGCCATCCACAGCCACGCCCGCACACACTAGACACACACACGGCGTCCGAGGGTCCGGTTGCCATGGCGAACAGGAGCGCGTGAGCCCAGGCGCCCCTCCCGCCCCCGGCCAAGCCCGGTCAACTGCAGCTCTGATTGGTCGCTGCTTCCTCATTATGCAAATCATTTGCGTAGACTCCGCGGCCAGCTGCCTGACGTCACCAAGCACGGGGGCTGGGGCTCGGGGCTCGGCTCCGGGAGAGCTCGGGCGGGAGCCCGGATAGCGCCGCGCGGGGACCTCAACCCAGACCCCAGCGTCCCGCCGCCGCGGCCCGGTCCTGCCCCGCCCCCGGCCCCGCCCCTTTCCAGCCTGCCCCACCCCCTCTACGCCCCTCCACCCGGGCCCCGCCCCCTGTGCAGCCCCCCCGCCCTCGCCGCCTGGACCCCGCCCCCTCCCCCCTGGCCCTCGCCACTGGTCCAGGGAGGGGACGGCGGGACAGACGGGACTGGTGGGACCGGCGGGAGGGCGGACCGGGCTGGGATATGGCCGCGGCGCCCGGAGGGTCTGCGCCGCCCGCCGGCCCCGGCCCGCGCCTGGGTTTCAGCACCGCGGACAGCGGCGTCGGCATGAGCGGGCTAAACCCCGGTCCTGCCGTGCCCATGAAGGACCACGACGCCATCAAGCTCTTCGTGGGGCAGATCCCGCGGGGCTTGGACGAACAGGATCTCAAGCCGCTGTTCGAGGAATTCGGCCGCATCTACGAGCTGACGGTGCTGAAGGACCGGCTCACCGGCCTCCACAAAGGTGCGCGGGGTCAGCCCAGCCCAGCCCAGCCCTGCCCCAATCCGATTAGAGTGGGCCCAGCCCAAACCCCAGCCTCAACCGCAGCCCCAACCTTAGCCCTACCTAGAGTCAGTCCAACATCAGTCCAATACCAGCCCCACTTCAGCCCAGTCTCCTCCCCAGATCACAGAACCCCCAGGCCAGAATTTTCTCTCCGACATCCTCCTTCTGATCACCACTCTGATCCTCTGGTGTGTTCTCCACTCTAACCTCTAACTCCCTACCCTTCACCTCTCACATCCCAACAGTCCCAAGCTTTCAGTCGGACCTCCCTCCATCCCTCTCATCAGACATTCCAAATCCTGAAATTTGAAAACTTATTTGACCTTTGGGTCTCAATTTCCCAAACCCTGGACCAATCATTTCTGACCCTCTCCCCCAATCTGGTGCCACCCCACTCAGGCCTAACCATCCACACACACACGTCTTGGACTTGTACCCCTCATTCTGGCCTCCAAGCCCAGCCAACACCCAGAGCCTTCTTTTGATGCAGACTGCTAACTTAAAACCCCCCAAACCCCAATTCCTCCCTTCTTCAGAACCCAGGCCTGGCTAACTCACAAAATCCAATTCCCTTCGAGGAGGCTCTCAGCTTCAAATTCCACCCTCATGTTTGACAATAACCCCATCTCTCCTCCCCCTGCCAGAATCCCAACACTCTCTGCCTCTTCTGACTTGAGTCCAGAACCCTGACCTCAACTGGGAAAATCTACCACCTGTGTGCCCCCTCTTTTCAGGTTTCCTCTCAGCTGAACCCATACTTCTTTCATCCTCTAATCTCCCCACTCTTGTGCCTCATCTATACCCTTCCCCAATCCTCTTTATGGACTCCTGCTTTCCCTCCTTCGCAGGCAGGTCCTGGAGTAGAGCCTGTGGATCAGAACCTCAGGGTGGGTCAGTTTGAAGAGGCAGAAGGGATTTTCTCCCTGCCCTTGTTAGAGAGACAGGCACCACAGTTCTGTCCAGCCACACCCCTTTCTTCCTGTAGAGAGAGGGAGGAGGCTTGTTTACATGCAGAAAAGTCTGTCCAGGCTGGGCTGGAGTAAGAGAGCCAGAGTCACATGTCATACATGGGCAGGGGATAGAAATTATTTGAAGAGAAACACCTCTATCTCTCCCCCACCTTCATCATGCTTCAGTTTCAGGATTTGAGGGGTAAGGGTCTCTATCTTACCCCACCTTCACCATGCTTCAGTTTTAGAATTTGAAGGGTAAGGGTCACCAACTATTCTCCATGATTTTTCTAAAACAAAAGTGGCTGGTCCTGGGTAACAGCTAAAGGTACTTTCCTAAGGGCTGAGAGCTGGAATCAGGCTGCCACCTCTTTTCGTCTGGGAGGCACACTTATACAGGGGCTTCATGAAAATGCCCACAGAAGGTCTGGGACCAGCTAGGTAGCAGTGCCTCTTCCATACTTGGAGGTGGGGTTACTTTAAAAGGGGCATGAAAGAATAAAACTATATCATCCTGATTCCTTCTAATGCAGTCCAGCTGCCTGGCTGTCCATCCATCCATAGCAACTTACTTTCTTATTTTCTAGACATTTATTTCAGTATGTAAGCACAAGCTAATCTTTCTGGGCCATCTGGGAAGCATATAAGATACCTTTAATTCTCACTCTTCTCATTCAAACACCATCAGAGTCTCTGAAATGTTCTCTTATCCGTTCTCTCTCTCCATTTAGCTCTAATTCTTCCTGTTTTTAAATTTTCATTTGTCTCTCCCTCTAGCCATGCTTCTCTGTCTTTCCATCCCCCCTTTTCCCACCCCCTATCCCAGGTAGTACAAATGGGGCTCCTTTGGGCAGCAGTTGGGCCCCTGAGCCTTTCAGACTGGGCCCCAGCCCTGCCCAGTTCTGACGTCAGCTGATATGGCTTAGTGGCAGAAGATGAAGCAGAGATGTAAGCGAAATCAGGTGTTTGGTGATCTGTCCCCAAACCAACCTGCAGCTCTCCAAGGCAGGGTTGCCTTGCAAGATGATTGGAAGGGTCTCTGTGTCAATATATTCCCCCACTTTCTCCCCAGCAATAGTGACACCCAAAAGCCAGAGTGACTCATTTTCCTTTTGATGGCTGGGTACTGAGGGAGGCAGCCACAGTGCTTTGAAAAAACCTCAGTCTAGGAGTTAGGAGATTCTAAACCCTATTCTGCCCCTGGCACACTGTCTGGGTTCAGTTTCCCTGTTAATACAGTAAGAGTTTGTCCCAGGTTTCTCTAAGGTCCCTTTAACTCAATGAATAGCAGATAGCCACCCACCCGAAGGGGGCAGCCACTTGGAAGACATCACAGAAAATGATCCCCTTTGCCTTTGCGGTCGGCTGAGGTCTAAGTGGAAAACTTCACCAAGCTCCTAATGGCTTCTCACATCCACTTTCTCTTCCTTTGGTCTTTCTCCTTCCCACATGCAGAAGGCTCTTTTTGAAGACACAGATCTTACCGTGCCAGAGTCCTGCTTAAAACCCTTTAGTGGTTCTTCACTGCTCCTAAGGAAAAGTTGAAAATCCAGACTGAGGCATACAAGGTTATAGATAACCTGATCCCTGCACACCTCACTGTCCTCTCTGCCTCCTTTCACCAATCTCCAACCATACTACTCTTCTATCCATTTCCCCAACACACCAAATTCTTGCTTCAGTCTTCATGCATGCTGTATGAAGCTGTTCATACGTGCTGTTCCTTCATCTTCCTTCACCACCCTTCTTGTCACCTGGTTAAGCCCTATTTGTTATTGAGGACTCAATGTGTTCTTTGAAACATTCTTCAACCCTTTGGACTCAAATTGTGTGCCCCTCATGATCCTTTACATAATCCCCATGAGAGCAGTGAATGTGTCTGTCTTGTTACCACTTCATCCCAAGCCCATTATAATGCCCACCATAATAAGTAAATAAGTATTCAACAAATATTTTCTGAGTGAGTGCTCAATGACTGTTGGAAAGGAAGGATCCCTGACTCAGTGCTTCCTAGCAGGCTACACTTTCTGAGTCTGAACAAAGAGGAGTAGGACTGACCCTGTGGCTCAACCCAGACTCATTCTCTGTCCCATAACTACTGGGTCCTTTAGAGAAGTAAGATTTAGGGCACAATAACCCTTTAGCAGGCTCTATGTTGAAGCACTGGGAGAGCTGACAGGTCAAGCTCCTTGGATAGGATTGGAGGTCCATGAAAGCTCTTCTCTACAGAAAGTCCTTAAGCCAGCCCCATCTTGCAAGCCTCAAATTAACCTATTCCTCAGCTTCAAACTTGGAGGAGGGAGGTGTTAAGAAGTTGTGGGGTGCTGGGCTTGGCTGTCAACAATTTTCCTCCTTTTGGCCTCCTCTCATCTGAAACTGAGTTGGGAAGGAATTGAGGCTGATTCTGGGAGACTCTGTGAGTATGAATCTGAAAAGGAAGGGGGAGGCTGGGGTTAAAGCTGAAGGCAAAGCCGCTTAGGGAGGTTTAACCCCAACCGGACTTATAGCTGGAGTGGGGAGGGGAGATGTGGGACTGTATGAGCATGTGGCTGGATGTGGGTACACATGTTTCCTAGGCAAGAAGCCAGGAGCAAATGAGAGGGAGCCAGAGTCTGGGACTCAAACACATGAAGCCCCTCCCTTCAGAGAAGGTGGAGGACAGAGGCTTCTCAGAGCAGTGCCCTTGTTTAAAGAAGAGTGGCCTTGAGTTTGTCAACTAATGGGATCTTACCAGGAAGAGTATTTGGGGGTTTCAGGAAATCCCCTGAGCCAGCCTCTTCCTCCCCAGGCTGTGCCTTCCTCACCTACTGCGCCCGGGACTCTGCTCTCAAGGCCCAGAGTGCACTGCACGAGCAGAAGACCCTGCCAGGGGTAAGTCCACCAGGTTTGGGGGGTGGGGGTCACCTCAGGCTGGGGACATGCCTTATGTTCATGCCAAAGCAGCATGTAGGGGCTGGGTTGGGGCCAGGAACTAGAAGCAGAGTCACTTTTCAGGGCTTACGTATGCCCTGAACAGCTATCAATTCTTGTTATATTTACTCTTCTGGCTCAAAGAAATGGGCTTAACATTTGGACCAAGTATTCCACCCCATCTTTTCAGAGAGGCATCAGTTTTGTGTGTTATGCTAGAATTTGTCCGCACTGGCTAAAATCATGGCTTAAAGTGTCATTTGTCACTGGTGTGAGAATATATGCAGATACATGAGGTAGAGACCCTGCTGGGCTGGTATCCTACTTTTTCCAGTTCTAGAGTCCTTAATAGCACTTCCCTCTGTCCTCTTCCTGTAATTTTTTTTTTGGGGGGTGCCTTGAGTCACCAAGATTACTTTCCCTCCTCTTCCCCAAACACTTGGCTGGATGTGGGTACACATGTTCCCTAGGCAAGAAGCCAGGAGCAAATGAGAGGGAGCCAGAGTCTGGGACTCAAACACATGAAGCCTCTCCCTTCAGAGAAGGTAGGAGACAGAGGCTTCTCAGAGCAGTGCCCTTGTTTAAAGAAGAGTGGCCTTGAGTTTGTCAACTAATGGGATCTTACCAGGAAGAGTATTTGGGGGTTTCAGGAAACCCCAAAGCTAAGAGGACCTGATTATATGAGCAGTTAGACCATTATATATACCTGATATGGCCTTAGCTAATGGCTAATCACTGGACCAAAGGCAAAGTAGGACCTACGGACCATGTGGCAGGAAGAAAGTGGTGATTGTTAGGAACTAGTGTGGGTTCACCAAGAGCAAACCATACAACAGAGCTTCATTTTCTCTTGTCAAAGGAATGATATGTCTACAAAAAGCATACTCAAATGCCATGCCTGGGACTATATCCATTTTTAAGCCTCAGATTTAAGAGGGTCATTAGCCTATCAGAAAGAGACAAGGATGGGATGGGGAAATAAAATATATCATGGATGATGATTTGAAGAAATTGGAGATATTTGGCTGGAGAAGATAGGGTGTGGGGGCTTCTACAGGGAGGCATCATAACATAATGATTAAAAATATGACTTTTTGAGTCTCAACAGACCTAGATTTGAATTTCTGTTCTGTCATTTACTGGTTCTGTGTCTCATAATACATTACTTAGACTCTGGAGCTTCAACTTCCTCATCTATAAGGAGTGAGTTATACTAACACTTAGCTCACTGGGCTATTGTGAGGATTAACTGAGGTTAGCAAGTGCCTGGCACAGGGGAAGATCTCAGTAAATATTACTGGTAGGGTGAGGGTAACCGCCTTCAAATTCTGAAGAGGGATTTGGTTTTCTATGGGTGGCTCTAGAGGGCTGGACCAGGATCAGCGGGTATAGAGAACAGACACACTAATTTCAGCTCAGTATAAAGAAATCATTTCTCTGAATTGGAACTGTCCAGCAGTGGCACAAGCTTCACCTAGAGTTGATCAAGCTGTGAGTGGGTCAGGTCCTAGGATGAATCCCAGTAATTGAAGCAACTCAAGCCTCACTCTTGAAGACTCAGCATCCAGGAACACCAGTGTATTACTGCTACCAAGCTTCTGTGTGCAGGCTCTGGAGTCAAACAGACATGGGTGTAGATCCAAGCCCTACCACTCACTAACTCTGTGACCTTGGGCAAGTCTTTACTTCTAAGCCTAAGCATCTTCATATGTAAAACTGAATTCATAGAATTGTTATAATAATTAAGTGAACTAACTCATGTAAAGTGCTTAACATAGTTCTTGGTAGACAGTAAGCACTCAGTACAGGTTACCTGGTGGCAGCGGCAGTAGTGACAGTAACAGCAGTGTTAGTAGGAGTAGGAGTAGAAGTTATTATTCATCCAACCATGGGAATAAGTGACTTCTGCTGCTAAAATTGAAAGTCGCTGACACAAACTGTAACATTCCATGTGGGAAACAGCATGGGAAAGGTGCATAGACAGAAGGAACAAGATGGGTGTGAAATGGGATTGGGAGTTTGGAGGAAGGCCTGGGTGAGCATGGGCCAGGCCAGAGAGAAGACCCACCAGAGAGCAGTGGCTGAAGAGGAAACTTTGGATGCCAGGGTGAGGGATTTGGACTTTATCCTGAAAGCAAATGGGAACACTGAAAAAATTAAGATGAACTTTGTGAGGGGGAAAAAAAAACCTTCTTCAACCAGCCACAGGGCTCCACAGAGGGAGGACTTTATGAGGCTGAGGGCACCTGAGATAAGGGCTGTGGAGCTCTAGATTAGTGGGTTAATTTCTGAAGGAGAAACGAGAAATAATAATAACTAGCATTTGTTGATACTAGACAGTGTTCCTAGAATTTTGCATTCTCAAAGTCACTTAATCCTCTGTGAAGAAGCTATTGTTATTGGCATTCCCACCTTACAGATGCGGAAACTGAGTCAAAGGAAACAAGTGGCTTGTGCAAGGTTAGGTAGCTACTGGTAGGAAGATCTGGGAAGATCCAGGTAGTCTGACTCCAGAACTCATTCACTTAACCACTACACTATTATCTACACCAAGCTGGTGGCAGACAGGGGTCCATGTTTCTGAAGGGGGTGGTGACTGGATGCATCTGCCCTCTCCCACCCTTTCATCTGCAGGCTTGCAACATGGCCTGGCTTCGTCCTGTATTGCCAGGTTTGGCTTTATTCACCGTCCTCAGCTTAACAAAGTGCAAATTAATATTTAATTATTCTCCTAAATGAAAATCGATGGCTCTGTTGGCCAGCCCAAGCTATGTCCGTGCCATCAATCTTTCCTCTGGGCCTGCCAGGGGCAGTAGCAGCTTTAGTCACCTGGCCTCAGTCCCACCAGCATGAAGGGAGGAGGGTGTCCAGCTCTCTGTAGGCACTGGGTCCTGGGCACAGCTGCCATCTACTGGAAAAGCAAGGAAAGACTTCAATTTGGGCTCCTACTAGAGACCAGAAGGATAGTCACTGTGGGAGCAGGAATGGTTGTCTCCCCAGAGAAAAATCCTGAACCCCTAGGAAAAATGTCATAGTATCTACTGGACTGGGACCTCACCATAACTCCCCTCCATGTGCCTCTGCTAATTTCTGTCACCTATCAAAACTGGGCTCCCTACTCAGGGGGACTTTCTTTAAACCTCAGTGGTCTGTCCCACCTTCTGTAGCTTCTTCTCTATAAAGCTGAAGCTACTTCTTGCAGCCTCATTGTAGGCTCCAGAATCCACCTAAAGAAGGTAAGGCCAACCTTATCCCAGAAGGTGCCCTCCTACTTGTCTCTATCCTTGCCCATGACCACCTTTCCCTTGGACATCCATCCCTTCAAACACTGTGAAGGAGACAGACATAACAGTGCACTTGCTTTTGCAAGTTGTGCCCAGCATAAAACAGCTTGAGTGGAAAGGGCAAGTGGGGGCTAAAATCTAGCCATGCTCTATTGACCAAGCCATGCACATTATCACAGGGCTGTGTCAGCCCAGAGGGGGAGGCACATTTTTTTTCCTAATTCATCCCATCATTGGGGGAGTGCCTTTTTGTAACTCACACAAAGGCACTATATGTGCTAGCAGCCGCCCAGTGAGTGAATTGGAGCCTTTGGCCTCAAGGAGCTTTTCCAGCCCAGAAATAACTCATTGCATCTCAGTGGGATTTACATCTAGGCACATAAAAGGGCATCAGAGTGGAGACAGAGGAGATGCTTCACAGTGGAGATGCTATCTGAGCCCAATCATGACCATATTTCATCACATTTGAGGGTCTAGAAAACTAGAAGACAAGGCAACTTCTGGAATTCTAGGTACAGTGTGAAAACTGGCAGTGAAGATGTCCAATGGAGAAGGCCAAGGCTCCCTGTGAATGGAGTGTTGTGTATTTTGGGCAGCAAGGGAGGCAGGACCCACAAGTTTGGACTGCCAGTCTTAGGATGTCTGGCTTTATTGAGAGGCTTGAAATGGAGAACTGTGGATGGATTTTAGTAAGGAAAGAGTGAGGGGTTGGTTTCAAAAGCTCACTCCAGCTACAGTGTGATGGTTGAGTTGAAAGATGAAGCAATATTGGAGGCAGCTTATCCTTTAGGACACTGTTGCTTGAGTGCAGCTGAATGATGGTGCTGACCTGGAGCTGGAGACAGGGCAGGAATGGGGAGGATAGGATAAACTTGAGAGTTGTTTAGGATATCCATATAGACTCGAGAACCAGTGGGACTTGGCAGTGGATTGAATCAGAAGAAGAGGTGAAGTAGAGCAAAGAGCTGAAAATGGTGTAGTTTGCTTTTTCTCTTCTTCACTTTTCCCTGCATCCATGACACCTCTCTTAGACCCACCAGTAATCCTGATAAATATTCTTCCCATGGTGGAAGTGGCTGAGGGCACAGGTGCTCAGTGTTAGGAATAGTTGGCATCAAGGCAGAAATGTCTGAAGAGGGCAATGCTGAGCCCAAAGTAGACCTTTTACGCAAGTCAAGCAGGGAGAAGGGGTAGGGCCTTGCCTTCCCTCCTGCTCATGGTGGTCAAAGTACCAGGGCCTCATATGCCTCTGTGCTACCTCCAACCTTCCCCACTCCACTACACTGCCTGCAATAGGTTGTTCTCTCCTCTTTCTGACATTCTCTCCCTTGATTTTCCCTCCAGGGCTGGCCCTGAAGCAGATATGGGCCTGGACTCTACCTGGGAAACTCTCAAGGGAATAGGTGCTCAGCCAAGGGCAAGAGCTCACCTGAGGTCCCATGACAAATTCTTGGCCAAGGAGGCAATACCCTCTTTTCCTAAAAGGGGAACTGGGATTACCTTACCCCGCTTCCACATCTCTCCCCTGGCTGTGACAGGAACCAGGCAGAGTAGGGTTGCTTAGGCAGTTCATGTGGATAGCTCTCTTTCTCCTTCAGCCACACAGAGCATACCTAAATCCTAGGTGTCCTCCCTAACCATTTCCCAGTGGGGACCAAAGGAGAACCACCTCTCTCCAACTCTGTCCTCATCCTCTTGGGCTCCTCCTCCCCTGAGACTTCCCCTGCATCTCCAAATTCCCAAATTGCCAACATCCTCAACATTTAAGCCATAAACCTAAAAGTCAGCCAGTATTTCCTTCTCTCCCTCAGTTCCCACATCCAATAGAACTCTAGTCCAGCTAATCATCCTAAACATCTCTTGAATCTATCTATTTCCTTACGCCCTGGTTAAGGTCACCCTCACCCCTTACCTGTATTAGTGATCTTCCTATTTCTAATTTTTCCCTTTCCAATCTTTTCTCTGCACAGTGATAGCTCATGGGATCTTTCCCTACTTAATATCCTTCCCTGGATCCCTACTGCCTTTGAAGTACAACAAAGTCAAAATTCCTTGTTGTGATTTTCACAACCTGCCCCAACCCGGCCATTGGCTACCCTTCAGTTTTACACCCTTCCATTAAAAACAAACACAACACTGCAAGGTGGGATCATGATTTCCCCTTTTACTAATACTGAGACTCAAAGACCTTAAAGAAGTTGCCAGTAATGGAGTCGCAATTTAAACCCACATCTATATGACTCAGAATCAATCTGCTGTGCCCTGGCTACCTCCATGCCAGATGCCTACCAGAATCCTTGCTCCTTTAGACTTGCAGCTCCCTTTCCAACCCCCTGCCATCCGGAGTGCTCAGGCTCCAGCTCTACCTCTCCCATTATCTCCATGTGGCCCAATGACCCCAGTCCTGCAAGGCCCGCGTCAAACTTTGCCTCCTCTGTGAAGCTTTCCCTGTGTCAACCTCTCCAGCTGGAGTTAGCCTCTCCCAGAGCACTGTACTTTGCACTCCTCCTAAGGCCCTGGTCACTCTGTGCCTCATTACTTGTGTTCATGTCTTAAGAATGGAGTTGAGCAGCACAACACAAAAACATGGGCTTCAGCATCAGATAGGCCTGGGGGCAAATCCCAGCTCAACCACTTACCCATCGCATGATCTTGAACAAGTGATTTAACCTCCCTAAGCCTCAACTTCCCCGTCTGTACTATGGAGATAATGATATTACCTTGCAGAGAAGTTGGAAGGAATTTAGAGACAATATATGTAAAGTGTCCCAGAAAGGGCTTGGTGTATAGTGGGCTTTTGGGAAATGGTGGCGATTATCTTCCTCCCTAAAAACCATTGAGGACAGATTCCCCAAGGTTGTTGCTGTCTCCTGTGAAGGGCCTAGCCTGGGGCTCTTCACAGATTTCGGGAAATGCCCGCATGGTGGAAAGCCCAGGTGCCCAGACTCTGAGGCTTGGACCCTGCCAGGTCTATGGGACATGTATATACCACCTAATGCCCACCCTCCATTAAAGAGTGGTGGAGTGGGGGAGGGGAAAGGGGTGTCCCCCAGAGCACTGATGAGCTCCATCTCTCCAGAAACCCAGCCGGGGAGGCAGCTGCCATGGAAACCACTGCTGTCACATGTGCTTGTCACTCTAGGTTCCAGAGAGAAATTCTCAGGATCTATTTAAGAACTAATAAAATAATGATGGTCTTGCTCACCCTCACTGCCCCCCCCACCCCAGGCTTCTTCCCCTCTTTCATTCTCCCCTGCCACACTCCTCCCTGCCTTTCCTGCATCCCCTTCCTGACCCCTTATCCCTTCGTTTCCTTCCCATATCCACCTATATTTCTCTTTCCTTGCCCCTTTCTAGGTCTGTCTCTTTCTCTCATCGTTTCTGTCTTCCTGTGTCTCTTCATCTCTCCTTGTTTCTCTGCTCTCCATGGCTCTGTCTCTTGGTCTCTCCTCCACAATCACAGGTGGCCATGCCCAGGGACGGTTCCCGTTCCTCCTGGTCCCTGGTCCCGGCCAATCCAGACCTGTCCAGCTCGCCCTGATCTGCTTGGATTGATCTGTCATCCCCTCTAGACTGCAGCCTGAGTCCTGTCGGTGTCTCGGCCCCCACCCTCAACCTGGTACACTGCAGGGGCTCCACCACCAGCGGGTGGGTGTGTCAGAGCGCATAAGAACCTGAGCCCTGGGTGGGAGGGGGATTGCACTGGTTCAGGCTTGGCCTGTTTTCCTTTCCTTTCCTTTCCTTTCCTTTCCTTTCCTTTTTTTTTTTTTTTAATAATCCCTCCCCACTCCCCCACCCCCAAATTTGATCCAAAGGAAATTGCTCAACTGTGACTGCCAGGGCGTTACCATGGTTACTGGGTAGCACTTGTGGCTATGGTAACAGGAAGCTGCCTGTTGTCTCGGCAACGAGCACATTGGTAGAGGATGGAATGGCCCTGATTGGTGCAGAAGCAGTGCATTTCCTGAAGGGAGGGGGTCAGATCATCACCTTCTCAGGCCAGATGGGCATCAGTACCCCTTCCTCCATGAACGGGAAGGCCGCTGTTCTTTCCTCCCGGCACTCAGCTGTCTGCCCCCAACATTAATTCCTCACTTCCTACGCACCCAGCTCTTGGCAGTTTACAAAGACCTTTTGCGTCCCCATTATCTCATGTGATCCCCACAACACCCATGAGAGGAAGGTGAGATGGGGATTCAATCATGAATTCTCTCAGGGTGGTTGGGGGATGGGACTGTGTGGGGGTGTATGTCGAAATCACCTAGGAGCTTTTACAAATTATACAGTCCCCTAACTTGAGAGTCTGCTATGGTTCCCAGGTGATTCTTATCTACCCTTGATCAGGGAACCCCTGAATTAGAAGGTGAAATTGGTTGGGGGGGGAGGGGGTAAAGGGAAGAGTCAAGCTGCTTTCCAGGTTTCTAGCTTGGATGACTGGAAGGATCAGGTCCGGGCAAAAAGATAAGCTCTGGTATGGGTGCGTTGAGTGGAAGATGCCAGTGGGACTTTTTAGTCAGGCTGTCCAGCAAACAGCTGGGTACATGGGTCTTAGGCTCAGGAGGGAGGTGTGGGCTGGGGATGCAGAGCTCTGAGTCAGCCCTGTGAGCATGGTAACTGAGGCTGTGGGTGTGAGTGAGACTCTCCAGGAAGAACGGGAACAGTGGGATGAGCAGGGCTGAAGATGGTGCCCTGGAGAATGCCAACATCCTCAAGGGAAGGGGGACCCAGGGAGGGAACTGAGAGGGTGACTGTAGGAACTTTGGTAATACAGAAGCTTGGGAAGGCTTCCCCCCATCTAACAAGCTGAATCTGAGAGAGGGTGGCTTTACTGAAGTCATACAACCATTAAATGGCGGAATCCAATTCCCAGCTTGTTTAATCTAAATGACATATAGAATTATATTCTCAGTTTTAGAACAAAACACAAATCTTCAGTATTAATTCCACCTTCCCACCCAACTCCTCTCACTCAAAACCTTTAAGGAGGTCCAGGAGCCAGAGGGACAGGCGCACATAGTCCAGGCCCAGAGCCCAAAGCAGAATCTCTTTAACCACCACGGTCCATCCTGGCTTGCCACCGAGCTTCCTATCACCAACCCTTCAGATTTCAGCACGTTTTAAATTCCCCAGTTTAAGGAAGGAATCTTGGAGAAAATCTATAGCCCACCATGAGAGTGGTGGAGTGCAGAGTTCAAAGGAGCCAGGGCTTAGATCCTGAGGCATCCAGGGGAGGAGAAGCCAGGTGCCAGGATCAGGCAGTCATGCTGACTAGGTGTGTTGGTCCAATGTCTTTCAGATGAATCGTCCGATCCAAGTGAAGCCGGCTGCCAGTGAGGGTCGAGGAGGTAACTTCCCTATCTGACAAACCTCAGGGTATCACCCATGTAGGGGATGGTGGGTCTACTCCTCACGTCAGTCCTATCTATGGTTTGTTACTAGAGCTTCCTTGGGTTGGGGAAAAAGTGGGGCCCAGTGTTGCTCAACACCAGAAACAGCTTAGCCTTCCCAGATAAGGCTGAGGAGAGAGGGGGTCCTAGAGTCCCCAGACCCAAAAGAAGCAGGAAGAGCCTAAGAAGATGCTGGAGATAGAGGAAGGGAGCTCTTGACACCTTGCCCTGGAAAGAGTTCATTCCTGTTTTTTTCAGATGGAATTTCCAGATTTGTTTGAAGAACCAGGCTGGACTTATTCTCCTTTTGCATATTCTTCTGATCAGAGAGGACCCAGTCCACTCTGGATTGAGGCCACTCATTTCCTCACTGCAATTATCTGGTTACTTATGGCAAAAGATGAGTCTAGTAACACAGACTTTGCAAGCCATAGTAAGGAACTTGACTCTCTGCTGAAGACCACTGAAAGGCTTCAAAGGTTTTTTAGAAGCACTTTGGAAAGACCAGTGCTCCTTAAGAACAGGAGGGGTAAAGAGTCTGTGCTTTTCTGACAACCAGCTACATTCCAGCCAGCTTCCATACTGGAAAAGTGATGCTAGCTTCTGGTGTCAGTTCTTTGGTGTTTTTCTCACCCTTTGGTCTTATATCATTCCAGGATATCTGCCAATAGCCCTGATGTCTGCTGACTCTCTCCCTTAGATAAGACTCTCTCCCTGTCTTATCCAAGATCAGTCATGGTGTTGTTAGGTGGAAGAAGCTCCCCATGATCAGGGAGAGAATGGAACCTAATTGACAGGCATTTATTGACTCCAACTAATTCTCACACCGTCTCAGACTTCCTATTCACCGTCTACACCTAAAGGGGGCTCTGGTAGCTTCTTCCATTGTAGAGTTCTTTCCTTCATGAAATAATTCCTTCATCTATTTAGATTATCTGACCTCTGGTCTGTGCTTCTCAATTTCAGATCAAGATGTTATCACCTCTACTTTGCCTTGAAGAGATATTTCCAAGTTTCCTCCTCCCCTTCACGTGTGTATCCTCCTTTTCCACCTCATTCTTTCCAGACAGGTTTTTGAGAAGTTCCAGCCTCCATACAGAATCTGGTTCACTTGTCCCAAGAATTTCTCCCTTTTGGGAAGCTCTGTTAGGCATCGAGACCATTGTTGGCCATTGTTGGCTATCTTCTAAGTCTTGTCCACAAACACTAGCTAGTCCCATAGCTCAGAGGCCAGTTGAGAGTAGCTGAATCAGCTAAGAAGCAGACATGTTGAGTTTATTCAACCATCCAGCCAACATCTTCTGAGTAACTTGCTCCATATTAGGAATAGAAATGTGAGCAAGACAGCCCTGGCCTCTAGCTTCATTGAGTCTGAGGCTATGTGGGGATAGTGAACAAGGGGGTTACAATTCAGTGTGATCAGTGTCTTTCAAGTTCTGGAGGGATTGTGGGCACAATAGCAAGAGGCACCTTTCTTAGTCTGGGAGGTCAAGATGGGCTCCTAGAGGTATTAATATTCAAGCTGAGATCTCAAGGATAGACAAGAAGTAGTCAAATACAGAAAGGAGGTGAGAGGGGGCAAGTGTTTACGTAGAGGGAATAGCGTGCACAGAGTTCAGAACATGATGAAACTTGGAGTCTGGTTCAGGAACTAAGCTCACAATGCTGGGGGCACTCTTGCTGTTTGGAGTCCGATACAACTTGTTGGGATGAGGGCAACTGTACAAAGGAGGCTTCTGATGATGCTTCTGCTTGTCGTAGTCCATCTTTCCTCATCATCTGGGCCCCATTCAGTGGCATCAGCCTGAGTTTTATCATTTGCCTCCCCCTTTTGTACAGGTTTTTCAGGTGTCACATCACTGACAAATTCTGTGACCTGTGGCAGCCCACCTATACACCTGTTCAGATTCAGAGCAGCTCGAGAGAGCAGGATAAGCAAATCTAGTTGAAAAGAGGTCTGCCTGGCAGTGGAATTCATAATTTTAGTAGTTATGTGTTACACAGGTATTTCCTGACAAGTGATGTCTCTTAGCACACATATACTCCATATGCGTTCATGAATAATCCTTGCAGGTTTAGATGACCCAATCTCTCAATTCCTTCCTGCTCCCACTCAGAGTCACCAAATGCTCCCTGCTACATTTTCAGGAGAGAGGAAGCATATGTACTGTCTTGCAGAACAGTTGGACCCTTACAATTTATTAGTATTTAACTACCAAACTGATCTGTGTTAGATAATCTTGTTACTAATTGAAGTGTGTTCCTTTCCTTCAATGTTATATACTGCTTCTAAAGTGAGTTCAGCTCTCTGCTGAATTTTAACACAAACTAATGCTTTAGAGACTCAACTCTTGAAATGGTATCTCAACTCTTGAAATGGTATCAGAGTTTGGTTTTTTGAAATGTAACATTTGACACCAATGTGGGACAGCTTGCCCTATTCCAGTCTGATCTCTGTGATCCTAAACATTCTATAAAAGTTCATTGCTTGGGTGGGGGGGAGAGTTAAATCGGTGATGGGCATTAAGGAGGGCACATTTTGGGATGACCACATATGTAAGAGATGAATCACTGGGATCTACTTCTGAAGCCAAGACTACACTGTATGTTAACTAACTTGAATTTAAATTTAAAAAAATTATGGGGCGCCTGGGTGGCTCAGTCGGTTAAGCGGCCAACTTCGGCTCAGGTCATGATCTCACGGTCTGTGAGTTCGAGCCTCACGTCGGGCTCTATGCTCACAGCTCAGAGCCTGGAGCCTGTTTCAGATTCTGTGTCTCCCTGACTCTCTGATCCTCCCCCATTCATGCTCTGTCTCTGTCTCAAAAATAAATAAATGTTAAAAATTTAAAAATAATAAATTAAAAAATTATCTAAGAAAAACTTCAGAGTTAATGGTCACACCTGTCCTGATATATTTAAGCCTATAAGTTTGATTTTTTATTATTCCCAAAATTAAATCCCTTAGTTTAGTTGATTAATAGTGATTTCTATATCTTTTAAGAATACTGATACTTGGGGCGCCTGGGTGGCTCAGTCGGTTAAGCGTCCAACTTCAGCCAGGTCACGATCTCGCGGTCCGTGAGTTCGAGCCCCGCGTCAGGCTCTGGGCTGATGGCTCGGAGCCTGGAGCCTGTTTCCGATTCTGTGTCTCCCTCTCTCTCTGCCCCTCCCCCGTTCATGCTCTGTCTCTCTCTGTCCCAAAAATAAATAAAAAACGTTGAAAAAAAAATTAAAAAAAAAAGAATACTGATACCAATGCAGACATAATCTAGAGGGTATCAAAGCAAATAGTATAATCTTCCAAAATTCTACCATTTTCTTCTGGAAGGAAGTATTAGATTTTCCCCTCATAAAACAGGGATCACCAACTCAAATGCTACAGGAACCAGGTAGGTAACTTTAAATGGATGAGACTCATGACTGAATTACAATTTACATTTTAATTGTATTAAATATTGGCAACTAATTCAATTTTTAAAGTTTATTTATTTATTTTGAAAGAGAGTGAACGAACATTAGCAGGGGAGGGGCAGAGAGAGAGAGAGAGAGAGACAAAGAGGGAGAGAGAGAATCCCAAGCAGGCTCCCTGTTGTCAGCGCGGAGCCTGGACCAGGGGCTTGATCTCAGAAATCCTGAGATCATAACCTGAGCCAAAATCAAGAGTCAAACGCTTAACCAACTGAGCCACCCAGGCGTCCCAACTAATTCAATTTTTTTCTTAAATTTTTTTTACGTTTATTTATTTTTGATAGACAGAGAGAGACAGAGCACAGATGCGGGAGGGGAGAGGAAACCCAGAATCCAAAGCAGGCTCCAGGACAGAACCCAATGCGGGGCTTGAACTCACAAACCGCGAGATCATGCTTAGCCAACTGAGCTGCCCAGGTGCCCCACCAACTAATTCAATTTTTAAAAATTGGCCAGCACTGTGAGAACCCAGCCAAACCTGTTAGTTTTACTTCTTTTGCCCAAAGACTTCCATTTCTTCCCATCTGCATATAGGAGTAATCTATTGTGCACACGTGAGCTTTTTGATGAAAATAGTTACTTTACATTCTCCCTTGAATTTTGATGCCAGTGCAACTGCGTAGTATTTCTATTTTTAATCAATAGACATGAGGTTTGTGGTTGAAGTAACCTATGTTTTAAACACACTGTATGTCATAGTACTTTTAGAAGTTATTGGTAACATTTGTATGTTCAATGCTTACAATGCAGTAATAGCAACACAGCAGGATATGCCTGATAGAAGGTGCTGGAGGCCCTCTTCTTCCATGATCATCCTCTGCAGCCTTGATGGTACTCAGAGTGTCAAATGGGCATCCAGGTCGTCATGGACTATGTTATAGGAGCCTTTGAATGTATCTCAGGCTTTTCCCATAACTTGTGCAGCTAAGTTCCGCACAGTTTATGTACTCCGTACCCCATGCCTATATTTTACATCCTGTGGCGTCGAGTGGTACTCTTAAAGGAAAATGCACCTAATTTTCCAAAACAAAATAATATCCTAATTATACTTAAGGCACCCCACCCACTTGTATATAAAACAAACATAGTGCCAGAAAATTTTCTCCTTGGCATTTGGATTTGTTTGAATGTGAACATTAAAATGTGTGCCGGGGCAAAAATTCAAGGTTCGTGTGTTTCAAAATGTTAACTTCAAATTATATGAGGTCAGAGCTAGAGATCCCCAAACCCTTCATACAATGGTAACTAAATAAGTCTATTTTGTTTCCTATTTTTTGAGCTTTATTGAGACATTATTGACATACAACATATATAAGTTGAAGATATGCAATGTGATTATTTGATACAGGTATATATTGCAAAATGGTTACCACAATAAGGTTAGTTAACAGTTCCTAAGTCTATTTTATTTGCTGTTCAGCGTAGAGACTGTAGTTTATTTTTTCTAGCTTACATTATCTCTGCTATGGAGGCACAAAAAATAAGTTAAGTTGTAAGTACCAATCTTACAGGAAAAGTATTTTTTAGTCCTAAGGCAAAATCTTCAAAATCATTGAACTCTTGAATGTTTTTTCATCTCTTTCAAATTTTATAACAAAATCAATAAATTCATAAATCATAATAGTGATTACTTTGCTTGTCCCATTCTCCAACTTAGGCTTTTGTTTTTTTGTTTTTTTGTTTTAACCTAGCAAATATTCATGTACCCAGGATGCCCGAGGTACAGATATAGGTTAAGTAATCAATCCATGCACTCTTTCCACGTTAGTTTTTTGAAACCTTGAAATCTTAAATGTTCTCTGAAGTAAGGCATCTCTTTTTTTAATCTTGAAGTTTGGTGAACTGAAAAGGCCAATGATCTGTTATCATATCAACCCTCCTATCACCATCCTATAATTAATTAATTTCTGCCTGTATTTTCACAGATTTGTTTAAATATCAGCCTGGATTTGGAATACAAAATACTATATATATAATTATCTAACTAGGTGGGCCACATTTTTCTAATTTTATCCAGGATTCTCTTTTATTCAGTGTTTTACAACTGAACTTTGAGTTAAAGTTAAGTTTTGAGCTAGAATTTTCAGAATTGCATAATACTGGGACATATCCTCTGACTTAAGTCACATATACACCTTAGCAACAACTGTTCAGTTGGTCACCTGACACTCATATTTGTCTTTGATCCTTATAGTTACTTAATTCGAAAAGGTATTCTTCCAGTGAAGACTTGACTGGATAAGATTCACAGTAGTGCTTAAGACTACTCAAGTCAATGTTTCACTTCCTAACATTAATTCTACCTCTGAAGGTAAAGGGAGGTGCTCTCCTTAAGCTTGACTCAGAACAGATCACCCAAAGCTGATTGTTAACACTTTTAGGTCATGGCAATGGCTGAACGGCACTGACGAGCCCTTCAGGTATAGGTATACAGCCTGCAAAGGAAAATACAGTCTGGATCCTGAGATTCTTCTCTCTCAGAGGAACCTGGACTCTCAGGCTTGGTCTACCTTTCTACCTCACTTTGTGGTTCTTCTGGATTAGGATTAAGGGACAACAGAGTCTCTGTTCTTTGTTGGTCTATGTGCCTATTTTTCAGCCCTCCTTAGAGCCCTTCTTCATCTTTTTTCTTCCAAGTTTTTATTTAAATTCAAGTTAGTTACCATATAGTGTATGTTGGTTTCAGGAGTCGAATTTAGTGATTCATCACTTACATGGAATACCCAGTGCTCATCACAAGTGCCCTCGTTAATGTCCATCGCCCAACACCCATCTAGGCCATCCCCCCCCCACTCCCTCCATCAACCCTCAGGGTTTTTTTAAATTTTTTTAATGTTTATTTATTTTTGACAGAGAGAGAGAGACAGAGCATGAGTGGGGGAGGGGCAGAGAGAGAGGGAGGCACAGAATCCGAAGCAGGCTCCAGGCTCTGAGCTGTGAGCACAGAGCCCGACGCAGGGCTCAAACTCACAGACCCCGAGATCATGACTTGAGCCAAAGTCGGTGGCTCAACCGACTGAGCCACCCAAGTGCCCCTCCCTCAGTTTGTTCTCTGTAGCTAGGAGTCCCTTATGGTTTGCGTCCCTCTCTGTTTTTTTTTTTTATCTTATTTTCCCAGCCCCTTCTTCATTTTTAAAAATTATAGTAAAATAGACATAACATAAACTTTATCACCTTTACCACTTTTATATTCACCTTTACCATTTTTAAGTGTACAGTTCACTTGTATTAAGTATATTCACATTGTTGTGCAACCCATCTCCAGAATTTCTTCATCTTATAAAACCCCAAATCTGTACCCATTAAATAACTCCCTCCAACCCCTGTAACCATCCTCTACTTTCTGTTTCTATGAATTTGACTTCTCTAGATATCTCATTTAACTGAAATCATACAGTATTTGTCTTTTTGTGGCTGGCCTATTTCACTTAGCATCATGTCTTCAAGGTTCGTCCATGTTGTAGCATATGTCAGATTTCCCTTCCTTTCAAAGGCTGAATAATATTCCATTGTGTGTGTGTGTGTATACATATATATATGTATATACGCCACACTTTCTTTATCCATTCATTGGCTGATAGATATTTGGGTTTCTTCCATGTTTAGCTCTTGTGGTAATGCTACTATGAACATAAGTGTACAAATATCTCTCTGAGACTTGGTTCTCAATTCTTTTTGATATAACACTCAAAACTGGCATTGCTGGATTATATGGTAATCCTATTTTAAATTTTGGGTAGAGCTGCCATACTGTTTTCCATAGTGGCTATACCATTTTACATTCCTACTAACAGTGCACAAAGTCCCCGGTTTCAATTTCTCCACATTCTTTCCAACACTTGCTATTTTTTCCTTCTTCTCTTCCCACTCCCCCTTCCCCCCCCCCCGCTTCTTCTTATCCTTTTCTCCTTCCTCTCCTCCTCCACCTTCTCCTTCTTCTTCTCCTAGGAACACCCGGGTGGCTCACTCGCTTAAGCAGTTAAGTGGCTGACTCTTGATATGGGCTCAGGTTGTGATCTCTGGGTTGTGGGATTGAGCCCTGCATAGGGCCCCCCGCTGAGCAGAGTCTGCTTGGGATTCTCTCTCTCTGCCCCTCCTCCACTTGTGCGTGCTCTCTCAAAATAAATTAATTAGTTTAAAAAAAATCAAACAGGGGCGCCTGGGTGGCTCAGTCGGTTAAGCCTCCGACTTCAGCTCAGGTCACGATCTCGCGGTCCGCGAGTTCGAGCCCCTCGTCGGGCTCTGCGCTGACGGCTCACAGCCTGGAGCTTGCTTCCGATTCTGTGTCTCCCTCTTTCTCTGCCCCTCCCCCGTTCATGCTGTGTCTCTCTCTGTCTCAAAAATAAATAAACGTTAAAAAAAATAAAAAATAAATAAATAAAATAAAAAAATCAAACAACCCTCTCCCCAAAACTAGTCATCCTAATAGGTGTAAGGTGATATGGTTTATGGCTTTAATTTTTACTTCTTTAAGGATTTACAGTTGTGTTGAGCATTTTTGTATATGCTCACTGGCCATTTGTATATCTTCTTTGGAGAAAAGCTTATTTAAGCCCTTTGCTCACTTTTTTTAAAAAGTTTATTTATTTTTGAGAGAGCAAGAGAGAGAGAGAGAGAAACAGAGCGTGAGTGGGGGAGGGGCAGAGAGACAGGGAGACACAGAATCTGAAGCAGGCTCCAGGCTCCAAGCTGCCAGCACAGAGCCTGACACAGGCCCGAACCCACAAACCGCAAGATCATGACCTGAGCCAAATTCAGACGCTGAGCTGTCAGCACAGAGCCCACATGGGGCTCAAACTCATGACCCGAACCGAAGTCGGACGCCCAACCAACTGAGCCCCTTTGCTCACTTTTTAATAGGATCATTTGTTTTTTGTTGTTGTTGAGTTGTAGGAGCTCTTATTCTGGATATTAACCCCTTATCAGATATATGACTTGCAAATATTTTCTCCTACTCTGTAGCTCTGAGTGTGTACTTTGATGCACAGAAGTTTTTAATTCTGATGTGGTTCAGTTTATCTATTCTTTTGTTGCCTATGTGTGTGGTGTCATATCTAAGAAATCATTGCCAAATGCAAGGTCATGAAGCTTTTCCCCTGATTTCTTCTAGCAGTGTCATACTTTTAGCACTCATGCTTAGGTCTTTGATTCATTTTCAGTTAATTTTTGTATACGATGAAAGTAAGGGTCCAATGTCATTCTTTTGCATGTATATATCCACTTTTCTCAGCACTATTTGTTGAAAAGACTGGAACTCTTGTCAAAAATCATTTGACCATATATGTGAGGGCTTATTTCTGGCCTCTATTCTATTCCATTGGTCTGCGTGTCTTTATGCCAGTGTCACACTGCTTGATTACTGTAGGTTTGTAATAAGTTTGAAATCAGAAAGTGTGAGATCTCAAACTTTCTTCTTTTTTGAGATTGTCTTGACTGTTCAAGGTTTCTTGAGATTTCATATGAATTTTAGGATGGATTTCTCTATTTCTGCAAAAAATACCATTGGTACTTTAATAGAAATTACATTAAATCTGTAGATCTCTTTGGGTAGTGGTGACATCTAGCAATATTAAGTCTTTCAATCCATGAACACAAGATGTCTTCCATTTATTTGTGTCTTCTTAAATTTCTTTCAGCAATATTTTGTAGTTTTCAGGATACAAGTCTTTTTCCTCCTTGTTTAAGTTTATTCCTAAGTATTTTATTCTTTTTGATGCTACTATAAATGGAACTGTTTTCTTAATTTTCTTTTTGGATTGTTCATTGCTAGTGTATAAAAACACAACTGATTCTGTGTTGATTTTGTATTCTGCAACTTGCTGAATTTGTTTATTAGTTCTAACATTTGTTTTGTGGAATTAAAGCTCTTCTTGATGCTTATAAGGTTGGGCCAGAAGACTCTGGTTTACCCTGGGTGTTTCCTTCACTGACTATCCCGGGCTTTCTTGGCTCCTTATGCTGGAGTCATCACTAAGAACATCAGGGGAGAAAGGCTATGCTCCAAATGCTGCCACCAGCAAGACCCCTGGGGTTGGAATTTGGACTGAAAGATGGACCAGTATTTTAAAGATATATTTGGTGGTTTAATGTATGTTTTAAGATATATTTGGTGGTTTAATATATATTTTAAGATATATTTGGTGGTTTAATGCTGTAACCTTGTTCCTACACAGTCCCTACAATCATGACATCCCACCAACAGGAAGGTGAGTGGGTGTGAGAGGCCTAGAAGCCAGAAGCTTGGGCCCTTGAGGAATTCCTCTGGGCCAACTTGAGGCAGAGCCTCCTTTCTTGAACAGCATCTTGGTGCCTTTCTTGAGGAAGAGGGAGTGGACTGACTCTGACTCTGGGTTCTCAAAGCCCATCACTTGCTGCATTAGAATCCCTGACCTGTATAGCCAGCTACACAAGGCAGCTTTAAGGAGAAGGGCCTCTGGGCCCAAACAACTTGATCTGGGTTCAAAAAAGCATTTGATAGAAGACCAAGGAGTACACCTTAGTTGACAACAAGAGAATGTGGTAATGCTATTCAACTGTGTGTCTATCTAATTCTGTCTCAACTCCACACTAATGCTATCTTCCAACTCCTTCCACTCTGGGAAGGTTGAGCCTCCTTCCTTGATATTCCCATCTTGCTGGGGCCCCACCCACTGCCCATGGGATGATTTTATCCAGACATTTCTGACCCACGTCTTATAGAACCCTCGCTTTCCCAAACTGATAGAGTTTGAACTAGAGGAAATTGAATTACCTGGGCTAACTCCCACCACCATCTCTCTCTGGGGGCACTAATCAGCCCTCAGAACATTCAGGGCTGTGTATTTTGGGGCTACTCTTAGGTCTAGCCTGTACTTCTCTTTGGCAGGTCCCTGAGAAACTTATCCCACCATTTAAGGATCACCTGAAACTCATGGCCATTGTGACCTAGATCATCCTCCTGTCAAACATCATCAGACTCCCCGTAAAGTGGTAAAGGGAATACCAGGATTCAAAGTGACACCTGTGAAACAGCCCAGCCTGTACCCCAGCTTCGTTTCAATTTCAAATTCTGTAGAGCCCAGTAGGCAAGAACCATAAGGTCAATGCCCTCTCGTGGAAATTGAAATTCTTGACTTGGCACTGGAAAAGAAGGATCAGAGAATTTCATGGTCTGTGTCATGAGCTTGAACTGACCACCATCAGCAGAAAAGAGCAACGAGAGGAAGAGCAGATAAAGGATCAGGCCACCGTCTACACAATCCTGTTTATTGTCTTGGGGGCTCCATCTCAGCCTTGACTTTTCTCTTCCTACCTAGGGCTACCTGGATGCTGGTCCATGTGGTATAACATCTTACTTAGGTGCCATCACCATCTTGCAGGCCCTACCCAATGATGCAGCTGCACTACAAATTAGGGCATGATGAAGCCCTCTTTAAGCCTTGGGACTCGAGGCCGTAGGATCTTCTCTAAGCGCCCCCTGGACTTCTGACAGACATATGGGCATACTTTAGTATTATAGCTCAGAACAATGACACAGTTTTCTGGGGTGTGATTCCCTGAGCAAACAGGGACTGTCTTCCGACGTCAAGGCAAAGCCACCAGCAGACTGATCAAGCAATTCGTGAAAGACCTTTTCTTGTCTTCTGGGTTTCCTGGAAAGGATGATCTCAGATCCCTCTTCATACACCGTATGGAACTCTGTTTGTTATCTTTTAGGTCAGTGGTTTTTAAAGGACTTTCCTTGGAGTCCTATTTAGGGGGTTCTAGAAGATGAAGCAAGAGGAACTTCAGCACCCCCCATCCCCACCCCCACTTTTCTGGTTTCAGTCAGAGCAGTTGTCTCTTACATTTTGAGCTTCATCCTAATGTTTTTGTTAGAACAGCATATTCCACAGCTTTTTCTAAAAGAAAAAAAAGAAAGAAACCAGTGATCTGTTCCAAAAGCACTCTTCTGTGGCTAACACTCCCAGAAGTGAAGCACACTCATCAGATTGTACTCTCACCACAGAAGGCCAGCGCTTCCTCTAGGATTCCAGCCACAGTACACTGTATATCCCTTCCCCCTTGGGATCAATGGGCAGCAACCCTCTGGAGAGGGGGCAGGATTCTGCTGAAACACACTCTGCCTGTCCCATGTAAACCACAGCCCCCACCCTCCACACAGACACAAAACTGATAGACCCCTTAGAGTCCCAGGACAGCCTAGGCTGAACCCCACACCATCCAGGTAAAATGTGGACACACAGATAACCCTGCTGGAGATTCACTCCACTGCTAACTTCAGGGAGTCTATTCTTCCTTTTCATTGCCACCCAGGCTTCAGTCTATGGCTCTCACCAGCATTGTCTCCCTTGCACTCAGGACCCAGGGATCCCCAGTGGCCTAGCCAAACTTGTCAAGGAGTAAAGGAGTGTGGGATGGGTTTTCTTGGGCTCTAGGATCTGAAGGTGAAGCCTGAAGCCAGAATCTCACCCATTCCTTCTCTGTCAATTTATGTTGCCTACATGAAGCTGCATCCTATTGCAGAGATTTTTGTTGGTGCAGAAAGGAGCAGGGCTTTGACAGTAGGCCCTGTGGGCTGGGCCCCTCTACCTTGGGCTCCTGGACGGTGCTGCTGAGACCTGACTTGCTAGAGGTGCAGATGAGCCCTGGTTTCCAGCCCCAGCTCCAAGGAACACACGCAAAGTTTGCAGTCCCTTTCTCTACTCCCAGAGGAAGAGTGAAGACAGGGAGGGATATGACTTGTTCTCAAGTGGTCATCCAAGTTCTACAGGCAGAAAGAACTGTTCTTCTTAGCATGGACACCTGAGGAAGGATCAGGGCAAGAGAATCAGGGAAGGCAGAAAGGAGGCAGTGGGGCTCAGTGAGGGCCTTGGAAGCTCAACGAGGGAATAAGTTGGTTGAGCTGGGAGTTAAGGAAAGGGGTCAAGGGCTTGGCAAGCGTAGGGGGAGAAATGCTAATGTTGGAGCCTCAGGAACCCAAGCTTCCTGCTCTCTTTCAACCTTTGGGCACCCAAGTTGAGTTTGGTGCTAGACTTGGAGATTCATCATTCCAGTGTTCAATATCTGGGGATGAGGCAGTACAATGAGACAAAGGTTTTCTGTGCTGTTTTTGTTTTGTCTTGTTTTTTGTTTTTGGCCCAGAACCCTCCCTGGTTTGCACAGGAAGGGGCATTGATAGCACTGCCATCAGGCTGACTAGCAAGGGTGAACTTCTCTTCTCCGAATCCAGTCTGAATACAAAGGCCTTCTTTGAGGACCCCCTCCCTGAATAAGGCTGAAATGGTCCAAAATAGCCTTTTTTGGACCCTAACAACAGAAAGGCCAAACATATAAAAGATGTATATAGGGCTCTACCAAACCAAAGAGATCAACCAAATCACTTTCCACAAGAGCAGCAAGCAGTCTTTCTTGTTTTTTCCCACGACCTGAGTTTTCATGGTGTATTTGGGTTAAGTTCTTTCCCTCTAGATCTGTCTATAGATCATCCTTCCCCTCTAAGAAACCCAACCTTGTAACCCCAGGGCATTCTCACTCCCTATACCTCTTCCCAGGGCTGGGCTGTGGTGAACTACCTTCTTAAGCTCCTCTGGCTACTCTGGGGAGTCCAAGAGGACTTAGGGTCTCCAGGTCACTCCTGGATTTGTCCCCAGAGGACCGAAAGCTGTTTGTGGGAATGCTGGGGAAGCAGCAGGGTGAGGAGGACGTCAGGCGCCTGTTCCAGCCCTTTGGCCATATCGAGGAGTGCACCGTCTTGCGGAGCCCTGATGGTACCAGTAAAGGTGACTTGAGCTGACCCTGGGATTTCCTGCCTCATTCTGGGCCGCATGACCCTTTGGCCCCTGTGGTCTGAGCCACCAATCCTTCTATTCTGCCCCAGGCTGTGCCTTTGTGAAGTTCGGGAGTCAGGGGGAAGCTCAGGCAGCTATCCAGAGTCTGCATGGCAGCCGGACCATGGCGGTGAGGGCGGGCACCCGGGGCCCTGGGTGAGGCCAGTGAGGGTGGGGACGGGCTTCTCCCCACATGCGATCGGTGCCCCCAACAAAAGGCCTAATGGGCAAAGCGCTTGGCCTAGGGCCGGGGCTGGGGTCTGGACTGGTCACGGCGGCCTCCCCTGCCCTACCCAGGGAGCCTCGTCCAGCCTCGTGGTCAAGCTGGCGGACACCGACAGGGAGCGCGCGCTGCGGCGGATGCAGCAGATGGCGGGCCAGCTGGGTGCCTTCCACCCGGCACCGCTGCCTCTGGGGGCGTGTGGAGCCTACACCACCGCGGTATGTGCCTGGCCCCGGAGGTCACGGAAGGGCGGGTGGGCGGCTGGACCAGGCTGGAGGTCGGGAGCCAGGGCAGCTGCCCGCCGCTGGGTCCTCCACACCCGCCCTTCTTCCCTCCCAAAGATCCTGCAGCACCAGGCGGCCCTGCTGGCGGCGGCACAGGGCCCGGGCCTAGGCCCCGTGGCCGCAGTGGCGGCCCAGATGCAGCACGTGGCGGCCTTCAGCCTGGTAGCCGCGCCGCTGTTGCCCGCGGCAGGTACTGCGCGCAGGGGCGGGGCGGCGGCTGGGACCCGGCCCCGCAGGGCTGTGGCCTGACTCTCCGACCTCCTCGCCTCCAGCAGCCAGTTCCCCGCCGGGCGGCGGCCCTGGCTCGCTTCCCGGTCTGCCAGCACCCATCGGGGTTAATGGATTCGGCCCCCTGACTCCCCAGACCAACGGGCAGCCGGGCTCTGACACTCTCTACAATAACGGGCTCTCCCCTTACCCAGGTGGGCCCTCCGCTCCGCCCAAATCTCCCGGAAAAGGAGTGGGGAGCGGGGAGGCGGGGGTAGGGGGGAGCAACCGCCCTGGGAAGGGACTCCTCCTTCCCTGCTGCCTATCACAACATCCCTCCACCTCCCCACCCGCCCACCTTCACCGTGGGCCTCGCGCCCCTCTCTCCCCAGCCCAGAGCCCCGGCGTGGCTGACCCCCTGCAGCAGGCCTACGCTGGGATGCACCACTACGCAGGTTTCACTTGGCGCTAGCGGCCTGGGGGGGTTTGAAGGGCCCCAGAAAGGGATAGGGAAACTTGGGGTGGGGGGGCGGGGGTGAGGCTCTCTCCTGAGGAGTCGACCCTCCCATCCCCCCATCCCTGGGCCCAGAACAACCCCTCTAGGGGTAGGGTTACCTGTACTGGGCTGAATTGGTCAACGATGGCCAGGCAGATGGGGCCATGCTTGGGGGATGGCTTCTGGGGGTCACTGCCCACTCCCACTTCTGTCTCCAGCAGCCTATCCATCGGCTTATGCCCCAGTGAGCACAGCTTTTCCCCAGCAGTCTTCAGCCCTGCCCCAGCAGCAAAGAGAAGGTGAGAGACAGGGGGCTGGAGATCAGGGCGGCGGTGGGGCTGGACTCAGGGTCCCTCCCCTGAACCAGCGTGCTGCTGTTCCTGCAGGCCCCGAAGGCTGTAACCTCTTCATCTATCACCTGCCTCAGGAGTTTGGTGATGCAGAACTCATACAAACATTCCTGCCCTTTGGAGCTGTTGTCTCTGCCAAAGTCTTTGTGGACCGAGCCACCAACCAGAGCAAATGTTTCGGTGAGCTGAGCCCCATCCATGGGCCTCTCCCACTCATAACTTCGAGATTCAGTGCAGACCCTAGGCTTATCCCTCCATAAGTCAATGACTCCCAGAGAATCATATGGCACAAAAGCAGGCTCACATACCAGTAAGCCTCACAGTAGTAAGCTCAGACCGGAACAAGGCCATTTCAGGTTCACCTGAGAAAGTCAGGTGTCTGGAAGATGTTCGACCAGGTCAGGCTTTAGAGTCTAGCAGGGCAGGAAGAATATAGTCTGGGGCCAGAGATCCCCTCCAGCCCCAGCTACAGTTTAGAGGACTAGAATGGGAGCGGTAGAGGCAGAGAATTAACCCATGTCAGGGAAAGACAAGGAAATCCCCCAAGCCGCACACTCCCCATTGCCAACACACTCAGAATTTCTTCCTGTCCTTCCAAGAATTATACCTTTAGGAAACTTAGGCCACTTGCCTATGTAAGTATGAGTGTGTATCCATGTGTGCATAAGCACATGCAAACAATGGAGGGTGGGGGGTATATGTTTTGATGGGACTGGCCGGAGGGGACAGGGACAGACGGGGCTTGTCAGAGAGAAGGGACCCTGCCAGGCAGAGTTCCCAGCTGACCTCTCTGCCCACGCCCCCGCTCCCGCTCCCCAGGGTTTGTTAGCTTTGACAATCCAACCAGTGCCCAGACAGCTATTCAGGCCATGAATGGCTTTCAAATTGGCATGAAGAGGCTCAAAGTCCAGCTAAAGAGGCCCAAGGATGCCAATCGGCCTTACTGATCTTCTCTCACTGACCAGCCACAGAAAGGTGAGTCCTTGGTGGACCCCAGGCAGATGGGGCCTGAGTGATGGAGGCCCTGTCCGCTTTGATGTTCCTTTTGAGATGTCAGGAGCACCCACCTCTGAAAGAGTCTGGGAGAGAAGAGCCAGAAGCGAAGGAGGAATCCTCAGCTGGAGACTTTGATGTTTCTCCAAGGATGGAGATGAATTAGACAACTTCCTGTCTCCATAGTCTGGGAGAGACAGTTATGGCAAGATCTAACCATTAGATTAGTAGAACTACCATTGGTAGTTCTACTGCAGGGAGAGCCACAGGGGGCCATGGGAGTAGAGAAGTTGTATGTGGGGAGGGCAGGGCAGGTGGAGGATGAGACTAGAAAAGTTGTGAAGGGTCACAAGTTTGGACACTGGGGAGTTAAGCAAAGAAGGGATAAGATGCAGGAGACTGGGATAATGGCAGAGAACATGGAGATGAGGAGAGAAGCAGATAAGCTAAAGAAGCAGGATCCACAGGGCCTGGTGGGGGATGGGGAGAGAGATGACAAGCCCCTTAGGTTTCTGGCAGGGCCAGCTGCCTGTGCCTTCCAGAGACTTGCTGTCTCAGAAGGTCCATGTGGCCCTGCCTCACTTGCACTATCCCAGGGAGCTCTTTGGAGAGGGTGTGGGGCTGGAGTCATCTTCCCAGGAGGACCCAAGGGCACTTCAGTGGATCAGGTTGCTGCCTTGAGCCTGGGCAGCTCTACCCCTGGGAAAAGAGGTCCACTCACTCACCTGAGACGTCACTGCTGGGGCAGGCGGCTCCCTCCTGTCTTGCCCTCCAGAGTGATTTTTGCCTCTTTATATTTTCTTTTTCCTCTCTCCTTATCAACCAATACCCAACAACAGAAACTGAAGAGTGAGAAGAAAGGAAAGGAAAAGCACAGAAATGCTTGAGCAGCCCTTCCCGAAGGAGCAGCCATGGATGGAGGTGGATCGGACCCAAGGCTGGCGCCTGGGGCTCAGGCCACGTTAAGGATTGTTTTCATCAAGTGGGTTGTCCTGTGCCTGTGGCATAGAGCGCAGGCTGGCAAGGCAGCTGGGGCTGGCTGAGGATTGACTGTCTAGGGGAACCAGCAGAGGGCCTTGGGGGTGCCAAGGGCTTCTCCGCAAGGGAAGCCCAGATTTACTTCTTTCAAAATCATATCATTCCTTAGAGTTTAGGGACCAAAGGACTATTGCTTTTTTTTAAAGAATATATATATCTATATAAATTAAAACAAAGAAACAAAAAAAAAACAAAAACAAAAACAAAAACAAAAACAAAACAAAAGAAAAAAACACAAGAGAAACAAAAAGACAGTATAGAGTCTCATACAAGCTGCCTTTAAATATCCCTAGGAGACAGGGTGAAGGAGACCCTTGAAAGCCTCAGCCCAGGCAGAGGGAGGCTGTGGAAAGATTGTTCTGTGTCTCATTCCCTCTTAAATTGTCCCCCCCACCTTGCCTTTTTAAAATAATGAAGGACTTAAGGTCTAGCTCCCATGCAGGTAACAAGGAGAGTTATGGAAGCAGGGAATCCATAATCCCCAAACTCAGAGAGCATCTCTGAAGAGCTCCAGGAGGAGCTCTGGCCTGTCCTGACCTTTGCCACCCTGAGAGGCCCTCTAGCCAGCAGGAGTGTCCTTCTTGACGGCCTTTCCTGTGGAACCACTGCTTCCCCAGACAGGAAGAGAGGGAGTTTTAACCACCCCAGCCTTTCCCTTCCCCATCCAGATAGACAGAGGCCCTGCCTTTGGCTGAGCCGAGACACCTCCTGTTTCCCCTCACCTTAAGTCAGCCCCAGTGTCCCCTTGTTCCAGGCCACCTTCTGTCTCCAAGTCTATGTTTGCCCACCTGTAAAGTAGATTCAGGATATATGTAGAGGGCTGTGACAACAGACTTGGAAGGTTTGCTACTGTATATACTGCCATTGAGAAGGGGATAATTTTCAATATGTAGAAGCTTCAGAATTTAGAGGTCCCTCTTTACCCAGGACCTGGGAGGGAAGTAGATGTTTTGCCAAAATACTTCTTCATTCCTTTAAAAAGTACATCTTTCCTATGCAAGAGTGTCTCACATGTGCTTATCCAAGGTGCTTCTAGATGGTGAGCAGTGTTCAGCTTAGAAGTGGTGTGTGCTCTGTCTGTCTGTCTTTGTCTATCTGTTGTATTCAGTGGGTGCCATATAAAGCTGATCAACGGTGGTGCTTTCTGCCTGCTTCTGTGAGATGGGCAAAAGATTCAGCCTAGAACACCATGACTCATCTTGCCTTGGTCAGCCTGTCCTGGGCCTGCAGGGCCTTGCACATATTTTTCCCAGGAGGATCATTTCCCCTCCACCTCATAGACATGGGACAAACTGGTCTGGGGCCCCAGCCGTGTGGGGGGCCCTCTGATCCCCAGATGTGGCTGAGGCTGGAGGCCTCTGATCTGATATTACATCAGACAGGAAAGGGTATGGGGGGGTGGGGTTGGAGGGTTCCTCCTTCATAACAGAATCTAAGAAAACTTGTTCCCACCTGGTCCTCTGTCTTTGACTCATTTTTGGAGTGAATGGGATGAATAACAGATATGGTAATAACATTACCAGGTAAGGTGCAGTGTATATCAACAAATAATTTCCCATTGGGAGAGGAACCAGTGTTGAGGGCATCGCTACACGAGCACAACGCTGACACGTAGACTGATCACCCTGGACAGAGGTGGACATATAGAGCACCTGCACCTTCAAACAGATATTCAAATGGCGGCATGGAGGCCCTTCCGTGCTAGGGGCTAAGCACTGTGCTAGGAGCTAGGGCTCAGGCATGTTATAAGTGCTCAGAGCTAGTGGGAAAGACAGGCCACACAGGGTGTGTAATCACAAGCAGTAGAGTATGTGATTCAGGGAGGGGGAGGTCAGTAGAGTATTGACGGGGAAGGGAGGTCAGAGAAAGTTTTCCTAAAGGACATGAGGGAGAGAAGGGTCTTCAAGGATGCATGGACATTTGAACAAAGCTGTTAGGACAGCTGCTTCTTTTTGATAAATTATTTTTATTACCAAGAAACAATAATGATTACCACGTATTCGGTGCCCATTATGTGGCAGACAGTGGGCACCGAGACAAGAGACTTTTCTCACTCCTATCTCTGTCCTGAACCTTAACTCACTACCGAGTCATATCAAGACACTTGGACCAAATGGCACTTAAACTATCTTGCTTCATGGTTAAGAACTAGCAGACCGTGTGCCAACGATGCAGAGGTCCGGCAGGGGTTGGCAAACTGTGGCCTGTGAGTAAATCTGGCCTGCAACCTGCTTTTGTATGTCCACAAACTAGTAAGAGTTTTACATTTTTTAAAGGGTTGTAAAAATAAAACAAAAAATGAATATGAGACAGAGACCATATGTGCCCCATAAAGCCTAAAATATTTATCTGGTCCTTTAGACAACAAGTTTGCTGACCCCTATTAGATCACGGAAGACTTGTACAATATCCAATGAGTTTGAACAACATGGTGTTTGTGTCTCTGTTGTGTGTGCATGTATTAGTCTGGACTCTTCCAGTTGCGAGTGTCAAAACCCCCACTCAAACCTCAAACAATTGATAAACCAAAGGATGCATTTGCCTTCATGTATGACTAGATCTAAGGGGTTCAGTTGATGACGTCTCCATCTCTTGGCTCTGCTTCCCTTTATATGTTGGCCTCACTAGTTCTAACTCAAATGTCCTAGGGAGGACTTTGGCCAGAATGGACATGTGCCTGCCTCTAGGGTGGAAGAATAGGCCACCATAAGTGACAGCCTCACCAGGCTTATGTGGCAGGGAGAAACGGGTGCCCAAAGGAAGGAATGATGGGCAGATAAACAATATGCATCCACTATATTCCACCCCTTTCGTGCTCAGCATCCACCTATATTTTTCTTGACAAACATAATTTAAAAAATGTGCCTGCCCCACAATGAAACAATCCCGGGCCCAACAAAAATAGGAGACAAAACAGAATCATGTCCAATTGCTTTACCGAACCCTCAGTCCAGTGTCCCTTTGTGATGTGCAATTCTTGATCAGGTCTGGATGTCACTTATGATTTTTCAAACTATGGCTAAAAGACCAATTTAGCTTCTAGTGCATAACCAATATGAAATGGGAGAGGGAGGGGCACCTGGGTGGCTCAGTTGGTTAAGCATCATGACTCGAGTCATGACTTCAGCTCAGGTCATGATCTCTTGGTTCGTGAGTTCAAGCCCTGCATTGGGCTCTCTGCTGTCAGTGCAGAGCCCACTTCGAAAACTCTGTCCCCCTCTCTCGGCCCCTTCCCCCATGCTCTCTCTCAAAAATAAATAAACATTTATTTAAAAAAGAAATGGGAGAGGGAAAGAGGATAACTTTTTTTTGTTTTTTTTTTTTTTTTAAGAAAGAAAGGAAAACTTCCATCTGGAATAGGGGAGAAGAAAAAACAATGGTCACTAACCTATAGCATATATTACATCTTTCTGGACAGTGGAATGAGTTTCGTGGTTAACAAAACTGATTGCTCTTAGTCGTTTCCACTGTGAAATATCTCCTAGTATCCATTGTCCTTTATGGAAATCCCTCGGAGGATGCTCCTTCTGGAACTGAAGCATTCCTCTTCCTTTCAGACATGGTTTTGGGTGTAAAGATTGTCTTAGAGATTATGCACTCCCAGAGCCCTGTATGCCAGATGCAAGGATTCTCTGGCAATACAGTCCTTTCAAAGCAACTGATTTGATTCCTGGGCGCTCTGTGAGCTAGTAACCATCATCAAGAATCTTGCTGAGTCCTCGCCCTTGAACCTGGATCAGGCCATTGAGGTTTCTGTTTCTTAGCAATAGATCACACTTTGCCTGTTCCCCTCCCCCTCAGCTTCATGACTTCCACAATGGTCTGTCTATGGTGGTAAGTCAATCTTAATCTGCTCAGTGCCCCCAGAGAAACATTATCTGTTCAACACTTGGCTGGCTCATGATCCAGGTAGCCCCGACCAGATAGTCAAAATCCCTGAGTGGCACTGGCTCCTATGCCTCAGCCCCAAGGAGATGCTTAGGATAGGAGTGAGGCAACCATAGAAGCACTCATTCTGGCCACCCTGCAGCTTGCTCTATTGCTTGCCCTCTGGCCATGTCCATTATTACACTGAGGTCATATCACCAAAGCAGTCCTAAGAGGAGTCTCTCAGTGGACACTGAATTTGTGGGCCCTCTGAGAACTTATAGCACTTGGGGACTGTGGGAAGGGTCTTCAGCCTTTGGCAGGGCCCCTGGGATTTCTTTCTCCCTGGATGCAACCTGGGTGTCTTCGATTTAGGAAGAAAAGACCTTTAGTCTGAGATGGGGTGAATGACCTCTGAGAGTGAAGCAGATCTGGATCTGCTGTGTGCTCTCACCAGACCTGGAGTTTCACTTCTGCTTCAGTGGAACATAACATGCATGGAATACCCTCCCAAAGAAGATGCCGAGGACATGGAGATCACAGGATCTCTCTTGATTATTTCCAGCTTCAGTTGTAATCTTTGGGCATCCACTGTTCGGATGGCCCCTGCCTGCATCATGACAGAGCCAAATCCATCAGGGACTCAGAGGCTGTTTTTGACCTCTCAGCCTCCCTTTATGGCCAGTACCTGTATACAAGTATGTCACACAGCCTTATGTTTTGGGGATAACCAATGAAGGAAGAAACCTCATAGGCCCAGGGAGTTCAGAACCAAGGTAGTCTAAGTAGGTGCCCTTCCAGGCTGAGCCATGTGGGGTCCACAAAGAGGTGACCAAATCTGTGCCAAGTGCAAACTCAGAAAGGGCAGAGGGCCACTCTTTTTCTCCCCAGCCCTGGCTTTATACACCAATGTCACAGTGTTCTCCACCCTCCAGCAGCCTGGGCTGATCAGAACCTTTGACTGGCGGGCCATCTGTAGAGGAGATTTTGAACTTCCAGGCTCTGGCCTTCTAGTTGCCTAAGAGCGGAGACCCAGAAGTCAGAACAGGCTGCAAGCCTGGGTCTGACTTTTCCCAAGAGAAGTATTGAGTCTCCAGGAGAAAATGCAGGGAGGCAAAAATACAGCCTGTGAAATGAACCTCAGTTTCTCCTATGGAGTAGACTAGAAATGGCCTGAACCCCCACCGCAACCTTAGCCTTGGGCCCCTGACAGAAAGCCAGCAGTCCGGGCTAGATTCTCTGCATTTGAGCAGGAAATCTGCTGTGTCCACAGGACCTTCTTGCTATCTCACTGTTGGGACCTAATGTTGGGACGGGGGTTTTGATTGTGGCTCCATGTCTTAATCCAAGTACTCTAGAAAACAGACTCTGAGGTAAGGGTTGTTGTGCTGACACTGTTTGGGGAGATGAAAGCCTAGGATGATGAGAGGGGAGAAAAGACATGGGTTGGGAAAGATGTGAAGCAATGCAAGACAACACATTACTGTGTTGGTCACATCTTCGCATGAGCCCTGAGGAGAGAACAGGTCACTTGGCAGTGTTGTTTGCTAAGCACATGGAGTTTGCAAAGAGAAACTGCACCTTGGAGAGCATCTCACCAAGAGGAGAATTGAGAGAGAGTTTATCCATCTGTGCCCCTTTCATTTCCTGTTTCCTGTTGGCCAATGTGCATCCCACAAAGAGCTACCTCCACCATACTTCTGAGTTGCATCAGTTGCCCCCCTAAGTGGGTGCTTGGGAAGTCAGATCCCATGGCCTGCCATGTGGCATCTTTATCACAGACGTGGAAGAGGAGGGGCTGTTTGGCACAGGTGGGGATTTAAGTTAAAGAAGGCACATGAGGTTTGTGACCAATATACCCTACATTTTCCCACAGGATTCACAGTGGGAATCCCCAGGCACCAGAATCCCCAGTACTGTCTGAATTCTAAGTAAAATGTATATATATGTGTGTATGTGTATATATATATATGTGTGTATGTATACGTATATATGTATATATATGTGTATATATACACATATATATGTATATGTATATATACATATATGTGTGTATATATGTGTGTATATATACACATATATGTGTGTATATATACACATATATGTGTGTATATGTGTATATATGTGTGTATATATGTGTATGTATATATATATATGTATATATACACACACACACACACATATTAATGTTGTTTTATTTATTTTTGAGAGAGAGAGAGAGAGAGACATAGTACGAGTGGGGGAGAGAAAAAGAGAGAGGGAGACACAGAATCCAAAGCAGGCTCCAGGCTCTGAGCTGTCAGCACAGACCTCAACATGGGGCTCAGACTCATGAACTGCAAGATCATGACCCGAGTTGAAGTCGGATGCTCAACCGACTGAGTTACCCAGGTGCCCCTGTATATGTGTATTTTTTTAATGTGGGAGAATAGGGGTGCCTGGGTGGCTCAGTCAGTTGGGCGTTGGACTCTTGATTTCAGCTCAGGTCATGATTTCACGGTCTTTGGGATCGAGCCCTGTGTCCGGCTCTGCATTGGCATCATGGAGTCTGCTCAGGATTCTCTCTCTCTCTCTCTCTCTCTCTCTCTCTCTCTCTTCCCCTCTCTCCTTCTCCCCCCTACCCTCTCTCTCTCAAAAAAATCTTTTTGGGAGAATAAAAGCCGCATTCAAGTGTGGTGTGTAGGGTCACACTTTTTCTCCAGAGCTTCTCAGTCATTAAGCTCCGGTATCTCCTGTTGGATGTCCTACATCTATGCCTTTGTTTTCACTCACTCTAGCTTGCGGAAGAGGGTCTGGCTTTTACAATCTATAAGACGCATGATTGTTTGCCCCTTGGCCATCTAACTTGCTGCCCATAGGCAGAAAAAGCAACTCTAAACAAAGCTGGGCATGGTTCTAGTCATGCTAGCACGGAGACAAGCAGAAATTCAGGACCTTGATGAAACTCTTAAGAGGCCAGCGCACTTCAACATCCAGATATTTTTCCAGTGTGTCCCTGAGATCTCCATTTAGGATAGATATGTGACCCAAATCTCAGGGATTTCCAACCTTCCTTCCAGAGAGTATCAGACGCCCACTGCCTCCATTTCATGTCAATTTCACCAACCCCCTCTCCCACCCCCCAACCTAGAATCTGCACACTGCATTCCATTTTTGTATTTGAACTGGTTGAACGACAGGTGATAGAAACCAACTCAAACCAGCTTAAGCAAGAAGGAACTGAGAGGTGCAGTGGTTTTACTAACTTGAGGCAGGGCTGAGTTCAAGGGATCAAATAAATGTCATCAGCTAACTCTCACTCCATCTCTCGGGGCTCCGCTTCTCTTTGTGTCTTAGTCCCGTTACCTTCCCTGCCACAGACACACTTTCTCCATGTGGCAGGCAGAACTGAGTGCCAGAAGCTTCAACGTCATACACTCCTAGTGCCATGGCCTCAAAAGCCAGAGAGCTTTGAAGGGAAAATTGATTGGCTCCACTTAGGTCTCAAACCCATAACTGAACTAATCACATTGGTCAGAGTGATGGAGTCCCCTACCTGGCCCAATGGGTCATGTATCCATTTTTGTGGGGTGGGGGTGGGAGTGGGGGAGGGGGCAGAGGTGGCATTGTGACTGTCAGCCCCATCAAGCACTTACGGAGGGTAAAAAAATTGTCCTGCAGGGTTGGTAAGAATGTGTAATTTGACCTGGCTGGAGTACAGAATGCAGGTGAAGGAGTAGCGAGAGTCAAGTGGAAGCCAGATCCATAGAACGGGCATCAGTTTTATCACGGGAGCAGGAGGGAGCCATTGATGGGCTTTAATAGAGGAGTGACATGATCAGATTTGGGTTTTAAAAAGATCCCGAGGGACAGCTTAAGTGGAGAATAGATCAGAGGAGTAGATACAGGGATAGAGGGTCTAGTTAGGAGGATAGTGCAGTGGTTCTGGTGAGGAAGACTAGGAATACAAAGGAGGGATTGATTTAAGTTGTATTAAGAGCCAAAACGTAAGATGTTTACGAGGTGTCTACCCTTTTCTCTCAGGGTTCAGGCTGAACAAGTCACAGATACTATTCACAAAGCTGGGAACACAGAAGAGATGCAGACTGACAAAAAGATGACTTTGCCCGTGAGACATACAAGTAGACTTGTCTACAAGGCAAGTTATCCAAAAGACAAGTGAAAGGGTGGAGATGCAAATTTGGGAGTCCTAGTCACCTGCAGTCAGCATGCCACACAGGATGATTTAAACAGAAAAGCCAGGGGTACCTGGGTGGCTCAGTCGGTTGAGCGTCCGACTTCAGCTCAGGTCATGATCTCGCGGTCTATGAGTTCGAGCCCCGCGTTGGGCTCTGTGCTGACAGCTCAGAGCTTGGAGCCTGCTTCAGATTCTGTGTCTCCCTCTCTCTCTGCCCCTCTCCCACTCATGCTCTGTCTTTCTCTCTCCTCTGTCAAAAGTAAATAAACATTAGAAAAAAAGATTTAAAAAAAAAAAACAGAAAAGCCATTTGTTGAAAGGGCACTGGGCGGGAGGGGGAGTTAAAGTATTGCCAAGCAGGACATGCAAGCTTGGGAAGTGAGTGGGAACAATGGGAGGCCAGTCCACCAGAACAAAAGCCAAAGTGAGGTGTCTAAACCAGGCAGTGAGAATACTGCTACTTTCACCATCAGTGAAAACCTGCTGTTTCTGTTGCTAGGACGAATTCTCCACGGTTCTATTTCTCTGAATCATTTACTTCAGAATCTGCATTTCTGAGGACTACTTGGCCAGGCCTATGTCACATGCCTCTGTCTTAGCTGGTGTGGGGAAAAAAAAAAAAAAAAGGCCCAACCTTTTCAATGTCTGTCATGGCTCGGCTTATCTACTTGTAAGAAGGAAGGGGAATCAGATTCTAAGAAACCCCAAATTACCAAGGTCTGCTTCAGGTGGGTGCTATTGAGGTTGCTGGTAAGAGTGAGGAGATGAGAAATTGGTGTGGACTAAACTGTTTTCTTATTTATTTACTTTTGTTTTAAAGTAATCTCTACACCCAATGTGGGGCTCAAGCTCATAACCCCGAGATCAAGAGTTACGCGCTCTACACTTCAGCCAGCCAGGTGCCCTGTTTTCTTATTTCAATGGTGAGTGCAAGAAAAGGAGTGCACTAAGGATGCCGGGAAGGGCCCATGTGGGTGTAGGAAAAAATGGGAAAAGCATAGCTCATAGGAGCCAACAGAGGAAAAGGGTGCAGGTCAGGGTGATCAACAAAGCCAAATGACATCAAGCAGTCAAATAAATTAAGCCTAAATATTTCCAATGGGTTTTTCAGTTCAAAAGTCATTTGCAACTTCAGCAAAAGTATTTTCAGTAGAGATTTTAGGAAGAGGTCACTAGGTCTAAGGCACTAGATTTCAGGAATACATGGAAGGTGAGGAAGTGGAGATGAAGAGTCACACGACTCCCTAGGAGCTTGTGGAAGGCAAGAAACGAATGTGTGACAGTCAGTAGTGTGTGGGATTAAAATGGGACTTTTTTATAAAGGTCGGGCCAGTTCATCAACTTTATGTGCTGAGATCAAAGAGTAGGGGAGAGGAAAAAGTTGAATATCCATGAAGGCGAGGCTTAAGTGAAGGAGCAAAGTTCCTGAAGAGACAAAAGGGAATGAAATACACGTCACAATGGAAGGATTTGGAGAGAGACCTCTCTTCTCTGTGAAAGAAAGAGTAGGAGAGATTCAGGTGCTTGGAGGGGACTGAAAACTAAGACAGTTTCCTCCTCCGTGCCTTTCTTTTCCCCCTGAAGCAGAATGGGGGACGATGGCAGAAGCTGGCCTGTAGAGAGATTGCTGGGTACGTTGTGGGCCAACTGAGGAGACTGGATTTGTAGTAGACTCCGCATTGGGTACAGGTTATGTTAGCTTAAATGATTTAATCTAGATAAATGTGACTCAGAGACACAAGGTCAGAGGGGCCTGGGAAGCTTTTAGGAACCAGAAACCAATCTCATTGTTTCTGGTCACTGCCTCTAGATGGTTCATTCTCTTTCTGCAGATAGTCTTTCTTCATTTTTCATTTCTCATTTCTCATGGTAGGTGCCGGGAGGTAGGTGCACTATAGCTCCTGAATTTTTATCTCTTCTGTTCAAGAAACCAGTCCAGTTAGAATCATAATCTCTCGTCCCTAATCCAAGGTTCCCAGGAGAGAACATTTGCTTAGTACAGCTTGGATTAGGAATCCACTCACAGTTCAATAAATTGCAGCCATGGTGCCAGGGGTCACATAAAACAAACACAGCCCTGGGGCCCACAGATCTGGAGCGCGAGTGTGGAAAATATAATGCCCAAAGAACAGGGTTCACAGGCTGGACTAACTCAAAACAGTGCCCGCTCACAAGCTCAGCTTTGCAGGATTGGGCGATTTCCTTTATCTTAGTCTAGGAGGGGTGGGTAGAGGAGGTAAACAGCTGGAATTCATAGAGGGGAGATGGGAGGGGGGTGAAGAGGGGAAATCCTGGAAAGTTATGAAATATTGGATTTTGACATTTTACTCATGGGGACAGACCCCCTCTGCTTCCCAAAGTACCCAATGTACTTATGTTCAAACACTCCCATGCATGCACGGCTTTTAAAAGCTATTATGGGGCCCTTGCTGGGGAGTTGTTTTAGGGAGCAGAGCCAACTCCTTCCCCAAGCACTCTGAGACTAAGGCTAGAAGTCCTGTTATTTTATAGCCCTCACTTTTTTTCAGTTATTATGGATGTAACAAACTAATACTAAGACGATGTTGTGGCCCAGGCTGAGAGCAAGATGAGAAGACTGGGTAGTGGGCATCAAAAAGGAGAGGGAATCAGAAAACAGATGCTGAAGATATCCAAATGTAAAAAACATCACCAGGGATCTTTGAACCGAGGCCGGCTCAAGAGGGATAGATATGACATGTGCTTATATTACTCAGGGCGAAGCTTTCCTTGTGTGTGCTGTATCCAGCTAAAAACAGGGAGTGAGGAAGGAGAGTACAGCTAACATAAGCCTTTCCTCATTAGTGGTGATGGAAAAGAGGGGCATATGGGAACCCTAAGACACCAATTCTGATAAAGATGAAGGGAGATCTGGCCATGTCTTAGGTCCATAACCACAACAACCACAAACACAGCTTCCATTTATAGACTACTTCCTAGTGTCAGGTTCTTATATGTATTATATTGAAACGTATGATATTGCAGGTATAAGGTTCAAGCTGTTATTTCATGCTCACCACAACAACCCCATTAAAAGGTATTATTGTCCCCAGTTCACAGATGAGAAAACTAAGGCTCAGAGAGTGAAAGTCGTGCTTTGAGGCTTCCAACAGTCAGTGCTGAAACCAAGCTTTGAACCCAGATTGTTTGAATAGAAGGCCAAAGTGCTTTCCGGCACACCGCAGCTACCAGGGGTGCAGATGAGTTAACCTTAACAAAAGACCCTGAGCTCCGCCTTTGCAAACCTGAGATTCTTAAAGCCCCTCTGGTCTCAGGAAGCCCTTCTCAATCTCTACGTGCCTCAGGCCACTAACGAGGAGAGGCACAGGGGACGGCCTTCCCTGCTCATTCCTCCCGACCACACGGGGCGCCAAGAGCCAACATTCTCTTTCAGAAAGCTCTCCCGTACCCCCACAGCCCCTCTTGTTTTTCCACGCACCCGCCCCAACCCAAGGCGCAGGCGCCACCCCTCAGCTTCTCACCCCTCCCAACCAGCGAGCACGGCGCAAACGACGGAAGCTTGGCGTCCGAAGCTGTGGCGCGCCCAGAGGCAGGCCACACGGCGATTGGTCAGGCGCGGATCACGTGATTCCGGTGTCCCCGCACGAGCGTGCGCAGAGTGGGTCTGCGCGCCCGTGACGGAACGACGAGGCGTGGGGGTGCGCGACCTCGCCCGCCCGGCCCGGCCCCCTCCCCTTGGCCTGCCGCTCCGCCCCCGCGGGGCGTCCCGGGCCGCTTGTCCCCTCAGCGGCGGCCGCACGCGGCCCGGGGTCGCCGTGAGTACTCGCGAGGCCGGCCTGTGGGGCGGCCGCCACGGGGACGGGGCGGGGCGGCCGGGCCGCGGGAAGGGTGCGGGGCCCGCCCCGCCTCGGCCGGGGTGGATGAAGTGAGGGTCTTGGACCGGGTGGCTCTGAGGGGCCCTCCTAGGCTTGACAGGCTGCGCTCAAGGCCGGGCGGCTGTCGACACAAATCGGGCGCAGAGCTTCTTCCCCGGGAGGCAGGTGTTGGGTGTCTTTGGCGTCTCCGTAGGAAACCAGAGAAGAGCTGTGACTGCTCCCTTTAGGGAGGCCTCTGGGCCTGCCCTGGAAACGAGGATGGCTGCCAGTGTTTGGGGGCTAACCTCGTCCTTGCTCTCCACGGGGTATACCGGAGATAGCGCTTGCCTTCGAGAATCGCCCCTCCGTGGGTTCTCCCCCGCACTCTTTGTTCAGTGGCCTAGGCTTTCTGAGAAAGGAGCACTTGGTATAGAGAGGAGTAACCCACTTTCCCAGGACTACAAAGCTGGGAGTTAAGCCCAGAGTTTAAACGTTGGGTTCGGAGGCTTTTTTGACTAGGTGAATAGTTGTCACACCGAGAACCGCCTGTGGACCTAGGGAAAGACCTTTGTGATCCAGACTTGAGGCTTATTTACGCTTGGCCTGTTTCCATGCAAACTGTAAAGCGCTTTGTGTTAGCTGCCCTCATCCAGAGTAAACACTGAGCTGAACAATACCCTTCCTTGGGCACTCTTCACACAGTCTATACTTGGCCCAGCTTCTCTTGAAATGTTCCCTCCTTCACCTCATTTAGATAAATCAGATAGATGTTCTTTGCTTAATGCATTAAACAACTACCTTAATCAGTCATAACCACATTATAGGAAAATTGGATGTAATTAGGACCTGTCAAATGTGCTTAAGTCCAGGTTCCACTATACTGATGCTAAGCAGCTTCCTTGGTCTTCCTACACTTGAGTATTCTTTTTTTTTTTTTAATTTTTTTTAACGTTTATTTACTTTTGAGACAGAGAGAGACAGAGCATGAACAGGGGAGGGGCAGAGAGAGAGGGAGACATAGAATCTGAAACAGGCTCCAGGCTCTGAGCCATCAGCCCAGAGCCTGACGCGGGGCTCGAACTCACGGACCGTGAGATCGTGACCTGAGCCGAAGTCGGACGCTTAACCGACCGAGCCACCCAGACGCCCCTACACTTCAGTATTCTATGTATAACATGAAAGCTGTGAAATAGATCATCTTTTAGGCTTCCTCCTCTTTCAGATGTCTGTGATTCTGTGAATGTCATGCATGACCTACCCCCCTTCCCCACTCTTTTACTTTTCAAACCCATTCTTTACCTCCAGAGGAATGGGCATTGAGAGTAGAAGATGGGAGTCTCTTTCCCTAAAACACCCTGGTTGGGAAACGATGGTAGTTCCTGACTTGTTTCTTCCCTGGACAAGAAAAATTCCCTCTGAACTACCTTTTTCTCCTTGTGATAACAGCAGAAACCAAGCAGCAACAGCCCTTGGAGAGAGACTAAGTTTTTCTTGACTTCTACGGTGACAGAGACCTTGAGAAAGTTGGTACTTCTGGCCTACGCTGCCAACATCCTACCACCCAGCCCAAGACAGCCCACGCTGGACATTAGTGCCTCCCTCTTTATTCCTCTGCGATCATCCAGATCAGCACCTGACTGTTTATTTTCAAATCTCACAAACCCAGTTCAGTCCTCAGATCTTCGTAATTTTGGTTCTCAGCTGCTCTTGAAGGTGAATAGAATCTTGTTTTTTAAAGTCATTTTTGTCTATGTGTAGACATGTTTAGGTTCTTGTATGTATCTCCCCTTTGGTTTGGGTATCCAGCAGACAGTTGATTCATTTATTCATCAGTAAGTACGAGTTGAGGGACTGACAACATAGTAAAGAGCCAAAGCCTCTGCCACCACAGAGCTTATACTTTGGTGGGAGATAAATACAACAAACAAATATTTTGTATGTCAGGGCATTGTGCTGTGGAAAAATAGAAAGCAGGTAAGGGGGATGGATAGAGAGTGCTAGTGTGTGTGTGTTGAGGTTTTGCTGTTTTATATACGATGGTCAAGATGACCTTTGAGCAGAGAGCTGAAGGAGTGAAGCAGCAAGCCATATGGATATCTGAAAACCATTCCAAGAAGAGGCAACAGCAGGGACAAAGGCCCTGTGGTGGGAATATACTCGTTATGTTTGAAGAACAGCAAGGAGGCAGTTGTGGAGTTTCAGGGATCATTTTCCTGTTCACATTTAGAGTTGATTTTTTAATGAGAGCCCCTGAAAAAGTACAAGAGTAGCCTGTGATTTTTTTTTTTAACTTGTTATGAAGATTTCCAACTATATGCAAAGGTATAGCATAAGAAACCCTCATGTACCCATCACTCAGATTCATTAGTAATTAATGTTTTGCCATATTTATTTCATCCCCCCCCCCATCTATACCCCCCTTTTGGGGCTGGAGTAGTATTTTAAAGTAAATCTCAGGTATCAGGCCATTTTATCTCTAAGAACTTTAATTGTAATTTTCTTTTGCATATTTTTAATGAGTGAGGCAGTGCTGTCAGTGAGAGGACAGCTATGGCGTGTGTACTGGCATTGTCCCATATGTCCCCATCCTGGATCAGTTACCAGGCTTAAGTTGGTATTTGAGGAACAGACCACAGGCCCCTAGAGTACACAAGGATTTAGAACAGTGGTTCTCAAATTTTATCATGTATCAGCATAACAAAGGGCTTGTTAAAACACAGATTACTGGACCCCATCTCTGGAGTTTCTAATTCAGTAGGTCTTAGAGTCTGAGAATTTACATTTTAAACAGGTTCCCAGGTGATACTGATGTTACAGATCCCTAAGCCCACTGTGATCTTCAAACCTAAGGTTCAGTAGAACCGTATTAGAGACCAAGAACACCTCTGTGTAAAGTTGGAGTAGGTGAGACAGATCCGTGCAGTGCCAGGAAGGCCTAGACAGTGGTTCTTAATTTTGCGAAAGGCTAGGGGTTAGTGTGTTTCTGACTGTTTATTCAGATCATTATTGCATTTTTATTTGGGGAATAAGTTCCAAGATGAGACCACTCAGACCATGTCTACCAGGGGATATTCAGTGTTGTTGAGGACTTTTAAAGTTAGCTTTGATTGTCATGTAAAGGTGTCTAGGGATGTTGATGTTTAATAAGAGATGATGATTCAGTTTGAATAAATAGAGGTAAAGATTTCTAAAAGAATCTTGATTCTAATGGGGGTTGGTACTATGAAGAATGTTCCAAAATGAACTAACTAGACAAAGTAGGTAACGTCTTTTCCTGTCACCATCACTTTTGGCTTCAGGGGTTGATATGCATTATGATCTAGAGCAGGGACTTGCTCCAATCCCCAACTCTCAAGCTTAAATGGAACAGTAGTGTCTCATGTTTGTATAGTGCTTTCATGGTTCATTATCTTTAAAAAACTATGTGTATAAGTATGTGTACATGCATGCAAGTATGTTTCTATGTGCAAGTGTCTGTATATTTGTCTAATAAAAGTGTATCCATAAACATGTGTGCCTGTGTAAATACCATCTAGCTATTAAGTGGTGATGAAACCAACTGTTGTCTACTTTCCACAGGACAGTGACTTGTTATCACCACAACAGCAGAGCCTGCCATCCCCAGCAGATCTACAGTCAGCCCCTGACATCACCCCCTCCCTTGTCTCCCTCTGTGGCCTCCTAAATGCCCATCCCATTGGCCTGGGTTCAGCTGGTGGTATGGAGGGGTGCTGCCTAGCACTGACCTGGGATTGTGTGTGACCCACTGACCCAATGGTGAGAACTGACTTCCCACCTCTCTGACTGGTCATCCAGGGGATAGATGGGACACCTTTTCCTGTTACTCTCCCTCCCACCCTTTTGAAAGGTAGAGTGGTTATCTGAAGTTGAAAGAAGGAGAAGGAGCATGGAGACAGTATTACTTGGTGTGTGTACAGGTGGATTTTCTTCTTGGGAAGGAAGGAAAGTTAAATAAGAGGAAGGGAGTAATAAAAGAGCTTAGGTAAGCATGGGAGCTGCTTTGGGGTAATGATCTAGAAGAGGCCAGCTTGTGCTAGGACCTAGATATGCCCAGGAACCAACATTGATGTTGAAGTCTGCATCCCTACCCCCCTGGCTACCAGAGCCTCAATCAAGAGGGCCAAAATTCCAGTGCCCTGTTTTCCTCCATCCCTCCCAAGGTCAGAGGTAGGCCATGGATATGACCAGATTCAGGAAGAGACTGAAATGCTCCAGAAGAGTGAGGTGAAGGGAGTATAGGGAATAGGGTCTCAGTTCTATCCCAAAGGACCTCCCATTATTTGTGGGAATCTATTTTGTATCCTATCGCCCTCCTGCTCCATGGGATAATAGGGATCCAACAAAGGGTTGTATCCTTGTTTTTCATCGCTAGGACATCAAAGGCCAGTTCTGGAATGATGATGATTCAGAGGGAGATAATGAATCAGAGGAATTTCTCTATGGAGTTCAGGTGAGATTACAGCCCCTAAGACCCATGTTGGATAGTCTAAATGTGTGCTTCTCTGAATTTACCAAGTAGTGAAAGATTATTCTGGAGCAGACATAAGATGAGGATATGATGTTGGTGCAGTCTGAGCATTGTCTTGCCAGAGCTGATTTCATATTCTTGCTCTTACCTGGAGCTCATTCCTTTCCCAGAGTAAACTACATTCTCTGTACGTGGGGGCTACCCCATGTGTTCTTGGTTAGAAATAGTGATTTTTTTTTGACTCTTCACCAGCCAGTGGCTGTCATTTCATTCATCAAGGTCAAATTTTTAAAAGATATCCTGCCAGTGATTGCTTCATGCCATCACTCCCCAGGGCACAGTCCTGAGCAGGAATGTTGGATTCTTTGCACAGAACCATCTGAGTTAAATTCTGTACTCTTCAGCCTGTTCTGAGTTCTCCTAGAAGGGATACCTAAGTATCCATGGTCAGGGTCTGAGAGGAAAAGCTGGAAACTTAAGGCTGTGTACTCGTTGAGCAAAGCCTGCAATTGGTTCATAGAAGCTTACTAGAGTGGAGATGGAGGGATACTTGTGGCCAAAGATTGGTGGCTAGGGCCACCATCAAGAGCTCCTTCATAAGAGCAGCCTTTTGCTTCTATGTACTGCTGCCATTTGATTTTCCTGTTCCTGGTGTTCATGTTCTTTTTATTTTTCATCTCTCTCTTTCCCCCTCTATTTTCCCTCCTCCCAAACCTCCCCACCATTTTTGCTGCTGACTCAGGGGAGCTGTGCGGCTGACCTATATCGACACCCACAGCTTGATGCAGACATTGAAGCCGTGAAGGAGATCTACAGTGAGAACTCTGTATCCATCAGGTGGGACCCCACTTCAGGAGCAAGCCACTTCTTTCTGAGCTGTTAAGAGGCTAAAGGTTTTTTCTTTTTAGGGTATAATAGGGGGTCTGTGGACATGGATAAATTATGAGCTTAGTGATAGGTAGTGGGAATTTCTCAGAATACTTAAGCTTAGCTGACAGTGGTGAGTGGGGAAGTATAGCCACTTTTTTCAGCAGTTTCCTCTATCCTAGATCCCTCTAGGCTGATAGTTTCATCTTTGAGGTAAGAAAGGCTTCTGGCCTGGAGAAAGCCCTGATCATGTAAGTGGCTTGAGGCTGCATCTAAGTCTAGATACAGAGCTACTTCCCACTCTTCCCTCTCCTCTGGCCCCAGGCTCAGTTCTCCCTCCACCTCAGTCTCTGTTCCCTTCTTTCTCCCTTAATGAGTCTCACCTGTATCTCTGTAGAGAATATGGAACTATCGATGACGTGGACATTGACCTCCACATCAACATCAGCTTCCTCGATGTAAGTGGTGCTAGTACCTGCCAACAACATGTCTAGCTGGACTTGTGGATTTTGTCATGTAGGCCAGGAGTCTTGTTCCTGAGTGCTGCATTTGGAGCACATATTCTTCATCCCTGTCTTTCCTAGACCATCAGCAGACAGTGGTGTGTACTGTCATGTGCATGTGTGTGTCATATAGGGAAAACTTCCAAGTCCATTCCTCTCTGTTGCTAAACTGGAAACTCTCCCTTACTCTTTTAGGAGGAAGTCTCTACAGCCTGGAAAGTCCTCCGAACAGAACCTATTGTGTTGAGGCTGCGATTTTCTCTTTCCCAGTACCTTGATGGACCAGGTAAAGGCAGTGACTTTGGGCAAGTAGGTGCTCTAAGTGTGGTCTAATCCAAAGTCCTAAGTTAACTGAGCCAGAGAAAAGCTAGAATAAGGCTCTTGGGTATATACTGCAGGCCATTGGTGGGGGCTTTTCAGTTTGCTGTCATTCGTGCATTCCCTGTCACCCGATAGCCATCCCCTGAAGGCCTTCTTGGTTAATGAAATTGTTTTCTCTGGTCCCAGATATTATTTATTCCTTCCCTTCCCCTCATCGTCCTCATAGAAGTTGAAGTGATTTGAAATGGGTCAGACAGCTCCCAGAATCTACCCTCTGCTTCAGATGTTTTCCTTCTCCATCACTATTGTTTAGAGTACCCTTAGAATCTGAGGAAGCTCATCCACTGAATTGGGGCTTTGGACTCCCAGGAAAATAGAGATATGTACATACTAGGAGCTTTTTCTTCTCTTTGCAGAACCATCAATTGAGGTTTTCCAGCCATCAAATAAGGAAGGGTTTGGGCTGGGTCTTCAGCTGAAGAAGTAAGAACTTTGATCTTTCTGGTTATGGATATATGAGGGAAAGAGACGGACATACGGATGGACAGGCAGACCCTTGGACGCAGTGTTTCCTCCCCAAAATATCTTTCTGAGATGGGCCTAAGAAAGACTAAAATAAATTTGGAAAGCCAAATTTATGGTTAGGTGGAAGAGCCTCTGGTTCTGGGGTGTCTGGCCTTGAGGCTTCTGGAGGTGAGAGGGGGCTCATCAGTACTTACCATTTAAGGAAAAGTACAACTCTGGAGTTAAGGTCTTGATCTTCATATTTTCTCTTGTGGTTTTCTCAGTGTGGGGCTCTAAAAGCTCAGATAGTTTATGAAATATGTTGAGTGCCTTGGTATACAAAGAGAAATAAATGAATTATAGATTCTGCCCTCAGTGAAGTTCCAAGTAGAGTCCATTGGATACATGTTCTAATACAAGTGAATATATAAGGTTTAGAAAGAATGTAGAGGAAGGAATGACTCAGTCTGGTGGCGGGTGGAGGGCTATGAGTGAATGAATGAAAGGAAGATGATTCATGTTTTCAAGGATGGGTAAGAGTTGCCCATGCAGACAGATTCTGAGCATGAATAACATTTGCAAGGGCACAGTCAGGTGAAGCAGCCTGTGTGTAGGAAGCTTCAAGTAGTTAAATATTGCTAGGAAAATACAAGGGGAGAGTGTAGGAATTGAAGTCAGAGAAGTAGGAAGGGGTCCAAATCAGAGAGGATCTTGGGCTTTTATTTTCTAGGCAGTGGGAGCATTGAAGGGTTTTAGGCAAAGAGAGGCCATGGTCAGACAGAGTTTTAGAGAAATGATTCCAGTAGCACTGTGTAAAATAGGTAGGAGGGGGTGAGACAAGAGACCAAAAGTCTAGGAGGTTTTTGTAGACGTCCAGACATGAGATGATGAGGGCCTGAGCCAAAGTGTGATTATAGGTGCGAATAGAGATAAAAGGTGGACTATAGAGATTTGTGGGGTATAAAATCAGTAAGACTTGAAGATTGATTCAGATATGTCATGTGTAGTCATAAGAGCCAAGGAATAGTAGAAAATTACTCTTAGGTTTCCAGCCTAGATGTCTGGGTAAATTGTAACACCACTGATTTAAATAGGGGAGGAACAGGTTTATGTGATAAGGATAGATAATTAGTTTCATTTTAAGCATGTTTAAAGGTAACCTTGGGATATTCAAGTGGAGGTACTCAGTACATAGATATGTAACAGGAGAGGTTAGGGTTGAAAATATATTTAGTGTATGGATGGAAATTACAACCAGTTTAGAGTACGAAATTGCTGAGGGAGAACATGGAAAAGAAAATAAGATCAAAGGCAAAACACCCTTTAGCATCCAGACAAAATACCCAAGAAACCAGCAGGGTGGTCAGAGAAAGAAGAAACATTGAAGGTAGGTCAGAAAAGTTGGAGAAGAATAGGAAGAGAATGGTGTCTCAGAAGGCAAGGAAGAGAATTCCTACAAGGAGGGCCAGATGCCGGAGAGGATAAGTAAGAGAACTTAGAGTTTTTGTCAGATTTAGCATGGAGGCAAGAGCAATCATCGTGAAGAAGTGAAGGTAGAAACAAAATACAGTGACTTGAGAAGTGAGTGGTTGGCAATGAAGTAGATACAGTAAGTGTGGACTGAGATATTTAAGTGAGGATTGGAGGGGAAGGAAATGCAGCTAGATCAAGGTATAGGAAGTTGAAACTTCTGTAGACTTTAGGAAAGGAACTGATAGGAGAGGGATATGATTAATGGATCAAGATCCCTAAAGAGGCAAGAAGGGACTGAGATCTAGAACCCAAATAGAGATATTAATAGAAGGGTCATTTTGTTTTCAGAGAATGGAGGGATTGAGGTAAGAGTAGAAATAGAAATAGATTTTGTAGTAGGGTTGGAAAATTAAGGGAGCTGGTAACTGATAGCTTCAGTTTTTTCTGTTAAGAAGGAAGAGATTCTCAGCCACAGGTGAAGTTAGGAGGTTGATGAAGGCAGTAAGGATTTGGAATAATAGCTTAGAGTAATGCCAGAGAGAACTCATCAAAGACACATGAAAGGATTGGCAAGACTAGTGGAGGGCCCAGCTCAAATTGGAAGCCATAAGTTTGGGGATGTAATTTTTTTGCTAACAATGTCAGTACCCCTCATGTCCCTACTCCTTTTCTTCACTATTCACAAGGTAGAGGGTGGTATCCAATTGCATCCCACTACCCCTTTCCACTCTCAGTGTAGTCATTCTTGGCAATAAATTCCCAGATTCATGGCCGTTGAAGGCTCAGCTTTCAAGCCTTCCACTAAAGGCTAATCATCTCAGAATTGTTCTGGTCTATTAGATTAAGTAATGGAAGTAGGTATTTACCCCCTAAGGTAAAGAGGTTCTTTCGGACAGTACATTTCCATGGGCTGAGGTCATTATCGCGAGGTCTTCAGACACACATTCCCCCACCACAGCTAGTTTTACCATCCCTGGGTCTGAATTTTAGATTAGTTGCTTTTCATAGTTCTATTTCTTGACCTACTCCCCTGCCTGAGTTTTGTAAAGCCTGTTGTCTTTGATTCCTTAGGATCCTGGGTATGTTCACATCCCAACAATGGAAACATCTCAGCAACGATTTCTTGAAGACCCAGCAAGAAAAGAGGCACAGTTGGTTCAAGGCAAGTGGTACCATCAAGAAGTTCCGAGCCGGCCTCAGCATCTTCTCACCCATCCCCAAGTAAGTGCTCCCCGAGGAGCAGATAATCTCTAATGACCTCTTAGTCTTGTCTGAGCTCCCACCCCACCTTCTTGATTACTTACACTAATCTATTTGCCCTCTCCCAAGGTCCTCTGAATTCTGCACCTTTAACTATTAACACCGACCTACATAGTCTTGTCCCCTAGGTGTCTTTATCTTTTGTACTTCTGACACCAGTATTCATACCTTGTCCTTCATGTAAAACACAGTACCTAGCTCATGGTATGTTTTTGCAGAAATGTATGCTAATTTTTTGTCTTTTCTTTCTTTGAACCTCATCATTATGCCCTCTACTAAGAAGGCAGAGTCTGAGAATAGGTACCAACTCCTTTCTGTCATGAAAGGGCACACTGATTGATCATCTAACTTTTGGAAATAAATACTGTCCATTCTCTGTCTCCAGGCCTACATTGTCCACCCTGGTGCCTTCTGATCTTCCCAAAGGCAAATATAAACCCGGATTTATAGTTTTCCAGACACTATTGTTGACAGACAGACATCAGGCTTTTTTGGGTTGCAACTACTTATTGCTTAGTACAGTATTCAGCACTTTTCATGTGTATATAAACACGCAGACGCCACGCACATACACACACTGAGTAAATTAAACAGGCATCCTGTCCAGGGGATCATTCCCTACCTGGCCTAGCTGCTGTAGAGATTGACCGAGACTTTGCCTCTGCCTGTCCTCCCATGTTCCAATCTGAAGAACACACAAATAATGACATAAAAATCAATTCAGGTTTGTGATTTACTTGTTTTAAAAGTGTTTAAGATCTGGGGCACCTGGGTGGCTCAGTCAGTTAAGCGTCTGACTTTGGCACAGGTCATGACCTCACAGTTCGTGGGTTTGAGCCCTGCATTGGGCTCTGCTCAGAGCCTGGAGCCTGCTTCAGGTTTTGTGTCTCCCTTTTTCTCTTTGCCCCTCCTCTGCTCACACTCTGTCTCTCTTAAAATCTTAAAAATAAATAAACATTTAAAAAAGAAAGTGTTTAAGATCCGGTGTAACTTCCCTCAGATAAGAGTTCTTCTTTGGCTTAGGTAGGTCCCTTCACCCATTCTGGCTTAGGATGCACTTATCTCCAGTGTTCTTCTAGGGCTCATACTGAATCCCAGTTTTATCACATCCCTTTGCTCTCTGTCCAGGTCTCCCAGTTTCCCGATCATACAGGACTCCATGCTGAAAGGCAAACTGGGTGTACCCGAGCTTCGAGTTGGGCGCCTCATGAACCGTTCTATCTCCTGCACCATGAAGAACCCCAAAGTGGAGGTGTTTGGCTACCCTCCCAGCCCCCAGGCAGGTCTCCTGTGCCCCCAGCACGTGGGCCTCCCTCCCCCAGCACGGACCTCTCCTTTGGTACATGGGCTGGGGAGGGTTTGACTTGGGTGTTAGGAGGGTGGGAATGGAAACGTGGGAGTATAGCTTCTCAAGGTGAGGTGAGACTATGGTGTTTCAGGCATCCTAAATCAAACTTGGTCACTCTACCATGAATGGGTGGAATGGAGAACATTTTTTAAAAGCTGAAAACATCTAAACTCTCTGTCAAGCTTCTTTGATTGTAAGCCATGAAGCAGGGAGTCTGGGCTTGGGCATCTTAAGATGTCATGTATGATTTTATTAGGTTGTGGTTAGGACTTGGTCATCAGCTGCTGTATTAGCCTGTCCACCTACTTTGAAAAAGGTTAAGGACAGGTGAGCCCTTTTCAAGAACCTTTGGCAAAAATTTTTAAAGGTCTTCTCTTCAATTTTGGGATTATTGAGGCTAATCAGAGCTAGGGTGTAGCTACTTCAGGAGAATCTCAGGTGATGAGTGTGAAGTCTGTCTAGGTACCTGCTTCATAGGAGGCTCATAAATTCTGTCTTTTCACTCATCAGGTCAGTGGTCACTGCAAGAATATCCCTACTCTGGAATATGGATTTCTTGTCCAGGTAATTGAGTTCAAAGCTTCATTCCTAAGCCATTCCCTTGTTGTCTGACCCATCTGATCCCCTAACATCTCCCAGCTCCTCAGTCAGCTAACAAATATTTCCTGAGTTGCTCTGCTCCCAGAACTGTACTACGTATTGTGTAGATAGGAGAAAAGAAGGCACAGTTCCCATCCTCAAGAAGCTTACAGCATTATTGGGAAGACAACACTGACAGACCATGTCGATCAAATGATTTTAAGTGCATAGATGTCAAGATAGGCGAGGGATTGACACTGATTTCCTTATGATCCCCGACATCCTTGCTCAAGTGGTCTTCAGTTTTCCCTAGACCTCTTCCACTGCTCAGCTACTATTAGGTGATTTCCTTTTAAAACCTCTGTATTCCCTGGACCTGCTTTCTTTCATTTTTGCATCTTAATTGTCTTTGTTCATAGCATTCCCCCACGGGCCTTCCTCCCCATATCTGCCTGGTGCAGTGAAGGCTCATTGGTACCTTAGCCATAAGATTCTTCTCCAACCATATTAGCTGGAAGTGATATTTCCTCTCACTGAACTCTTAAGATGCTTTTTGTTTTATATGACATCTATGTGCAGTATACCATATGCTGCCTTGAATTGTAATTAATTTGTATACATGCCACATCTCCCTTGTTGACGTTTAGGGTCTGAGAAGACAATCTTTTTATGTTATCTCATAATCAAGGAGACCATTCACCAAACTGGGTACATAGTAGGCATTCAGTACACCTGAGTGAATAAAAGCCCTTACATGTTCCTTTACTAGCCCAAAAGTATGTGAAATGGGAAGAACTTGATTTATACAAAAGTGTACCTGGCTGAAAAGTCATGTTAAGGCAGAGTGTGGTTTTGTTGTTATTGTTTTTAGTTTGCTTTTCTTTTTTTTTTTTTTAAACTAGGCTCTGTACCCAACGTGGGGCTTGAACTTATGATCCCAAGATCAAGAGTCGTGTGTTCCACTGAGTCAGCCAGGTGCCCCTAGACAGAGTGTTTTAAAAAATTATTTAGCATATTGCCATATGAGCTCTAGATTTTTGCTTTCTTCCCAGCACAAGAGTTGTATCTGTGGCTTTGACCAGTGGATAAGCTGATTGTTCTGGGTAGTTGAAATGGCTTCTTAGGCCCCCTGCCATGTGATCATGGTCTGAATATTCACCTGTCTCAGAGGGACAATCTTAATTACTACAACTAAGGTTAATAGTTCGGTTAGTACATGTTAATATTTATAAAACACTTTCATGAAAATTTTCTCAGTAATCTCAGTTCCTCTATGAGGTGAATAATATCACTTTATAAATGAAGAAACCAAGGCTCAGGTTAACCAATTTGCCCAAAGTTATATATGCTATTAAGTAGTGTGGCGGGGGTGGGGGGGGGACAGGATCTTAACTCAGGTCTTCTACCATGGTTGGTCTTATTTTAACTATAATATATAGCTGTAGCTCTAGAGTTGGGCCCTCAATTAAACTAAGTGCAGGGCCCAAGAGTAGGTCTGCCTTACGCACAGGGCTGGGAGAGGAGAGAGTGGTTGGAAAAGAAGCTCAAATTGCTTCCCATATCTGTGTCTGCACTTCCAAAAAGACTTAATAACAATGTCTTCTCTTCCCAGATCATGAAGTATGCAGAGCAGAGGATTCCAACGTTGAATGAGTACTGCGTGGTGTGTGATGAGCAGCATGTCTTCCAGAATGGGTCCATGCTCAAGGTATGTGCCCTAATCTGTGACCCTCTTCCTTAGACCCTTAGTCAAGGCTCTCAATCCTCATCTTTCTTTTATTCCTTTCTTCCTGGGTCTATGGTAAAGGTAGAATTTTGTCCATAATTCTTGAGACTCTAGAAGTAATTATTTTGCCTCAGAAAACAAATCTCTGCAGTCCTGTTTTGAAATATGAGGCTATATAAATTTTTTTTAATATTTATTATCACTTCCCCAGTGGTCCTTTTTAAAAAATATTTATTTATTTATTTATTTTGAGAGAAAAAGAGAGCAGGGGGAGGTGCAGAGAGAGAGAGGGAGGGAGAATCCCAAGAAGGCCCTGTGCTATCAGTGCGAGGCCGATGTGGGGTTCAATCCCATGAACCACAAGATCGTGACCTGAGCTGAAATCAATGATGAGTAAGACGCTCAACCAACTGAGCCACTCAGGAACCCCAAGGATGTATGAATATTATTGCAGATATAATCCCCACCCAGCATTTAAAAATAAGGATCAGATATTGAGATATTGGTCAAGATGATTGCATATGAAGCTGTCCTCAAGGACTCCCAAGTCTAGGTGGGTGGGCAGACACTGACTGCACTGTCAGTGTGTAGAAGAGATATGAGCAGTGTTGTGGAAACTCACAAGAGAGAGCATCTAACTACCTAGGGAAGTCATGGAAGGCTTCAGAGAGGAGACAGCATTAACTGTGAATCTTACAAGTAAGGCTTTTTAATTAAGACTAATTTATAGTTTTTTCATGACATAGAGGGCCCCAAATTCCTACCTGGTTCTAGAGTTGTCTAAGGTCAGATTTGTCCTTGTCTCCCTATGACACCTTCTTATTGCACACCCTGTGTCACTGTTCTCTGTTTAATATGTCTGTTCAGCCAGCCGTCTGTACTCGTGAGCTGTGTGTTTTCTCCTTCTACACATTGGGAGTCATGTCCGGAGCTGCAGAGGAGGTTGCTACTGGAGCAGAGGTATGGGAGAGGGAAAAGCTGCTGGGGAGCTAGCATCAAGAAAGGCGAGGGGACCTAGCAATGTCACTCCTTGGCAGTTTAACCTCCAGAAATGCTTTCATATGTAAGGGTGTGCACAGTACTGTTGTTTGTAATAGCGAAAAAAGAATCGATATGATTCCATCTATGGGGATTCAGTTAAAGAAATCATGGTATGTCCTTACAGTGGAAATACCATACAGCTATTATTTATGGGTAGAAAATTATAACATATATAAAAAAGAGAAGAACAGTATGTGCAGTATAGTTCTTTTTTTTAATTACCTATTTAATAAGGTAACTATTTCCATAGGAAAAATTATCTGCAAGGGTAGACCTCAGACTTAGCAGTAGTACCTGTGAGGAATGAGATTTGTTTGGGGGCAATTGGATGATTTTTATCTTTTTCTTAGTCATTTTTTAAATCATCATTACTTGAATTTTTATGAACAGCCTGTATTTTCAAATGAAAAAAACATAAACGTGTTTGCTATTAAAAAGAACAGCAGAGAAAATGCTGAGAGCCTCCAACAGGTGGACAGACCTATGCTGGATACTGTGTGACTCCCAGCACTGGGAAACCCTTTAGCTTCTGCCTCCTTTCTCTCCTTTTGCCTAAGGTGGTGGATCTGCTGGTGGCCATGTGTAGGGCAGCTTTGGAGTCCCCTAGAAAGAGCATCATCTTTGAGCCTTATCCCTCTGTGGTGGACCCCACTGATCCCAAGACTCTGGCCTTTAACCCCAAGGTATTGTTGCTTGGGAAGAAAGCAATAGAATAGAAATAGAAAAGGAATAGAAACAATAAAAGAGAGTGGGAGACTATGGGCTGTCATTCTCATGTATATAACAGCTTGGAAGGAGGGACAGAAGGGATGGAACACTTGGTTCTTGGGAACTCTTAAACCCTAAGCTGTGGCTGTTTTAGTGAACAAGTAACTGAGTTTGTTAGAAGGAGGGGAGAAGAATTATTATGTTATACTAGGGAAGAATATAGATTTTGGAGCCTGACAGACCTGGATTCCATTTGAGGTTCTACTGTTCCCTAGCTGAATGGTGTAAGAAAAGTCACTTAACCTTTTGGTACCACAATTCCCTTATCTGTAAAAAGGGGATAATATCTACCTTGCAGATTGTTATAAAAATGAGAAATAACATATGTAAACTATTGTACTAGGGTTCTCCAGAGAAACAGAACCAGTAGGAGATATCTATGGAAAGAGATTTATTATACAGAAGTGGTTCATGTAGTTATGAAGGGTGAGAAGCCCAAGGATCTGCATTTAGCAAACTGGAGGCCCAGGAGAGCCAGTGGTATAAATTCCAGTCCAAAAGCTGACAGTCTTGAGATCCCCCAAAAGCAGGTTTCTCAGTTCCAGTCCAGTGTTCGGAAAAGACCAGTGCCCTAGCTCCAGCAGTCAGGCAGGGGGAGTTCCCTCTTACTTGGCCTTTTCGTTCTCTTCAGACCTTCAGTTGATTGAGTGAGGCCCACCCAAATGAGGGGAGCACAATCTGCTTTACTCATTCTGATAAAAAAGTCAATCTCATGTAGAAACACCCTGACAGACACACCAAGAATAATATTTGACAAAATGTTCAGGCACTCCATGACCCATCAGATCAACTCAATTAACCGTTGACAAAATTAACCATCACAAGTACCTAGCAGAGTGCCTCACTATGACTCTTATTGCTATGTATCAGGCACTATATTAGTTCTTTACGTATGTTATTTAGTCCTCAGAACGATCTCTGAGTGTAGTGGGAATTTTAATCTTCATTTACACACAGGGTACTGAGGTTCTAAGAGGTTAAGTAACTTACCTTATTACTTCTAGCTGTAAAAGAGAACTAGCATGTGATTCCAGAACTGTCTGACATTAAATCTGTGTTCTTTCCATGACATGCCATACTGTTTCCCTGGGGCCTAGACCTCTTTTGTACATCTGGCCCTCCTTTTCATCACATCTTACTCTCCTCCACTTTTCTTCATCTGGGTCTTCTCTTCCCATTGATTCCCCACAGAAGAAGAATTATGAGCGACTTCAAAAAGCTCTGGATAGTGTGATGTCCATCCGGGAGATGACCCAGGTATTCTGCCCTCTGCCTGTCCTGCTTAAGTGCCCTGTTGTGTTTGGAATCCATGGGAGTGGAATGGAGATTTAGAAATGCTATTCAGATTCCTCACTGAGTTTTCTTTAGTCTTCCCTCTTCAGCCTTCCCAATCCTTGTTCTCTGTTACTCTCTTTTTCACTCCGGATGTCTCTCTCAACTTTTACCTTTGCTGCCAATTCCTTCACAAGTTGTTCATATTTAATGTTTTTCCCATAATTCTTAAGGAATTAGAGAAGTGAGGGAAAGACTTCTGCCCAGGGTTGGGAGGGCGAGGAGGGGGCTTGGATGTAAGGAACTAGCCCCAGGGGCCTACATCTTCTGTCCTTCTAGGGGTGGGGCAGCAACATGGAGCAGTGACCATCCTTTGACTCAAGGCTGCCCCTCACCAGACTTCCCCACCCCTCGTCTGCAATCTCTGCATGAATAGACATTCATTTGTACTCACATTTACAGGTGGGCCTCTTCTCAGCAAATCCTATATATCACAGTTCAGATTAACACATAAGATATACCTAGGAGGGATGATTTACTGTCAGAAGGACTCTTTGCTTTATGTAAAGTTTTACCACAGGATTCCTTAGCCTAATCTTTCTGGGACATTGATTTTATTTATTTTTTATTTAAAGTCAACTTTTTAGAGTTGTAGGAATTGCATAAAATGAGGGAGACCCACCTGCATGTTGTTTTGTAAGCATTTTCAGTCATTTTCATACTTATTTATGAGTCTTCCCAATCTGACTGGGCTCCTTAAGGGTGGGAACCCTATCTCCTCTTGCCTTTGTGTGGCCTTCAGTGCCTGCCTTGCCCTGGGCCCTGATTAGTCTGTCAAAAGTGGGAGGGCTCTCACCTCTCCTGGGAGGTAACTTTATGACCTTTGTCTTAACAGGGCTCATATCTAGAAATCAAGAAGCAGATGGACAAGCTGGATCCCTTGGCCCATCCTCTCTTGCAGTGGTAAGTGATGTGAATAGAATGGTTTGTCCTTCAGGGATTGGGGGTGGGGGTGCCGGGGGATATGGAATTAGTCATGGAACCTACAACTTCTCTTAGAGCCGGTTCCAGCATCCTTCCTGAGGTTATAGAGATTCTGGCTGCTTTTTCTTGGGGTTTTATTGATATACTTTGCCTTGATAAGAACTCAGAGCTTAGCGGGAGCTCACAAATTCAGACACAATGTCTCAGATTCTCTCTAGGTGTTTCTTGTTTCCCAATAGGTCTTTAAGTACCCTTTGCATGTAGGAGTTAATACGGTTTCAACTAAGTTTTCTGTGCATACAGAGAGGTTTGTCTCCCCCTTCTACTCCCTATCCCTGTCTCAAGGCCTACCCTCTTGATGTACACTGTCCAGAGCCGTGAGGCACTATTATTATTCCCTTCAAACAAAGATTCTGAACATTCTCTACTGCCCTCCACCCTCTGCCCTCCTTCCCCGATCTTGATTGCTGTTGTTTTCCTGACATAGCTTTCCCTTCTTTTCCTAGTCAGCCATTGACATCAGTACTTTTTCAATACAACATGCTCCCTCTTAGCATCAGGAATGACCAGGCATAGAGTATCCAGGATGGCATCACAAGTAAATGGGTGAAGCACAAAAAAAAACAACAACAGCAACAACAAAACAAAACTGTATCCACTATATGAGATAATGCTTCCATGTTGAGCTCTCAATGCTTTATGCCTTTGTTCTCTCCTATCCTCTGAGTTCAGCCAAAACACAGCCCAGTCTATCCTTGAATCCTAGAGAAGGTTGTTGTAGTTTCATCTGTTTCTTTCTCCAGCCCAAACAGTAACTTTCTCTCCATCCCTCCCCATCCTTGAGAGCCCTGAAAGATTCCTCTGAGTCCCAGTTGTGTGTTTCTAAATCCCAAGTATAAGTTGTCACCATGCTAATAAAGATCCCTGCTTTCTTATTTACTTACTTATTTATTTATTGTAGCTGATCTTACGTGCTTTTCCTTTTTTTTCTTAATGTTCATTTATTTTTGAGAGTGAGAGCATGAACAGGGGAGGGGCAGAGAGAGGAGGGGGGACAGAAGATCCAAAGTGGGCTCTGCACTGATAGTAGCGGGCCTGATGTGGGACTCAAATCCACAGACCACGAGATCATGGCCTGAGCTGAAGTCAGACGCTCAACTGACTGAGCCACCTAAGCACCCACTTTTGTTTTATCCTTTTCTGTTCCCAGACATAGCAGTCTCCCTTTCACCCATCTCTTTTCTTTTATTCATTGTTTACCCAGTAACTCTGGTCAGTAGTTTCCCTTTTACATTTTTATACACAAGCGTTACCACCAACAGGAATATCTAGATAGTGATCTGGACATTTTACATAATTCCAACAGCCCTGGAATCCTTGCTTGTTCTCTCAGGGGTACAGTAAGACTGCTTCTTTGTTCTGGATGGTCTAATGACACACTCATTCTGTCCATTCCTTTCTTCTCTGTTTTATGCTAGGATCATCTCTAGCAACAGGTCACACATTGTCAAACTACCTCTCAGCAGGGTAAGTGACCATTCTTCTTCTAAATTCTTTAAATTTCTGGTGAGGGACAGGGAGGGGCTCCAGACCAGCTAACCACATTGATCCTAGACTTGCCTCATTGGCTCTATCCATCAACAGTTGTCTTTGGACCTAAGCATATTCTCCTTATTTGGGGTCACTGCAAGCCCCCATTTGCTCCCCATCCCCACCCCTTCCCTCCCTGATCTCCATTTCTTCTCTGTTTTCCTGACCTGACCCCCAACCTGGGCAGCAGCTGAAGTTCATGCACACCTCACACCAGTTCCTCCTGCTGAGCAGCCCTCCTGCCAAGGAGGCTCGGTTCCGGACCGCCAAGAAGCTCTACGGCAGCACCTTTGCCTTCCAGTGAGGAGGGGGGGGTGGGGGGTGGGTGGGGACTGGGGGAATGACAACAAATAATGTAGGGGGGTGGGAGGGCAACTTCACTTGAGGTATACGAGTGTGTGTTACATATGTCCAACCAATCAGTCAGATATTTCTTAATGCTGTTGTGGTAGGCGCTATAGAGTGTAAAAAGATACATAGGATATGGTCTTTACTCTCAAGCTACTTATGTTGCAGTTGAGGAGAAATGACATTTACACATAAAAAGATGTGGTTAAGGGAACAGATTGGAGGAGATAGATTTGAAAGCTGTTTTGAAGGAAATCAGCAATTTATGCTTAATTGTGGAAGAAGAGAGAGAGAAAGTGAGAGAGATATTAAGAGAGTGGTGGTACCTTTTTCTTAAAATAGATGTGAAGTTAGAACTGGCAACCATATTGGGATCAGTGCTCTGTTGGTTGAGTTTGAAATGAATCTGCTTAACTTGAAATATCAGGAGAATAGGCAAATGAAAATACTGAACCAGCAGTTGAGGATTTAGGATGGGACCAGCTGAAGCACAGGAAAAAGAATGGGACTGGAAGTTACAATGGAGAGTTAGCCATACACACGTATATTGCATGCCTGTGACTGTATCCATGTGTGTGTCTGTTGCTAGCTGTATCCCTGTCCATCATCATGTCCTGTGTGGGTGAGAATGGGTGGGCGTGGCGGTCTTGAAAGTGCTTCTGGGAATCTCATACAATGAAGAGACATGTTTTCTACCCTGCCTTACAGTGGGTCCCACATTGAAAACTGGCATTCGATCCTGCGCAATGGGCTGGTCAATGCATCCTACACCAAACTGCAGGTGAGGCTGTGTGCCTTTCCCTTTCTCTCCACTCCCCTCCCTGCCCCACTCAGTTTTGGGGAAGCCTGCTCTAGAGTACTGAACTGATTTTTGCCTCAGCATCCTCACATCTAGCCTGCCGTGTGGCTTTCCAAGGAAAGAGGTTGGAATTGTTTGTATAGAATGAATATGGCTGATATATATTTGACCCCAGGCTGTGTTTTTTGGTAGTTTTGGGAATAGGATTATATCAATAGGCAGGAATATGAAATACTGACTACAGCCACTGTGATGCATTAACCTGTTAGACAAAGCTTTTTAATTTATGTGACTGTTCATTCAGAAAAGTGATATAAAAGACTTATTTCTTCTCCCTATGGGAATCCAAGGAGTGATTATTGTTTCTCCTCTTGGGTTCCTGTTCTATAGTTCATTTTTGGAATCTGCATATGTACCAAAGCCTGGGGAATGGAGTATGGATTCTGAGGGACTGACTAGTGGCTTTGCCACTCCTTACGTTCCAAGACATCAGTATCTAGTAGGGCAAAGAGGTTAACCTGCATCCACTTTTCAGCCAATCAGATTTTCAAGAGTAAATTCCTAGAGTAATCTGAACCAGTGAGAAGGTAATTGGAGGGACAGAGGGCTGGATAAGCCTTGTGGCTGCCTAACATACAGCCATGGGAGGGCCCAGGCTCATATTGCTCATCCTGGTGTTTCCCTGCAAGCTGCATGGAGCAGCCTATGGCAAAGGCATCTACCTGAGCCCCATCTCCAGTATTTCCTTTGGATACTCAGGTAAGAAATACTGTCTGGCCACCTCGGCTCTATTTACATCGCATCCATTTTGTGAATACGTAATCTATGCTGTCTCCTCCTGCTCCATCATGGGTACTTGGTCTGTGTCAGCTCTCTCCCAGTCATAGATACATGGTTTCTTTACCTCCTCTCGTTAGTAATGTAGATTCTTTACACCATGAGCCCAATTATCTCCCTTTCTGTTAGGAAGTCCTCTTCTCCATAGGGATGGTTTTATTCATTGTAGAGGCTTGGCTCTGAGAATAAGTTAGGAAATAACTGGGAGATTGAAATGAGGCTTTTCATAGACCACATTTTTGGTGTGGGCAATAGCCTGTTGTTTATAGATGGTATATGTACACGTGTGCATGTGAGTTTATATGTGAATACACTTGAATGCTTGAGTATCTTCCATCGGCTTACATTTCTGGAGACATTGTTCTCCCTGTCAACTACCTTTTAAAATTTAAACTGTCTATAATTACATACTATTATAAGAATGGAAGAGAAAGCATTTTATTCCAAAGATAAGGCATGGGTAAAGTCCATTTTCTAGTCAGGAGATGAGTCCAGGTTTGTTCTATTCAGAAAATGAATCTGCCTTGGAGCTCTCTCAGTGTTACAGGTTCATGTCTTAGTTCCTTTTTAGTTTTCGTTTGTTCTTGTTCTACACAGTCTCTATATAAAAGATAACCACCATATGTTGCATGTCTACCATATGAAGGAGACAGTGCTATATTCTTTAAAATTTTTTTTTAGCGTTTATTCATTTTTGAGGGACAGAGACAGAGTGCGAATGGGGAAGGGGCAGAGAGAGAGGGAGACACAGAATCTGAAGCAGGTTCCAGGCTCTGAGCTGTCAGCACAGAGCCCAACGCGGGGCTTGAACTCACAAGCGATGAGATCATGACCTGAGCCGAAGTCAGACGCTCAGCCGACTGAGCCACCCAGACGCCCCTACAGTGCTATATTCTTTATAGATTATTATTTAGTATTATCTGGTAATTATAATTATTATAAAGATAAGAAAACTTAGATCCAGAATCATAGAACTAGAAAAGTCTTTAAATTTTAAACTAACAGCAGCAACTAAATCAAAAAACTCACCAAACCCAGATAGTTTTATAAGTGAATCTTAAACCAGGCTTTAACCAAACCAAACAAATTATTCATTTTATATAAAACTTTCCATAGAATGAAAAAATGTAGAATTATAAATCATAAAAGGTAAGTAAATTTAACTTTATTAAAACTAAAAACTTCTGTTTACCAGAAGACACCTTAAGAAAGTGAAAAGCTACAAACCAGAAGACATTTGTAACATATTTAACCACAAAAGATTAGTAATAAAGATATTTTTTTAAGTTTATTTATTTTGAGAGAGAAAGCAAACAGGAGAGGGGGCAGAGGGAGAGAGAGAATCTCAGGCAGGCTCCACACTGCCAGCACAGAGCCCAACATGGGGCTCGACCTCACCCAACAGTGAGATCATGACCTGAGCAGAAACCAGAAGTTGAACACTTAACTGAGCCACCCAGGTAACCCAAAAATGTATTTTAAAATGCTTAAAAATCAGTAAGAAAAAGACAACCCAGTAGAAAAATAGGCAAATGACATGAACAGACATTTCACTGAAGAAATGACCAAAAAATATGAAAAGTTGCTGAACTGCTATTAATCAAGGAAGTAAAATGAAGACCAAAATGACTACTGTTTGCCACCTGTGTGGACTGGCAAAAATTAAGAAATCTGGTAATACCTCTGATGGTCCTAAAAGTTGATTAGCAGGATCTCTTTTACTGTTTATTGGAATATAAATTGGTACAACCACTTTGGAGAACAATTTAGTGTTTAATTTCATAAAGCTGAGAAAATTTATCCCAGTGACCCAACATTTTTATTCCTGCATGCCCAGAGGTGTACTTGAATGTTCAAAGCAGCAGTGTTTGCAGTAGCAAATCTTGGAACCAACCCAAATGCTCACTACCAGGAGGATGGATAAATACATTTTCATATATTCTCAGAGTGGATTATTATTTAACAATGAAAATGGATAAATAGTAGTACTTAACTACATGGAAAAACCTTGGTAATGAGCTGAGCTAAAGAAAAAAAAAGGCAAGCCCAGAAGACTAGTGTATAATGTCTTTTTATATTGTTTAAAAGCAAACAAATATAAACCTTTTGGTGCATGTGTGTTATGTATGATAAAACTAAAGAAATTTCAGGATAGTGGTTACCTCCCAAGGATAAGCAGATAGATAGCTGGGATAGGGTAGGAGCACATTGATATAAATCACTAGTAATGTTTTGGTTCTTGGATTTAGTCTGTAGGTTGGGTCTATAGGTATAGTAGATAATAAATAAATAAATAATAGTGTGTCATGAACCAAACCTAATGATTAATCCACCCAGGGTAAGTGCCCAATAAATACCGATTGAATATGTGAATGAATCTTATTCTGTGTGCCTGGGGTGCAAAGTGGGGTTGGGGTTAGGGTAGTCTTTTTGGCTTTTTTGTCTGGGTTCCTCAGTTTTTATCTTTGTTCCCGCCTGAGCTTCCCTCATTAAGCTCTTGTTATTTTCCAAGTAGTGAGATTCTCCTGGTGCCTTGGTGTTCTTGGTGCCCACAAAATTCTTGCTTCCTGTCTGTTCTCATCCTGTTCTCTCCCTCTCTTCTCTGTCACTGGCTTTTGTTTACTACTGAGTGCCTGAATACCTATGGAGCCAGGAATCTCTATTGACTCTCTATATTTCTTCATCACTTCAGTCACAGAAAAACATCATAGGACACCATCCTTTTCCTCTTGCAAAGGTCCACTGATTATAAAATGGCATAGGATTTTACTTTTAGAGTTATAGATCATCTCATCCAATCCTTTCTTACTTTATAGTTAGGAAAGCTCATACACAGAGAAGTTACACACAGCTGTGAGTAGCAGACCTAGGATTGGAATCTAGGCCTCCTAACTTCTGGGCCAGTGTTCTTATTACTATATTGGACTGACAGGGTAGGCTTTGCTTAAATGACTGAGTCTCTGAGGGCCCACAGATATGTGAGAGTCTCTATAATGTGAGATGTGTACAGATGTCCAGTTTATTGTAATTACTCTAGTATTTAACCAATTCCATCTTCTTATATGTTTCCACATACCCTATTCTGCTCTAGTTTTCTCTGTTCTCCCTCAGGGTATCCTTAGTTTTGTGGCACTGCATGCTATCTGGGAGCTGGTATAAATAGAGAGCATCCATTTGGCTAATGGAGCCTCCACTCCAATGACTTGGCCATCGTGTGCAGGTTAAAACAAGGGCCAGGGAGAAAGGAGTTAGTAAACTCCATCTGTGTGTTTAGTTCTGTTTAGAGACTTCTGATAGGTGTATACTCTGGATGCAAAGCATCCAGGGATTACTGTAGCCACCACTTTCTCAGTTTCTGGTCTTGGTAAACTGTAGAAGATCATTGGGTCAATATGACCAGGACAGTGTGCAACAGGATTGAGATGGGACAAGATTTGGATTGCATCATAAGGGCCATTTGAAAGACCAGCCATAGAAATCAGATTGTTCTTTCTCATCCTTTGGGATAGAACTTGTTCTTTCTTATCCTTTGGGATCACTCAGAATCTTGCACTGAAATACCCAGGATGAGAACGTCATGTTTGGATTCAGAGCTAAACTTACTTAAGGCTAATGGGGAAAGTAGAAATCGAGGGGTGGTAAGTGTCACACCTGTAGGAGGAAGAAATTAAGAGTTTAAGTCTTGCCTTGAGTTTTGTTCAGGCCATATATCTGTCGTGGGACTTTAGTGTGAGTGCATGATGAATTGACAGCCTGAGCAGTGAGGAATGTCAGTCCAGACATCCCCACTCCTGCACCATGGCTATCACAAAACCAAGAACTGAAGGAGAGTGGGATTTGTAATAGAATGTTCCAAGGTAGAGTGGTGAGATAGGGGCCCTGCTTATGGCCTGTAAGGATAGCATCATTTCCCATCTTCATCCATGTCCTCTCAGACAGACAGGGATGGACACATAGACACACACACATGACTGTGATAAGGGTAGGCCTGTGAGAAAGCTGAGTCAAGACTAAAGTCCTAGTCACAGGCCAAAAACAGTTGGGAGTAGGGGCACATAAGCACTGTTCCATGTGTAAATAAGAAAAATCCAGAATGGGTCTACAAATGTTATAAATAGGGCTATTCACTGGGGGATAAGGATGGCAGAGGATTTATGGATTTAGACAGGGGGACACTGGAGGGAATTGGCACCGCTTCCTCAAGTCTGGGAAGACTTTCTAAAGGAAGCAGGATTCTTCAAGGTTGTTGCCATTGTGGTTACTTGTGGAAAATTATTCATCACTTACCTTCTGTGCTTTCTGTCTTTTCTTTTGAGTGACTCTGCTCATAGTTTTCTATGTAACTTTGAGACTGGAGCAGATCTGACTTGCTCTGCTTGCTTCCTCTTCACTCATTTTGCTCAATCTGGCATTTGATCCAAGGTGTTGATATCACCACTCTTGTGAGCCCCTCATTCCTGTCTCATTTCATGTGTTCCTCCCCTGTCTTAGAACCTTCTAGTGATTCTTTGATATTCTCAGGATAAACTTCAGTTGTCTTAACATGGCCTGTAAGGCCTGCTTGATCTGATCCTGACTCACTGCTTCCACATCATCTGTTGCCGCTCTCCTTCCATTGACTATGCTCCATACAAACAAAGGCACATTGCTTTCTTTCCTCCAGACCTTCTATGTCCTTTTACCTCTGCCAGGACACTTTCCCCCTCTTCATTTAAGTAATTTTTCCTGGCTGTCACTGGGAAGCCTTCTTCAAAACCCTAGGGCAGGCTAGTTCCCCTCCTCTAGCTCACACATTGTTCTAGATTCTCCCCATCACACTTCTTGCCATACTGTGTTGTAATTACTTGTTCTTTGCCTGTAGTATCCACCAGACTAAATTGTGTCAGGGCAGATACCTTGTTTGTTTATTTACTACATGTCTAGCTCAGTGCCTGGCACATAGTAGACATTTTAGTAACTATGTGATTGAGGAGTGGGTGACTGAACTGGATTTGTTGTTCTATAACAGGAATGGGAAAAGGACAGCACAGGATGCCCTCCAAGGATGAGCTGGTCCAGAGATATAACAGGATGAATACCATCCCCCAGGTATTATTAGTTGGCACTCCAGTGAGGCAGGCAGAATCCTTCCCCTAGGATAAGTTTAGGCTACAGAGATGGATGGGGAACAAATGGTGGGGGAGGTGAGTAGTTTGAAGATCATTTGAAGGAATCAGATATGTTTGAAGATGAACATGCTTCCAGAGTCCTATGTGGCCTCAGTCAAGTGTGAAAGCAGAGACTGCGTTTAAATGCAGTGACATGAAAATGTAAAGATCGAAGCTATGGACTCAGCCAGACTAATTATGCAAAAGCAAAATTTGGGGGTGGTGGTGGCTGGGAGACCCAGATATCCTAATCCATACCCCTAGCCACCAGCAGCTAACTTCCTGCCTAGGGAAGCTATAACAGTCCACCTGGCTCTGCTATCCTTCTCTTCCAGACCCGATCCATTCAGTCAAGGTTCCTGCAGAGTCGGAATCTAAACTGTATAGCACTTTGTGAAGGTAGGTGGCTCACCCAGTCCCTGTATTTCTGTGTCCCCAACCTTTATTTCTGGTACAACTCTGGCACGTGATCCAGCTGAGGGTGTTGTTGACACATTGTCTTCCCTCCCCTGCCTGGACTGTATGACTTAAGCATTATAATTTCTGGCCCCCTTCTTCCCAGTGATTACATCTAAGGACCTCCAGAAGCATGGGAACATCTGGGTGTGCCCTGTGTCTGACCATGTCTGCACACGGTTCTTCTTTGTGTAAGTCTAGGAGGGACCTTGGGGATTACTCTGAGGAATAAGGGTGGGGGTTTAATGGTATGATTACTGGGAAAGTCTGTTCCTGGCATCTGAGACTTATCCCTGGCTACCTGAGTGGAGCTGGCACTGGAACTTTCCCTGTGGAGGATGGGGATGGGTATAGATCTGTTTAGAGGAAATCAGATAAGTTGAATCTCTTCCACCTTAAAGAGTTGCAAGAAAGGGTTTTGACTTTTGGGTTGGAATGGCCACACCTCACATATAGTTCACTGGTTGACGTTATTCTGGTATTCTTCTCCCTCTTATGCTCACGCTTGCCCTATCTTTGGCAGATATGAGGATGGTCAGGTGGGCGATGCCAACATTAATACTCAGGACCCCAAGATACAGAAGGAAATCATGCGTGTGATCGGAACTCAGGTTTACACAAACTGAGGGGGCCCCAGCCCTCGTACCACCCCTGTTCCCCCAGGATCCATCTGCCCTCATACAAGGGCTCAGGAGCAGCATGTGAGGCTGCCCTGAGGAATCAAGGGGCCATTACCAAGGGGCAGGAAAAGCATAGAAGAGGCGGCCTTCATGGTGGAGACTGACCCAGGAACCACTCCACATTTGGATGGCCCAGACTGACTCCCTACTCCTGATTTTCCCAGTTGACTTCACCCTGTTTGTAAATAAAACAATAAAATGGAAGGTGCTGTGGACTGGATATGATCACTGTGGTCTGACTAGCCTTGGCCCAGCACCTGCCCCAAGCCCTCAAGTGGGGTGTCAGGTGGGGAGAGTGGAATATCCTGAGGGTTGGAACTAATTATGTTGGGTGGAGTAAAAGCTGAGTCATCTAGTGTAGTGTATGTACCACGGATCTGGCAACATTTTTGTCAGTGAACTGGATAAAGAAGTTAGGCAGTTATCAGTTACACAGATGATGCAAACTCAGAAGGATATAGAATACCACTGATGCCTGTTCTTCAAGATTTAAAAGTACCGCTGAGGCCAAAGCAGCTCAGATTTCCTACCCTTAGGACCTCTGCTTTTTTTTTTTTAATGTTTATTTATTTTTGAGAGAGAGAGAGAGAGAGAGCGAGCATGAGCGGGGGAGGGCAGAGAGAGAGGGACACAGAATCTGAAGCAGGCTCCAGGCTCTGAGCTATCAGCACAGAGCTGGACGTGGGGCTCGAACTCACAAACTGCGAGATCGTGACCTGAGCCGAAGTCAGACACTTAAACAACTGAGCCACCCAGGAGCCCCAGGACCTCTGCTTTTTTGTACACAACTTAGCCACTGCCCCTTGCTCTCTGTCTCAGGGGTTGGGCCCCTATTCTCTTCCTCCTCCCAGCTATTTCTCTAGGGTAAGGGTGGTGGGGGGAAATAGCTGACAGATGCAGGAAGTTGGCTTGGTCTCTCATTTGACATCTAGAGAAATTCAGCCTCCCTCAATACAACAAAATCCAAATTCTCCAAGGTTAGCAAGGTGAAGAAAGAGAGCTGTTTCTAGGAGACCTAATTATTTCAGTGAAATCCATCTCCCTGTTGAAATTCCCACTCCCAACCTTCTGCTGGCCTTTCAGGCTGTGCTTCATGTGCCTGTAACCCTAAGTTAGCTCAGAGATGGGTTGGACATCAAATATTTTGAAATATTAATGAAGAAAAACAGGAATATAAGCACAGAGAATACAAAACACATTAAACAAGCCTGGCTTTTCAAGTATAGGTTTTTTATTCAGTTACAGCTTCTTGATTTACAGAGTCTTCCCTAGACCACCTGTTGTCTCATTACTTTCACCCTGTGCTTTGGAGATACCTTCTTTGCCCGAGTACCTTGCCTGCATTGTAGTTCCTGACTTGCCTCAACATGAAGTACCACTGTTACGGCCCATCCCCTGGGTTATTTTTCTTTTTCTTTCTTTCCTTTCCTTTCCTTTCCTTTCTTTTCCTTCTTCTTTTAAATTTAAATCCAAGTTAACATATAGTGTAATAATGATTTCAGGAATAGAATTTAGTGATTCATCACTTCCATATAACACCCAGTAGGAGCTTTTCTTAAACTTCCTTACCTGTTCTTAATCAAGACTGTTACACTCTTGACTCTACAAGTTTCCTAAGGCTCTCTGTCCCATTCTGCTTTGTGGTCTAGGAGAAATTCCTTTCCACTAAATAAATGGCCCCACCAGGAAGCCCACACTCACTGAAATTCCTGCCTCCTAGGAGTACCCTTGCAGCTCATCTAAACAGTATTAGGGAGAGCTAACATTTTTTACTTCATACTAGGTAGATCCAGGTTTTATGCTAATAAGCACTTTAATAATTTGCTAACACTTTGGATTACTATATGCTTGGCATTGTTGTAAGCACTCTGTATTTGACTAATGTAATTCTCACAAGCCTATGAATTAGGAGCTGTTATTCCCATTTTGTAGGTGAGAAAACAGGATAAGTGATTTGCTCATATTCCACAGCTCACGACTGACAGATAACCTGATTCCCGAACTGTTTGTTCCAATTCTAGACTAGATAGCCTTTTAAACTTTACAAGTATTTTTTCATTTTAATGCTGACAAAAAAGATGGAAGATAGGTTTTCTTTAGAGATCTTAAATTATGTGTCTAGGGTCTCATAGCAAGTCAGTGGCAGTGCTGGACTGCCCAACTTCAGAATCTGAGCTCTTAAGCATTGTTTCAATTCCCGCCGAGGTTCTCAGACTACTCCCACAGGTGTTCCAACAACTCAGTCTAGGTGCTTGGCTGCTCCAGTGGTGTAACATTTTTGCTCAATTTTCAGAAATTGTGAATGGATTTTTCTCAGTTGTAAGCATTTCTTATAATTTCCCTTTGTCAGTGACACCTGCTATAGCAAGTATTAGCAAATAATAGAATGAGAAGTAATGAACAGATAGTGTATATTACCAGGAAAAAACTCCCAACACCTGCGCTGCTCTCATAGGTGTCACTGTTTTTTTCGTAGCATACACATTATGTCTTTTTTATGCCAATAAAATTGTAATGACATTAAATACATCATTTTATAGTGTTCCACATAAAAGCAACAGGACTCTGAATCTAAGAAGTTTGAAAGCCAAACATATCTGAAAAATTGTAAGACCTATCTGGTATAAAACAAATCTAATTAAAAACCTATGGCACTTCTCCAACAATGCCTTCATTGCAGGGAATCTTGCAGGGTGGGGCCCTGAGTTTCTGGAGAGGAATCCTCCCACAGCCTGGAGAAGGAGTTGAAGAAGGACTGCCTCTTTCTCCCACTCAGGGCTGCCTACCGCGGAGGTGGGGCTTGTGAAAGCCAGGTCTGAACCAGAGATCCTCCTTCACAGAGGCCAAGGTTATTACAGATACTGCACACGTAGGTTGACTGTGGCCTCCTACTTCACATGGTCCTGGGCGCAAGCAGCCTTACTTCGTCTCTACCTGGACATACTTAGGGCGAGGGCCAGGAAAAGAACTATTTTCCTCAATTAGTTCCAGGTGGAGAGTAGATGGCCATGATTTCTGTATTGAGAACTTGAAAACTCCTGGAATTTAACCTTCTTCCTTCTCATGGTAATTTTCCATCCAGGCAGGGTGTGGTCCTGACTCGGTTTGTGGTGAGGATGTGGCCATCCATAGGGGAGGAGCCTTGTGCTTGGTTCTGCCTTTCACTCTGGCCAGTAGGGAAAGAGAGGAAAGAGTCTGGTGCTGAGTCATAACTGGGTTACCTAACAGCTTCTCAGGATGGATTGGGAGGTGGAGGTTTGGGAGATGTCTCAGCTTCTGGGACAAGTTTGAGAGTGGTGGGGAGGAAGCTTCGCAGGTCACACAATTCCCCCGGAAGCAGTGGGAATAAAAGTAGGCTCCGGTTCATCTGAAGGGGCTTCATTCTCTCTGGAGTGTGGGACTTTCCACAGATATTTCAGAACCAGACCCCCTGCAATGGGGCCAAAGATGCCATCCTTTAAGTTAAAGCATTACCTACAAAAATTATTTTGTCTAGGAGAGAGACTGAAGTCTCCTTAGTCCTAGCCGTCCTTTCTGGGCTAAGTGGGTCAGGTTGTCTGGTAGCCAGTAAGCATGGAGATGAAGACTAGAGGTAAGGTGCCAAGTGAAAAGCAGAGTGTGACTGAACTGCAACAGGAGGAATTCCTGAGGAAGGGAGCACATGATCCATTGTTCACTGATGCTTTTCTTCGTCTTCCAAGTCTTGGTTACTTTGGGGGAAGGGGTCTGCTTACAATCCCACTTGCATCTTAGGCAGCCTAGCTGTGGCTACACTTGCAGGGAAAAAGAAGGAGACAGGGCCTCCATGGGACTGGCTTGGTGGATAGGGTTAAAGTATCCTAGGGAGGCTTTGTCCTGTGAGTCCTAACAGTTTTGGGCTAGAGAAAGACTTGCAGTGAGTCACACAGGCCGACCGGGTCACCTTGGCTGAGGCAGTACTTCCACTGGAATGAACAAGGACTCCTCAAGCTTCCTCCCTTCTGCTTTTAACTGCTGATGAGGCATATCCTGAGGAGGGGGGGACCTAGATACACAGTTGCATTCAGAAAATATTCTTTACTGTTGCTATCCCCTGGAATGCCTTCCCATACCTATATCTGTCCTAACCAACCTCCATGTGTTTTCCTATGTGAAGCCTTCCCCTTCCGACACAGAAAACCTGTTCTCTCTTTACTCTTGATTTCAAAAGGCCAACTTTCTCTTCCTTCCAGGGTTTTTCTGTGGAGGAACTCTGGAATTAAGATTTTGTGTCACCCTGATGAGCCTGAAGAGCTCTTGGGAATCTGAAGGAAGGCATAGAATAAATTAAGTCTACTTGGTCTGGCTCTGGAGAGGGCATATAAAATCCAAAGTGATAAGCACTTCTGCTTTAACCTGACTTTCGGGGTCAGTGGGCTGCCCTGGAAATCTGTATTGGCCTGAGAGAGAACACTGCCATTTTACCTCATGAGGTCGTGTAATGGTAAAGCCTGTAAATATCACCCTCCCTCACCAGGGCCACAGGAGTTGGGTCCAGTACCATTTGCAGACATACCCCATGAGGGACTCCAAATGACCTTCAAGAGACCAGATTTAATCCCAGATTCTGTGGTTCTGGGGCCATGAATCCAACAGGTAACAAAGCAGTCTATACCCTCACACTCCCCCCAGTCCGTTGAACCTACAGCACCCCCTCCCATCCTTCCAGTTCAGAGAGCTTAATGGAAGGACTGGCTCTCAGCTTCCCCCAGGTTCATGTAGCCCTGGGGATACTTGTTGCTGGGTCAAAGGAATGGGGATTCAAGATGATCAAGAGAAGGCAAACAGAGTTCCTTGCATTCTGAACGATGTTCTGGCACTAATCATAAGGATAATCCTCCACAAGGTCAATTCTCCAAAAAGGGGATGCCTGTTGGGCACCATGCTGTACTCACTCACATATATCATCTGATCAAACCCCATCCTATGAAGCAGGCATTTGTCTTCAATTTACTTTGTTGTTGTTGTTTGAGAGAGAGAGAGAGGGCACAAGTGAGCGAGAGGCAGGGAGAGAGAGAGAAAGTGGGGCTCATTTTTTTTTTTTACTTACCACCTTAAGTGGGGCTCGTGCTCACCCAAAGCAGGGCTCAAGCTCACCTGATGTGGGTCTTGAACTCGTGAACCGTGAGATCATGATCTAAGCCAAGGTCAGATGCTTAATGACTGAGTCATCTAGGCACCCCTTCAATTTACTTTTAAGGAACTGGGCCCTTACATATTGAATTATAGGATATGGTCATAGGGCTAATAAGTGGAACTGGAAAGAAGAGAAGATGGAATCCAAACTTTCTTATATACTATGCTGTTTTTTGGCAAAACAATGACAATCACCTTAAACTCCATGTGACAGATTTTCACTATGCATCTAAACCCGAGCAAGGATATGCTGGATTCATCTCTGCCAGAGTTTCATGGACAGCATTTTTATAACTCTCCAGTTTAATACCTGTGCATTTCAATCTTGGGAGCGTATCTAGATTTAGGACTTTAAAATGCAACATAGTCTAGCACTGGCCAGATCACTGACACCTCCACCCCCCACTGTTGTTCACCACTGTTTTTAGTTCGTCCTTAGCTCAGGGCCAACCAACTTCCCATCTACAACCAAGGGGACCAGCAAAGGCTTCCAGAAGAAATTAAAGGATTCTGTGGCAAACAGAAACGCACTTTTAGGCTGTCACTTTCTGGTCCCAGCTTATCTGAACTAACAGGAAAGCGGAATGGAAGGCCTTTGATTCAGGGCAAGGCAGGTGTCTGCCTGATCAAGTCACATCCATTGTCTAGTTTTCCAGGAAAAGGAAAGACCCTAAGAGAATATGGTCTTAACGATTTTTAATGAGGCAGCGTTGTATCTGTTCTCAAAACTTGGCTTCATGAAGGCAAGAATTAACGGCTGTTTCATTGATAAACTGCCTTCATCATTGGTTGTTGACTAGCCCTCGGAAAGTCGGAAAATACCTTGGAGAAAAATTTAAGAAAAGCTCTAACAATATTGATTTAAATACATGAGGTTGAAAACAAAAGTGCTGATTCCTGCAGTTTATCAACTCTAACATTCTGACTTGATATTTCCTGATGGTCACTTCTACACTAATATTAATGCCTTCTATTCGCTTTCTACTCTCAGGCCTTCGCTCTGCAGGATCCTAGCCCCAACTAAAGTATTCACCTGGCCCCAAATAGTCCTTTCTTGTAGCCCTAAGAACAAAAAGGCCTCGCGCTCCCGCTCCACGCACACTCCGCCCTCCCCAGTCGTCCCTAACCCCGCTCCATTGCGGGAGCCCTTCCGAAGGCGACCTCCAACCGTCCCAGGAGTCTCTATCTCTCCGCACCTTCTGATCCCATCTCGGGCTCCCTAACTGCCTGTGCGGCACGGTTTCCGAGGTGTGTGCTGGGGCGGGCACCCGGAGGGATGGGGAGTCGCAGGACAGGGCTGGGGGAATGCTGCCGAGGATCCATAAATCTCGCACTGCCCGGTTAGGCCAGGACAGCTAGGGCAGCCTGGGCCGAGGGTCAAGAGAAGAGCCCTCGTCCGGCACTCCAAGCTGGCAGCAACAGGTGGTGGCCCCGGGGGTCTGGGAGGGAGGTCCCCGGAGCTCCCGGGGCGGGCCCCGCTGCCTCGCCACTTCCTCATTGGCCTGCGCAGAGCGTTCATGCCGAGACTTTTATGTAACGTGTCCTTCCGCCACGGAATGTAGTCCTCCCCTAAAGGGCAACCTGGCAGCGCGTTGGGTGCCGCGGCACTTCCTCCTGAAGGTGACTGCGCCCCGCGAGGAAGCGGAGGGGCGGGGCCCGGCGAGCCGGGAGCCAGGATTGGGTGCGGGGCGGGGCGGCGGAGGGATTGCGGCGGCTGCAGCCTGGATAACCTTGGGGCTCAAGCGGCCGACTCCCGCACAGCAGCGTCGCGTCGCGAGCGTCCAGACCTTTCTGCAGCCGCACTGCAGCTCGAGCGGGACCGCGCCGGAGGTGAGCGGGGCAGAGGCTGGGCCATCGGTTCCCACCAGGGTTCCGTGCACCCGGCTAGTGCGGACTCCCGGCCGTCTGCGCACTCAGGGCACTTACACTGGGGCCGGCGCAGGGTCCTGGGCATCTTGCACCCGGTTGAAGTCGGGAGAGAGAGCCAGCTCGCGCCTAGGGTCTGCTCGTTAAAACCCCCAGACCCCCCAGCTCTTGTTTGTTCCACAGCCGGCCCTCCCCTGCCCCAGTGCTCACCCCCATTCTGGTCCCATCCTCGCCTCCCTCTTCTCGATCTGCTTCCATCCTCGCCTTCCTTCCAGTATTCCCTCCTCGGATTCCTTCCTTTCCTCCCTCACCCCCTGCTCATCTGCTCGCCTCCTTCCCTGGCCCCTTAATACTGTACCATTCCCCCTCCCTGGGCCCTCAGCCCGGCCCTGCCCCCCTCCTTCGGGTGCTTTCCTTTTAATCTCCCCCCGAAACCCCTTCCCCCGCCCCCCCCCCCCCCCGTGCCGTCTCCATTCAGCTTCGCGTGCTTTTCCCGCGTCCTTGTCCCCCCTCGTGCCTGCCCCTTCCCCCATTCATGCCCTGGTCCCGCCCCTCCCCCTCCATTCTGGTCACGTCCGCTCCTCCGCATCCCTCTCCTCCGCTCTCTGATTCGCTCAGCCCGGGTCCTCGCCCCTCCCCTCTGTTCTGGTCACGTCCGCCTGCACCCCCCCCCCTTGCCACCCTGCTTTCTCGCCTGGTTCCTGGAGCCCCGGGCCCGTATCCCCAGCTCACGGCCCTAATCGCAGTGGTCTGCGGATGGGCTGGGCCGGCTCCCGTGCCGCCGGGGGATGCAGCGGCGGCCCGCGGCCCATTTGGAAGGTTATGTAACCCTCGGCCTTCCCGCTGCATGGGGGAGGAAAGGGTGGTTGCCCCTGTGGCGCATTCTTGTTTGGGGCCGCCCAGATTCGCCGCGCTGGCTCCGAGGGGGGTCCCGGCGTTCCCTCCTGCCGCGGCGCTCCCTCCTGCCGCGGCGGGGCTGCATGTAGCGGACCGGGACCCGCCCCGCCCCTCCGCTGGACCGGTGCAGCCTCGCTTCTGCCTCACCTCGCTGAACACATACTCCCCGGTTTCAGAACACAGAGATCTCGGGCTGGGTGGGAGCAGGTTATGGTCAGAATAGAAATATGTCAAGAGCTTGACGCCACGTACCGCGTTCACTTAATAAAATCTCTGTGTGCTAAGCTGTTTTTCTATGACCAGAAAGGTCATAGCCCACAAAGCTCATAATGTGATTAGGGAACCAACAGTGGTAACTGCTGCGAGGAAGGGATCGCTTCCTGTTGGGTGAGGGATGGAGAAAGGCCACACGAGGTGGCATCACAAACTGGGTTTGAAGCAGAAAAGTACCTTCCAGTAGTAAGGTTATTTAAAAGTCCAGTCATGGAAAGGCATCCCTTGGTTTTTATCTGTATTCTTCAAACCTAGGACATTGATCCTCTCCTGTCCACGTGAGCCTGATGGGTAAAGTCCAGGCATGATGGACAGAGGCATTGGGAAGTTAATGGGCTTTTAGAATCGGGTTCGACTCATTAACATCTGGAATGAGAGAGAATTCAGCCCCAGGACCTCAGTTTCCCATGTATAAACTGGGAGTAACATTTTCCTCCTAATGGTTGAAAGGATTGGTCACTATATACCCAGTTACATGAATATATGGTGAATAGTCCGCTCAGTGTCTGATCTCTAGTGAGATGTCCAGGAGAAATGCCTTCCAATGTATTCTTCGTTCGCTGAGCACAATTACTTAAACCGTAATTGAGCATGAGGGATCATCTTCTCCATGCCATACCCAAACACGTATTCCTAGTTAATCTTTGGAGCCATGATTAAAATGCAGACATCTCCTGGAAACCAATCCCTTAAGGCATCTTGGTACAGTGTTTACAAAGTAACTAATAATGTTACCTTGCAGCTCTCTACTTGCTGCAGTGGCTCTTTGATCTCCTGAGAATAGGGACCTGCAGAGGAAGGAAGGCAAGGAGGCAGAATTTCAGCAATTGATGTTTGGCTAGGAGAGTAGAAACAAACTTATAAACTGAAATCTTCACTGTTATCCCCACCTACGCCAGGTGGAGTTCTAGGGTTTGCTTTACCAGCTGGTGAGTGGAGGTTAGGATCCCAGGCAGGGACTGCAGCCTCCTGTTGGCAGTACTGAGGGTGTGGTCACTCCTGGGGTACAGAGGCTAGCCTAGGTCAGGACTTCTGCTCTGCAGCATTATTAGCAAATAATTCACTCTCCTGTTGGCCTGAGGATGCTGTTGGGAAATGCAGTGGGGCTGTTCTGAGGGGAAGGTATGTAACCCAGCACCAGGTCTGTGGTGGAGGGGGGTCCTCTGTGGGGAAGATGACTCAACCTTTCAACTTATCTGCTTTTGAGAGAATTCTCTTCATTGGGTGAGTGGGAAACTGCACTGTGGTCTTCACAGGTTTAAAAAGTCCCTTCTCCCTATTCAGTGAGTCAAACAGTGAAGCATGTGTTTCCCCCAAGTTAAAAATGGTTTCGACTAAATGAAAAATAGTTGTCCAGGTCCCCCGGCTCTCTGTACTGCCCTAAGACCTTAGGGTGCAGCATGGCAGAACCCCGGGCCCAAGTAACGTGGCCTGTGTCCCTGCATTCCTGAGACTACTCTGGGGCCATGGCTCCCTTTGTGGGAGGAGGGCTGTAATGGTCATGAATAATGATGACTGAAAGAATGTCCTTGAACTCACTTCTGAGTGAAGTTACACTTCTAAGTACTGCATTAGAATTTTAGTGTTGAATTCATAGTGTAGCAAAAAGCATTATTGGGTCTCTGAGACCCAATAATTTGCCAGTGACTTGGCAAATTTGGTAGCTGGGACTCCAAACAGCTAGCACCTTGTAGGGAGTTGCTTCTGTGCCTTGAATGTTGTGACATTAATGGGGGTGGGGGTGGGGGTGTCACAGGAAAAGTCATTTTATTTCTTAAAGCCGTTTCTTAATGTTGAGGCAATGGAAGAAATGAGGAAATGACTATGAGCTAGAAAGTATAAAAAACGCAACCCGTGCATTATCAACTCACCCTAAACTGGTTCTAATTTATTTTGCTTCAGCTTGTGTGAAGACATGTCAGGATGTGTTATTTTAGCCAAGAGCTAAGACTGCTCTAGGTAGGGGAAAATGACTCATTTGACATTTAATTTCTGAATCATTCCAAATGTCCACAGTCAAATCTCAGTTGGTTGTTACATCACAAGAATGAGTTGCCAGTGTGAGCAGAGTTTTCTTGCAACCTTGTCGAGGGTCTTGTGAGATGTTTAAGTGATTTGGTAAAAGGTCTTACAGGAGGGGTGCCTGGCTGGCTTAGTAGAACATGCAACTCTTGATCTTGGGGGGTCGTGAGTTTGAGCCCCATGTTGGGCATAGAGATTACTTAAAAAATATATATAAATATATATGTGTGTGTGTGTGTGTGTGTGTGTGTCTATGTATATACGTATATATGTATATATATGTGTGTGTGTATATATGTATATACACACATACATATATATTTTGGTCTTACAGGACCCTGAGTCATCATTTTAACCTCAATTCTGGTACAGATAGGAACAGAGCTAAGGGAAGATTCTTCTTAATACTAGCATACTTTCTGGGAACTTGGATTTTTCACCAAAAGCCAGTCTTAGGCTAGATAAATGAATAGTCTGATTATTTGGGGCTTTGTTAGAGAAGCTGTTTTGGGGACAGTGAGCCGGGGTGCGTAGTGGATGGTGCCATGCAACCTCTGTTGGGCCTTTTTGCCTCCCGGTCTGACTGCTCAGTTCAGAAGGTTGGCAGGGCCACCAAGCAGCGTGGCCCCGCCCCTGCAGTGGTTTGTGCTGGTCTGCACGTAGGAGGGCAAGCCAGGCTGCAGTACCTCCGGTGGCCTCTGAGACTTACCTCCCCCACTTCTGTCCATAGGAGAAGCTTTTGGGGAGCTCTAACTAAGCCTCTCTCTCCTGATGCCAGCAAGCCTTGTTTTGGATGTTAGGCAGGGGCTCTGGGGTGGAGATGCCAAGACCAGCTATGATAGCACCCAGCTTAGCTGATGCAGTCCAAAAAGTTCTGTGAAAAGGCCCCCGTTCCTTCCAAGCCTTTGAAATCAACCTACAGCTAGTATTTATTTAATTTTAGACAGTTGGTGTCTTCCTGGTTTCCAGTGATGAGTGCAAGAGAATTGCCCAGTAAGTGAGTCAGTCATGGTATAGGAGACAAAATCATGGACACTTTTGGAAGAGCCCTGGGAGCTTTGATCTAGTTAGAGGTAGGGAAGTAGAGACTTTGGGTATCTGGTATCCCTCTTTTGTTACTACATTAGAAAGCAGGTTAATAAACCTATCACATGGATGGACATTTTAAAGCTCTCACAATATTGAATGTTGGGCAGAGGTATAAGAGGGCAGGAGCTCACATTACTGGTTGGTTGTAAATGGAGAGCAGTTCAACGATATTTAGTAAAAGAGAAAATAAACATACCCCGTGACTCATAAATTCCATTTGTGGAAATACAGAGAGAGGAGTTCACATTTGCACAAGGAACCATGTACTAGGATAGAGTTGTCTTTATACTGATTAATGGTGGAAAAATTGATTCAGTGGGAGGAGGAGGATGGCCAACCAGTAAGAGAATACATAATACGTAAGTAGATGATCTAGTCATGTAGTGGACTAGGACAGCAGTTCATATGAATTCACCAGATCTTATGTACCCACCAGATAGGTCTTAAATGTGCTGAAAAATGCAAGTTGTTTGTTTGTAACAGTATACTACTTAGAACATTGTAGAAAACAATATCATGGGGGTTGGTATAGATATAGTGACACTTAAATGAATTAGAAGGATAGAAAATTCCTGACAGTAGTTGGGTGTCAGAGTTCGTGACAGGCTGTGGAAGGGTTGGAGGGGTGTGGGGGTGGAGGGAAAATGAACTCTACAAAATGCATTTTTTTTTTTAAGCCTAAAATTCTGGCTGTTAGTAGTCAGTTCTGGGTGGTAGAAATACAGCTGTTAATTATTTTTTTTCCTTAGTTCAAAATAAAATAGAAGCAAATCTGTGAAGGTCACTGTAGGAAGACCAGTCATACAAACTAGGTCAGTGCTCTTAGAGAGCTGGTCCTGCCATTCCTCCTCCCATCTCCCCTTTCCCCCTTCTCCTCCCTCCAACTGTGATGCAGGGCAGCTCTTCCTTTAAATGCTGAGCTAATGCCTCACTCTGGAGGCTGTCACCCGTCCTGGTTGTCCCTGACTTGGGCCCTAAACTACAGGGTTCCAGGTCCCTTGCTGCTTCCAGAGTATGAATATCATGCCCTAAAACACTGCCTCATTATTTTAAGCCTAGTAAGGAGACATCATAACACAGGACAACAAAAGCTTCCTCCGGACTTCCTCCTTCAGGCTGAAACCAGTTCTCTGCTCTGAGCATCTGTGGTCAAACGAGGACGTGGGATGTTTCTCTGACTTGGGACTTAGCTGCCCTGGAGTTGAGTGGTCCTTTGGGGGGGGGTGGGCCCATTTTGTGTCTGCCTTAGTGCCCTCTTTACACTCAAGTTTGAAATAGAACCTTAGGCCCCTGCTTGTAAAGTATAAGTCCCTTAGTTGTAGCCCTGAATAAATAAAAGCAAGGGAATTTTACTTGAACCTGCAAGGGGGCTCATTTTTGTTTTATGTAAGTAACCAGGTAAACTAGACTTGGCTTTCTATTACTGGGCTTGCTGAGGGTAGATTGGACTTGAGATTCACATCTCTTAGCTAGAAATGTCTTTTCCTCCATATCCTACTCCATATGTAAATACATGATATCATTACTGTAAGTGAATATAAGGACAAACAGCCATTCAGTCTAGACCTTACTAGGTTCTGTAGGTGGCCCGGCACCTATTTTGATGTCGGTGTTGTCATAGTCAGATTAGGGCCAGTCTTGGGATTTCTATTGCTCTGGCATCTAGGAAGAGAGCTCCTAGAGAGCAGGCTGGCCTGGACACCTTGTCTGAAGATTGGGGAATTGAAAGGCCTTTGTCATGCTGACCTGGAGGTGCAGATAGCAAATTGATGTCAGAGCAGGGAACACAATCGGGGGCACCAGGTGCCATCATAATTGGGTTACTCTGTGTGGTGAGGTTTGGCATCAGGACACACTTGGTGCAGAGTGCCCCGGCTGGTTAAAAATTGGGTTATGCACATACAGGCCCATGGGCCAGGCTGGTTTACTAGGGCAGAATGATTTGGACCTTTGTGAAAGAATTGGCGAAGCGTGAAGCCTTCCCGGCACAACTCGCCAACAGTACTGGCTCTAAGAAGAGGCATGTCGTATTTTTTGGATGCTCCTTCCTGCTCTGGTTTCTGGATAGCGGCCAAAGAATCGTTTCTGGCACGAATGAAGCTAGAGAACCAGGAGCTGCTGGAGACGAGAAGGAGAGGTGGGAGGAGGGGTGCATGGAGCTGAGCTGTGAGCGTAGCTACTCCAGCCCCTCAGCCTGCACTGAGGCTCTGACGCTGTCTCCTTTCTCACAGAGGAGAAATGGCTGTGAGGAAGATCCTACTGCAGGGGCTCGTGCTCACGAGTAAGGTTCCCGCACCCGAGCACAGCATTTGCCACCATCAGTGGGTACGCCGGGCTTCCACTGCTGGCTGGAGGTTGGCTGCGCATGTGTCTGCCTCCCAAGGAGGAGGATGCAGTAGTGAGTCAGACGGGCACTGGCCTGGCTGCATGTCCTGGCGGGCACTGTCCAGCCTGAGGGGTGGGGAGCTCTTCCCAGAGGCCCGCCCCGAGAAACCGGGCTGGGGCTGCCATCCTGGGGCTAGGGGACAGTCGAAGGGTGTTTAGGAAGAACTCCGGTTAGGTGGTTGGCAGGGTGGGCAGCTTGCGCTCAAGAGAGGCTCGTGGAGGACCTTGGCAGCAGAGCCCTGACCCTCCGGCAAAGGAGGCTCTGGGGCAGAGCCTGAGGCAGGAGACCTGCCGGTGACCTGGGGATGAGACCTGAGTTCTCTGGTTTGGTAGGGGTCTTTAAGGACATGTTGAGATACCGCACAGGAGTCTGGACAAGCAGGCTTTTTTTTTTTTTTTATTGCTGGCACGTAAATGCGCTCAAATGCCAAACAGATTTTCATTTGTTATTTTTTGTGTGTTTAATAGCCTGGGTGAGCAAAAGATCAGAGCTTGCAAAAGCTCAGATTTAACTTGACATGGTGACATAGGATTATTGTTTGAGCCCAATATAATTGTATCTGCTCCTGGCCTTGGAGACAGCCCTTCTGTACCAGAACATCCCTGTCACAAAGACTTTGCCGTAAAGATTGAGGACAGACTAAACAGGAAAAAAAGTTTGCTGGAATTGGGTGCGTGACTAATAGGTTTTTTTGCATAGAATTGTCCTGCGGACTTTATTAACTTAGGGCCTAAGCTGTGTTATCTCACCTCTGCCCCGTTTAAGCAGAGTATTCCTGAAATGCATAGAGCAGTGGTTGATTAATAAAACCAGAAGCTTCTAACCCTTTTAATTCCAACACTTTTACCAGGAAACTTATAAATGTTATCATTTTCAGGAGAGGTACAGTTGCCATTTTTCTTAATATGGAAATATTTCATTACGGGTAAATTAGTAAAAGGAAGACAAAATTTTGCTGTAATCCTATCACCAGCTGATGTGCTGTTAATATTTTGGTAGATATTTTTCCAGTTAAATGTATGTTTATTTTATTTTATTTTTTAATTTTTTTTTAACGTTTATTTATTTTTGAGACAGAGAGAGACAGAGCATGAACGGGGGAGGGTCAGAGAGAGAGGGAGACACAGAATCCGAAACAGGCTCCAGGCTCTGAGCCATCAGCACAGAGCCCGACACGGGGCTTGAACTCATGAACTGCGAGATCATGACCTGAGCCAAAGTCGGACGCTTAACCGACTGAGCTACCCGGGCGCCCCAAATGTATGTTTATTTTAAAGTTTGTTTATTTTGAGAGAGAGAGAGCGCACCCCAGTGCGAGTGGGGGAGGGGCAGAGGGAGAGGAAGAGAAAAATCCCAAGCAGCACTCGTGCTGGCAGTGCAGAGCGCAGTGTGGGGCTCAGTCTCACGAACCATGAGATCAAGTCCTGAGCCAAAACGAACCAGGTTCTTATATAGAATAGTGAAATGTTAGTAAACCCCCAGGCTTAAAGAAAATTTAGAGGGAAGGTAATCTGGTCTCCACTAGGAGATAAAGCATCGTAGAGGAGCCAGTAAGAACTTACTTTTACCTGCAAAGTTTCTGTTACCAGTTTCTTGGTATTTTCTCTGTAACATAGCTGAACCTCTGGGAGCAGCTACCACCTGGCTACCTGGTTACTAAGGTAATTATTTCCATTGCCCCAAAGAACTTTAGTTACACTCAGCTTCTGCCTTGATCCTTGTACAGCTCTGCAGAGCAAACTTTACTCAGCTCCGAGCGATCTTTGCAAGTGGGGCCAAGGAGCCACCCTGAGCCAAAAAAAGAGCATTATGTCATCGGAAGCCCAAGCCCAGAGAACACAAGGTATGACCCAATAACCAGTGGCCCCAGCCAGGTCCTTGCAAGGAAACCCTGATGTCTCGGGTCTAGAGAAGAGGCAGCTGATGCTGATGATTTTTTGATTTTTTTGGTGGTGGTGGTGGGGGGGGGAGGGTTGGTTTTTGTTTTTGACAGCTGATGGTTTTTAAGAAGATTGGGGTTAGTTACTCCAACCCATTCATTCAGGTCTTATTTGGTTCATGATACAGTCCTCAAACTGGATGGTGACTCCACTTGGAGGCCACAGCAAGGCCTTTGTGTTCCAACTGGGTTCGTGTGCCCCCTGGTGCCATCTCTTCAGTAGTGTTCCCTTCACAGCCAGACTTAGCTAAGCCCCACCCGCTGTGTGCTCTGCAGGCAGCAACCCTGACTCCCCATGAGTGCAGGTAAAGGAACCCTGCCTGCCCAGGCAGTACCTTCAGTAATTCCTCAGTGCTTCAGATTCAGGGAAGGAGGGGAAGGGGGGTAGAACTTTGACTTCGGCAAAGAGGTGTTAAGATACACTGAAAGGTCATTCAACAGACACCGGAATACCTCCTAGTATTAGATGTTAACAGATATAAAACCAAATAGGTCATGGAGGAGAAGGTTGATGTTTTCATTTTGCTGCCTGGTATGTTGTATTAGAGAGTTAGGAAATGCACACTGAAGGGAACAGTGCATTTGTCATGTGGAATAGTTAGCCAATATCTTACTTCCCCAGTTTTAAAGTTTTGGCTTCTGTAGTTGAGGACTGGTGGTAGCCATTTGTTTTTTCTTTCTTTCTTTCTTTCTTTCTTTCTTTCTTTCTTTCTTTCTTTCTTCAAAGGTTGATTTATTTTTGAGAGAGAGACACACACAGAGTGTGAATGGGGGAGGGGCAGAGAGAGAGGGAGACACAGAATCCGAAGCAGCCTCCAGGCTCCGAGCTGTCAGCACAGAGCCCGACGCGGGGCTGGAACTCACAAACTGTGAGATCATGACCTAAGCCAAAGTCAGATGCTTAACCCGCTGAGCCACCCAGGCGCCCCTCCCTCCCCCTTTTTTTTAAAATGTGGCAATCATCCATTTTCAGTAGCTGACAGGTTTGCTCATACCTGGTCACAAAGCTTCTTGGGCTTTTATCACAATTCTCGAAGGTAGCAGAGGTAGGTTTAGATGCATGGTCTACTCGAACTACCCAGAGAGGCCACCAAGTCAAGGATGGAGGAGGAGAAAGATTGTAAGAGTGATATGATATATCAGGGTGCCTTAGATTTATAGGAAGAGGAGGGACAGGGCTGAAGAGGGGCTTGTTCCAGAGCCTGGCCTGAAGCCTCTAGGCTCAAGGGTTTTAGAAGGAGTAGCCCTTGGTCTGAGAACTTGAGAGGGACAGCCTTCTGATGAGGAGTGTCCAGCTCTGGCTCGAATCCTTACCTGATGGTTCTTAAGACACTGCCTGGAAACTTCTCAAGTCTTTGTAATCAGCTAACTAACCGGCTGAGTGAGTTTAGTTGTAAGTCAGTAATGAAGAAAGCAAAGGTCGGGACGGTTGTCAGGATTGTGACCTGGCCTGGTTAATTACCTGAAACACAGATGGTCTTTGTTACTGAGGGTGGTGTACTTGTCAGAAAGTTGAACTGGGATGGTGCATCAGAAAATCAGTTGGGAAAAGGATTTGGCAAGCAATCTTAATTTCCTCATGTTGTGACTGTCCTGTTAAAGTTGCTGTACTAATTTTAGAATGAGACCAGTGCCCTTTGGGGTTATCCTTGAATTTATGCAAATTACTTTGTGTGTCCTAAAGTGCTGCTGACCAAAAGTAGATGTAGTTTTTAGGTAGACTCCTGGGACAAAAGATTCTGCATTCAGCGTTTTGGATCAACTTTGCTTCCTGTCTAGGGACTGGTTTCTACTATCTGTCTATGAACTCTCCTGCTAGAGTGAGTCGAGGAATGAACTTGATGTGTGCCCCGTGTTAGTGAAAATCTAGTATCCCAGAGCTCAACGGACTGCCTGGTTGGTGACTGTCTTTACAACCAGGAAACTCTGCGTTTGGGTGGGGACTGTTAAAAGCCAATGTGGATGCCCTGCCCTGTAGCAGACATTTATAGCTTTGAGATAGCTTTTCATACAAAGATCTAGATTCGCCAAGGTACTAAACTAGGATTCCATTCTTTACCTCACTGGAAGATCAGTTACAATTTTCTTTTGGGGAAGCTCTTTCCATGTCTGTGACATGTTGTTTGTAGGATGGACAAGAAAGCTGTCAAGGTAGATATGAGCTGTTGTAAGGGGGGTCTGCTTACAGCAGGTACTTGGGAAGTACACACATTGGGTACGAGGTTTTAAACTGTTCTTTGAGGTCCTTCCCACTTGCTCACGGCCGTGTGAACCCTATGGCTGACTTGAGGAGCACCCACATGGCCAGAGCATGGCAGGGCTCCCTGTGGCTTGTGTGCAAAGTGTGCTTATTGAGTTAATGTGTAAGCAGGAAACAGCCTCTTGTGCCAAGTGGTATATTAACTACCTGGGCTTCTCAGACTGATACTCTCTCTTCAGTTCTCCTGGACCCACGACCTCAGCAGCCATGTCAAAGCCCCATAGTGATGTCGGGACTGCCTTCATTCAGACCCAGCAGCTGCACGCAGCCATGGCTGACACGTTCTTGGAGCACATGTGCCGCCTGGACATTGACTCGCCACCCATCACGGCCCGTAACACGGGCATCATCTGTACCATCGGTGAGTGGGTGTGCCCCTCAAAATGAGGGCCTCCTATGACAGTGATCTTTTCTGTCCTGAAAAGACAAAATAAATGTAGCAAACCTGGTTGCTGAGCGAGAGGCTACACAGATTCTTGTGGGAACTCAGGTCATAGGAAGTTGCAGTAAGGAATTAGTATGCTCTGTTTTTGCTACTAAAGGCGAAATTTAGACGATGTCTTCCTTAGCACCTCTTTTAGGAGCATCTCAGAAATCTTAGGAAGATCTTTTTTTTTTTTAAGATTTTAAAAAATGTTTTAGTTTTGAGAGAGAGGGAGAGAGCAGTGGAGGGGCAGAGAGAGAAAGAAGAAGACCAAGGATCCAAAGCGGGCTCTGCACTGACAGCAGAGAGCCCGATGTGGGGCTCAAACTCATGAACCATGAAATCATGATCTGAGCCGAAGTCGGATGCTTAACCGATTGAGCCACCCAGGTGCCCCTCTTGGGAAGACCTTTTTGACATGGCTCTGTGCAACCACAGTTCTGTGGTTGGACATCTGGCTAGCCTTCAGGGAGAGCAGAGAGGGCTGGCCAAGTCTTACTTAGGCTTTCCTAGTTAGATAGGAGCCTGTAGAATTTGAAGGAAATAGGAAAAGTGACCCCTTAAATCAAGAAAGTGGGCAAACACAATAACAGCTATGTATATGCTTTTGAAAGAATTTTGAGCTTTTTGCAGGAAGGAAATTTAGGGAAAAAGAATATCCAGCGTTCTTCAAACTCAAGTGTTATTCCTACTTTGAATAACACTTAGGCTTTAAAATTTTTTTCACTAGGTCCGGCTTCCCGATCTGTGGAGATATTGAAAGAGATGATTAAATCTGGAATGAATGTGGCTCGTCTGAACTTCTCTCATGGAACTCATGAGGTGAGCCTCAGCTGGACAGTTTGGCCACTGGGAGAGCATGTAGGAAATTGGGTGGGAGTGCGGTATTCATTTAACCACAGTGGATCAGGCAAGAAAGAATTTGGGGTTTACAGCCAATGGGGAGATCATCTTCACTAGCCTATCCCTACTCTTCCTTTCCCCATCTCCTGCTATCTCAACTGGCCAAGTCTCCTTCCACAAAGAAGATTCGTTTTGTTATTGGCCGTGGTTATCCCTCACACCCGTGTTCACAAGAGTATGGAAGGTTTGGGGTGCCTGACTGGCTCAGTCAGAGGAACATGCGACTCTTGATCTTGGGGTTGTGGGTTTGGGCCCCAAGTTGGGTATAAAGATTGCTGGGAAAAATAAACTTAAAAAAAAAAGTGTGGAAGGGTTCTGCTGGAAAACCTTGTAAGCCATTAGGTATCATGGCCACAGTGCTTGACACCTCCTTACCCTTGGGTTTCTGTAACAGTTCATATTGAGGTGATGAGCCAAAAGGTCACCCTGCAGATTGAATTCTGGCCTGGGTTAGACCAAGATAACTGAGCAGGTACAGGAGAAGTCCTTATTGCAAGTTAAGGACTGAGTCTCATGCACTAACACTTCTTGGCATATAATACCCCCTTTCATCAACATTGTGTTCCTGGCCTGTGTCTTCCCAGGGGCTCTGGTACATTAAAATAAAGCCTGCACACTTCTCCAGCAGCGTGGTAGGAATGTATTTGTGCTGAGGCTGTTTATGAGCTGACTTGACCTGTGGACAGAGGCTTTACCTAGCTACTGGGAAGTGCTCCGTTCCTGCCTGCTTCTGTTCCCAAACTCATTTTGAGGGAGGAGTTGAGGTTCCCTGACATACAGTTCCTTTTAAAAACCATCAGCCTTACCCATAAGCCATGAGATTTCGTACTGGCATTGGTACGAAAGTAATGGATGGGCCAAACTCCCCTCACTCTTCTGTTAGGAAAAGGAAAATGCTACCCTGTAAGGGCAAGTGGTAAGGGGTTGCCCTCTGGCATTTGGAAGCTGGTGTTAAGTTTAGACTAAAAATAAAGCCTCAGGAAGTACAGTCCAAGAGGCAAACTTCTCCTTTCTGGAAACGTGAGACTCTCCATCGTGAGTTCTGTAGCCCGTGTTCCATAAACAGCCTATGGCCTGGCAGGCGGCCGGCTTCCAAATGTCATGGAGGCCTGACCAAGTTCAGAGGAGCTGTGCTCAGCCGGCACTTTAGGCAGGTTAAGACAGGTCTGTGGTGACGTTCTGTAATTTTCCGATGTTGGGGTCCTTGGCGGAAGTCCCTAGGAATTCCTGCAAGTGTTAGCTTAGCCCAAAGACAGAGCTAAAGATACCAGTGGGGATTGGTTCACTATTGATCCCTGCTCCTGGACCGTGCCAGGGTCTCCTCTGTGTAGCAGAAGAAGCAGAAATAGATTTTAAGAAGTTGACCTTTAACTAGGCTTGTGGCCTCTTCCATCCAGTAAAATAACACCACTGCAGCTCTGAAATGGCAAGGCTGCGTGCTGTCTACTGCACCTGCTGGACAGGGGCTGGCTCAGGGATTTTGGTCTTTTTAAACTACAAGACGCATTTGGAGATAACCTCTGCTTTGACTCTTATTCCTAAGTTAGAATTGGGACTTAAAAAAAACCCAGCAACAACAAAACACCCCCCAAGTCTCTCTAGTGGGTTTATTCTGCGGTTTTTGACCAGGATAAGGTTGTCTCTGGGATCAGGGTTTTGGCTCATCTGAAATTGTTCTAATATTATATATATTTATATAATTTAATATTACATAATGTAACGTAAACAGTTTTAGTTTTGACTGCATGTCAGAGCTCTTACTTCACATGCAAGTTTGACTAGATGCTATAGCATGCTTTCCCAGCTCTTGACAGTTTTTAAGTACTCTTTTAAAACAGAACACTGAAATTGTTTTCTCTCCCTCTAACAGAGGGCCATCTGCTATCTGCATCTTACCTTTTTGCCAGTCTCCCTAACCCCACTTGTAGCAGTTCACCTGGGCAAGATGTGTTCTTACTGAACATGTGGTCCCAGTGATACTGACTTTTAAACAACCTAAATTTAGAATCTTCCACAAGGACAGTATTAACTGATGGACTTCTTTACCACTTGTTAACATCCAGCAAAACCACAGCCCTAGCAGAAGACTTCAGTACACCTTCCAGCAGTGTACCAAAAGATAACTGTAGATATATAAGACCTAATAATATAAGACCTAATAATCTTATTGGTATGTATATAAATAGATGACTTTCTGTCCACTCAAGACCAAAACACATATTTATTTAAAATGCTTAGGATTTTAAAATTTATTAGGCCACCAAAACCCACCCCTCAAGTTCCATAAAATGGAAATTATATAGGCCATATCCTCTGGCATATTTTTTTGTGGAAACTTTAAGTCTTAACACAGACTTAAATGTACTTACCAGAAAACAAAAGTCCTAATGAAAGTAAATGAAATAGTTAAAATACTAGTAACCAAATAATCTAAAAAGGGTGAAGGGAAAGCACTGATTTAAAAGCATAACTTCATGAAATAAAAACTAAATTTGACAAACCAAAACACCCCTGTAGCACAGAAACTTCTGGAAAACCTGGTCAGGAATCAGGATGCACAAATAAAAAAGAGTAGGAGAAGGGAATATTTCCTATGTATTGAAGAGAGTTTGAAAGTCATAAAAAGACTTCTACTTTAATTTCTGTACATTGAGATGAACTTGACTCTTTTCCAAGAAAAGGTAATATCCAAGATGTAGAAAATATAAATAGATGAACAGCCTGAAGAAATTGAAAATGTGGCCATTAGCTCTAGCTCTGGTTCAGAACACCAGGCCTAAATGACTTTGATGACTTCCTTCTGACTGCCTTGAAGGAGCAGTTAGATCCTCTCTCACACTGTCCCAGAGCCTAGAGAAGTACAGAAGTCTTCCCAGTATGTTCTTTGAAATCAGCACACCCTGACAGTAAGATGAGCCAAGGACAGTACCCGAACCAGACAGGTTAGCACACGAGGCTTGTTCCCTTAGAGGCAGAAAGCACAAATAAAACTTCACAGCCAAATCCAGTTGTCTACTAAAAGAATGCCCTGCCTCATGACCAAACACAAAGTGCATATTGGATGAAATAGAATGGTCAATAGAAGATGATGGTAATGCTAGGTAACAATTATTAAGTGATTACTGTTGTTCATCTGTGTTCTGAATACTTCATGGATTCTTTTATGCCTCACATCAGCTCCGAGGAAAAGGGATTTGACCATATGAAACACCCATTTCTTTGAAAAGTTATCTCTATATTCTATTCTCTACTGTTTTTATTGTGAGTCAGCAATAGAAAGAAATTTTTATAACTTAGAATAAGGGCCTCTGCCCCCAGAAAACAGCCGTTGGTCCTCATTAGATAGTATAATTAGAAGCTGAAGATTTTCAGACACAAGCTTCTGGCAGCACTGTCCTTGTTCCGGCTCCCCTGCAGCCTCCTTGTGGGTGCTACTCTCCTGGACCGGGCGGCTGAAGGACAAGGACTGCAAAGTGCTGAATTGGGTGCTTCTGTTATCAGCAGTGTCCTGTTGATTATACTAAGCACTTTTGACATCTTGGCTTTGAGTCTGCTTTTAGTCAGATGGTAGCAACAATTGGAAAAAAGAAAGGGCTTAAGAAAAAGATGGAAGCCAGGGCATTTAGTTCAGAGAGAGGCATATTCCCACCTTTCCCTAGACTGCTCCGGAAAGTGATTGTAAAAACCAGGTCTGCCGGACCTTAGCAATGAGTTGTGTAGCTTGGCCATTGTAAGCTTAAGTAAATAACTCTGGAGTTTGAATTGTACTTGGAATCAGTAGAGGAAAAAGCTCAGAACTGCCAAATCTATCAGAATCTGACACTGATTGCCGGACCAGCACTGTGCACACATAAATGCAAGGTCTTTTATTCCCGTTGCCTGTTTTATTTGCTGAGGGAGAGTAATTCCTAGGTCCTAGAGAAAATAAGACACGCTTCTTTTTATGTTGAGATGTGTTTACACCATACCTGTAGTGGGTTTTGGTGGCAGTGTTCTAAACTAAGATTTGCCCATGAGCGAGTTAGTGCTGTGGAAGAAGTGGGCAGAAACCAAGGGGATTGAGATAAGGTTGAGGGTGCTCAGTGAATGGATGACACTGAGGCTAGCCAAAGAAGGCAGGGGTCTGGAACATCCAAGGCTTTTCCTTGAGGGATCAACTTCAGTTCTGGGGCTAGCTCCTCATGTGGGAGGACACCCATCATTCTCCTTCCTTACCCCCAGTACCATGCTGAGACCATCAAGAATGTGCGTGCGGCCACGGAAAGCTTTGCTTCTGACCCCATTCGTTACCGGCCAGTTGCTGTGGCCCTGGACACCAAAGGACCTGAGATCCGAACTGGGCTCATCAAGGGCGTAAGTATCACCGGGAGTGGGGACAGGGAAGGTACAGGGGGCGGTGGGCTCTGGAGGGCCGTGTCTGTGCCCTGCTCGGAGGCCATGTTCCTTAGTTTAGATCTAGAAAGGAGAGTTCTATTCATCACTGTAAATGATGTTGATTTGATGTACTTTGCTAAGAAATGATACCAGAGAGGAAGCTTTTTTGCTCTAAAAACCTAGTTCTAAGCCTCTCTTCATCCCTTTTCCCCTGTCATTAAATAGTGTGACTAAAACGTTGTAGGTTTTTCCTGGATGACTTCTTTGAGATAAGTTTGAGAAGAAGATCATTTATTCCCAAAGCCAGACGCTTTATTGTACTTCTGGCTGAGATTTGAGCGTTTTTCCCAGGAGGGAAGAACTTTACTTTTCCTGCCATGAGGGCTGGACTCATGGCAGTAAACTGTTTTGTCTGTAGAGTGGCACCGCAGAGGTGGAGCTGAAGAAAGGAGCCACTCTCAAGATCACCTTGGACAATGCCTACATGGAAAAATGTGATGAGAACATCCTGTGGCTGGACTACAAGAACATTTGCAAGGTGGTGGAAGTGGGCAGCAAGGTCTACGTGGACGATGGGCTTATCTCTCTGTTGGTGAAGGAGAAAGGTACTGGAGTCAGCATCTCATTGTCTAAAACCATCTCCCATTCTTTAAATTTCCTTTAACACAAGGAACACGGGAAGTTTGTTTGGCTGACAGCAAGATTAAGTCTATTCTCAGGAATTCCTCTTTTTTTTTTCGTAAGTTACTTATTTTGTGAGAGAGAGCAAGTGGGGGAGGGGCAGACAGACAGACAGACAGACAGAATCCCAAGCAGGCTCCACGCTGTCAGAGCCCGATGCAGGGCTTGAACTCACAAACCATGAGATCATCACCACCTGAACCAAAGTTGGACGCTTAATCGGCTGAGCCACCCAGGTTCCTCTATAATTCCTTATGTTGTTTTTTAAAACAGACTTCAACTTAATCGTGCTTTTAGGACATACGAGATTTTTTTTTTAATCCATCCTCACTGTTAGAAAGCCTTTCTGCTTTCTATCTTCCATCAGTATGATATGTGCAGGACTCTAGTATACTTGGGAATGATAGCTGATATTTAAGTGTCCAGCACTGGTCCTAAGCATTTTACACGATAATTTGTGTAAATTTTAAAACAGTCTTATGAGTATCAGATACTATTATCGCTATATAACAGGTGAGGAAACTGAGGCACAGAGAGGTTAATTGACTTGCCCAAGATTATACAATTAGTGAGGTGGACATATGGCTCCAGTGCCCACAATGTACTGCTTTCAGTTCCCTATACTGGGGAGAGCCTGCTTCCTGTTGAGGATGTTGTGCCCTCATTGCTCTGCCCCCCCCCCCCCCCACTCTGTTTTACACAGGTGCTGACTTCCTGGTGACAGAGGTGGAGAATGGTGGCTCCCTGGGGAGCAAGAAGGGTGTGAACCTTCCTGGGGCTGCTGTGGACTTGCCTGCTGTGTCAGAAAAGGACATCCAGGATCTGAAATTTGGGGTAGAGCAGGATGTAGATATGGTGTTTGCATCTTTCATCCGCAAGGCATCTGATGTCCATGAAGTTAGAAAGGTCCTGGGAGAAAAAGGGAAGAACATCAAGATAATCAGCAAAATCGAGAATCATGAGGGAGTTCGGAGGTAAGTGCCCCCCCCTTCTGTCTCCTGCCTCCTTCAGCCCCAACCCCCCCCCCCCCCCCCCCCCCCCCCCGCACTTTCCAAAAAGGCTATATCCTGTGAATATCCAGTTCCCAAACCTGGTGACCAGCCTATCAGAATGCAGACTCCCTAGCTTAGGCCAGACCCATGGAGTCCCTCTTAAGTGGGGAGAATGAAAGGCGTTGGTTATTTTTATTCATGCATGTAAGTATATAGTCTCTACACCCGGCTTGGGGCTCAAACCCACAACCCTGAGACCAAGAGTCGCACGGCTCTTCGGACTGAGTCCGAATGTGCCCCAAGGCATTGGTATTTAAAAAAAAATACATATATATCTTCCCGGGTGATGGGCATGCTGGTGCTTCCCAGTGGTGATTGATATTGTTCCACAGACCCAGGGACCAGCGTTGGGAGTGGATAGGGTCACTGCTCACAGGTCAAGGGCCATTATGCTGTCCTCCTAATAAGGAGCACTACCTATGTTTGCCGGAATAAGGGGACATTGCCCCTCCACCCCCCCCACCTACACCACCATTTTTTCACAACAGAAGGAAGATAGCAGGCCCTTAGGAAGGGGCCCTTTTTAGCCCCTCACTTGGGAGGCATGTGGAAGCTCGTGGTGTCCTTATCTTTGCTTAGAAAGCAGCTGGCCTGATGTTTGGGCTCTGGAATGTTACCAGCTTCCTGGAGGAAAGCATGTGCCTCTCCAGGTGTATTAGATGGTCCCAGCTCCGTTTCACCACCTCCCCAGTATTCCCCAGGTTGAGCCGAGTGGGTATGACCAGCTCCGTGACCTCTGTTCCTCTCCAGCTCCCTGCTAGGAACATAAGCCGGCACAGCTAAAACCCTAGACCTACTTGTGTGGATTAGGCATGTACTTGGGGAGGGTGGGTGGAGCGGCCCCGCCCACTGTTTGACCTTGCCATCCTTAACTTTGCATAGACATCCTTGGTACTGGGATCCTGCCATCCTGATGAGCCACGGGTGCTCGCTGACCCTGGCCACAGACCAGGCAGAGCCACAGCTATTCTTGCCTTCAGCACGTTGGGAGGGGGCCACCTCAAGGAGCAGCCCTTTTGGCCAAGGACCTTTATGTCGTGAGCAGTCAGTTGGCCTCGGGTTCTCTTTCTGCCTTGGAAGTGCTAGCTAGAGTGGAGACGGTAGAGAGATGCCTTAAGAGGGGGTCTTGAGGTGCAGATGGAGAGGAAATGAGCCTACAGGGCTTTGGAGGAAACCTTGCTCTCCTCCCTGCCCCTTCAGTGAAGTTCTCATGCTAGTGCTGAAGAAGCCAGGGCAAGTGTTAGCCTAGTTTGGGGGGCGGCTAAGGTAGCTGGAACACCCCGTCGCCTCTTTATATGCGTGATGAGGTCATAGAACCCAGGAGAACTTCCTGTGTGCAGTAATTAATGCAGTTGTGGCCTTGTTCCATGTAACCTCTCTCTCTGTCAGGTTTGATGAAATCCTGGAAGCCAGCGATGGGATCATGGTGGCTCGTGGTGATCTAGGCATTGAGATTCCTGCAGAGAAGGTCTTCCTTGCTCAGAAGATGATGATTGGGAGGTGCAACCGAGCTGGGAAGCCTGTCATCTGTGCGACGCAGGCATGTGCCTCTCCCTGCTCTCATACGCTTACAGGGAGGCCACCTGGGCTCTCCCCAGGGCCTGCCCCATGTCTCTCAAACACACACACACCCTTCCTTCCCCTCATGTGCAGACACGTATCCAGGGGGTTAGCTGGTAGACCTTCATCTCTGAAGACTGCCGAGGCTGCATCTCACTCATGCCCTGTCCCCCTCCCAGATGCTGGAGAGCATGATCAAGAAGCCCCGTCCCACCAGGGCTGAGGGCAGTGATGTGGCCAATGCGGTCTTGGATGGAGCCGACTGTATCATGCTTTCTGGAGAGACCGCCAAAGGGGACTACCCCCTGGAGGCTGTTCGCATGCAGCACCTGGTGAGTTTTCGAGTCTCCCCATCTCCGCGGGCTCAGGCCGGGCCCAGGGTGGAGGCAAGCTCTGGTACAGAGTGACACCTTTGAGGCGTCTGGGCCCTCGGTCTTTGATGATCCTCTATAAGTCACAATAAGAGTGAGGAGGTGTGTGCTGGGGAGAGGGGTACGTTGGGTTTTTTCCTCCTCTGCCTTCCCTGCCCACACCCCCTCCTCTTTCCTCTGCTCTGGAGGCGTCCTCCATTAAAGCGCACTTCACTTCTGGCTTCAAGGCTGTGAGTCCGTCCCTTGGTTCAAGTACTAAGATTACTTGTAGTTTTCCTCTGGACAGCCCGAAGGACCCCTGAGTATCTCTGTCCCATTCTGGAAAAAGCCATAGGCTCCTGTTCTCAGCCGATCTGTTTGGGGTCCATTTGATTCCCCACCTGTTCCACATCAGGTGCCACCCCCTCCCCACCCCCGGGGCCCCGGGTGTGCTTGGGGGTGGTGACCGAGCTCTCCTTGCATGGCGCCTGCAGCCGGGCCTGCTTTGCTGAGCTGCTGCACATGCCTCAGGCTAAAATGTGGGTTTTAGTGACTGGCAGCAGGTCCACAAATAGAGGCAGGAGGAGGGCTGGGCCTATTGGGCCTGCATCGAGCATCCGGAGGAGTCCTGGACGCGGCTCTTCTTTGAGCTAGCTCTTCAAGGCTCTTTGGCTCGGCCATGACCCGCTGCTGGGCTGCTTCTCCGTTCCTCTGCCTTGTCTGGTCCAGCTCTAGACTTGCTCAAGAGTCCGCCCAGGCTTCAGTTACCAGGGCTCCTCAGGCCAGGGAGAACCGAGTGTTGTAGGTTCACTTTGTCAACAACAGCCCCATGTCAGTGCTCATGATGTGTGTGGAGCTCAGCGAACTTGCCTCTAATTCTGAAGTGGGTTTTTTTTTTTGACCTTCCTGTCAGCAAAGGATCCTCATGCCCTTTGTGTGACACACCCTCCCCTGCACCAAATTTAAGCAACACCCCCTCCAAAAAACCTTCCTTTCCTCCTTTCCTGTGTGTCTAGTTATTAGGTAGTACGGATTGATGGAGTCTTCGTATCCTCTGTGTGATAGATGTCAGCCCAGCTGATAGATGAGGATTACATGATGATAAAGCCTCAGTTTGTATCCAGACCTGCTGTCTCCAGAGCCAGTATTCTCCTGCATTGCAGTGCTTTATCTAGCAGGAGATAAAGCCATGTCTCCATTAGGGGCCTGTATTGGGGGCAGAGGCTAAGAATCAGGCTCTGGCCTCTGAATTCCAGTTCTGCTTTTCCATACCCCCAGTCTTCCCTGTGAACAGACAGACACCGTAGAGGGAACCGCAGGGCTTGGATGGCACTGCTCAGAAGATGAGTTATGGGGTCTGGGCTAAGTGGTGCAGGCTTCTCCTTTCCATGTCCTCAGTTAACACTGGCTAATAGCTTCTTGCAGCTGCTCACTGCTTTCTCTTGTGTCTGAGGCAATGAATGACCCATGACTAAGGGCTAGGCAGTACCAGGTATGGTTCTGTTTCCTGTTCATGTCTCCTCGTCTTTGGGCTGCATGCACCCAATTCTCAGAGAAATAAAACCTGTAACCTAGTAAATCCTGCCACATGCCTGCTTATACATACTGTCCAATTAATGAGATGTTATTACTGATTCTCCCCTCCCGCATCATTCTCTAAGATGCTGCTGGTTGCATTATAATCTTCTGAAGCTTAAATTTTCTAATTTTTGATGTTATCTGAGCAGGTGGTCTGTGAATAACTGAATGGCTTTCTCATGACTGTGGTAATCCTTACATGTTAATCATCAAATGTCATCTTAAACTTACCTGGGTGCTTCCACAGGCCATCTGTCTCTTCACATGGCTGTTCAGTGTGACCCTCACAAATCTGCCATTTCTCCACCTTCGTGCTTGGAACACGGTTAAGCTGTGTGGCTTTGGCTCTGTCTGACCCCAGCTTTCCCACGGTGTTCAGCGTGCAGGGCATTTGGAAAGGCTCGTAGCAGCAGCCCTGTGCCTGAAGCCAAGCAAATGCTCCGTGTGTGCATGGAAGCCCATGGAGGAGCCTTGTGGTAACCAGACAGCCATGTGAGGAGGGAGGGCCTGTTTCTTCCCATAAGCTGTGTCATGAGGCAGCATGGTCAAGTCCTGCCAGGGAGTGGCGTGGGCCCAGCCTGGGCATGTTTCTGTGCCGAGGTGCTAGAGCCTGCCGCCATGTTGTCTCTCTCTACCCCCACCCCCACTGAACAAATCCTTCCAGAATGGAAGAACTGATTTTTCCTCTCTTGGAGGGGAAGCAGCAGCAATTGGTGCTAGAAATTCTCCACCCATCCCTGAGCAGTTGGGCTTTCATCATGCTGCCTCTTTGCGTCTGCCTGAAGGACAGATTTAGCCAATTAACCTAAGGTTACCTTCCTCTGATTAATTCCCCATTCTGTCTTTCCATGTGTTGTCTCTCGTTTTTTTCCCTCCTCCTTCCCTCTTCCTTGCCTCTCCTCCCCCCCTAAACCTTACAGATAGCTCGTGAGGCTGAGGCAGCCATGTTCCACCGCAAGCTGTTTGAAGAACTTGTGCGAGGCTCAAGCCACTCCACAGACCTCATGGAAGCCATGGCCATGGGCAGCGTGGAGGCTTCTTATAAGTGTTTAGCAGCAGCTTTGATAGTTCTGACGGAGTCTGGCAGGTAGGGCCCCAAGGGCAGGTAACTCTGTAGGATAACCAGCCTCTCGCTCCAGCCGATCTGGAAGACCGCTAGGGCCCAGCCCTCTTCTCGTCTGCAGGAAGCCAGCCAGGGAGGTCAGGGCAGGACAGGATCAAAGGGTCCTTTGGCTCAGTAGGCACAGTGGATGTCACAGGCACCTGGCGAAGGACTAGTTCCTGTGAGTCTTGATGTCGCTCGGCTCAGCTTCTCTAGTAGTTGGGCTCCTCTTGGCCTCGCATCCAGGGACACGTTCCTCACCAGCTGTCTGTGCGACTCTTCCTCACCCTCTCCCGTTGTGACACAGCTCTGACAAAGCTCTGTCCCCCTCTCGTCCCTCTGGACGGATGTTGCTCCCCTAGATTGCCCGTGAGGCAGAGGCTGCCATCTACCACTTGCAATTATTTGAGGAACTCCGCCGCCTGGCGCCCATTACCAGCGACCCCACCGAAGCCGCCGCCGTGGGCGCCGTGGAGGCCTCGTTCAAGTGCTGCAGTGGGGCCATAATCGTCCTCACCAAGTCTGGCAGGTAGGAGGTGGTGGCGGTGCCCTGGGGATGCCCTGCTCGGGGACACCTCTCTTGGGTGTCCTGAGAGCAGCGCACTGAACAGGGCTCAGATGGCACTGAGCCAAGGTAAGACCCCTCTGCCTGCCACCAGGGCCCAGAGGATTCCAGGCAGCCCTCCTAAGTGACGTTGGATCATTTGGATCCAAAGCAAGTTTACCTCCTCCAGAGAAACCAGAGACTTAATCATAGAACTACAGATAGACCGACTACAAGTGGTTCTTTCATATCTAAAAGCTAATCTTTTAAAAAAGTAGATGGCCATTTTGTTCATTCCAATTACTGTGTACTCTTTAAAAGGTCAGTTTGGAAAATTAGTGCTGTTCGCTGATATGCTGTTTGGTTGGTGCACCTGTCCCTGTCGGTCTTTGAGCCCCAAAGGCAAGTGGGTTCAGCACCAGGAAAGGTCACCGTGATGTCTTGCTGGCTCTCTGGTGCCGTGCAGCCATGCAGAGGCCTGTGTTTGGCCTTGGCCTTGGGATCTTTTCCTAGTCCGGGAGATTGAATTAGCCTGTGTCACTGCCCCAGTCTGGGAGTGTGCTCCCCATCCCTGACCTTAGGGCCACGAGGGTTTTTTGGAGGGGGGGGGGTAGAGGGGAGCAGATCAGGCGGTCCCCGTGCACTGAGGAGTGGCAGGTGGGGCTTTCTGTAGAAGCAGGACATGAGATCTGGGCAGACTCCCTTGGCAGAGGGCTTGGGATAAACAGCTCCAACCATTAGGGTTGACCTTTGTGAAAAGGTCCATCCTTTGCTATTTGGCTATTTTTAGCTCCAGTCTTCTGGGATTTCACCCTTACTAGTCCCGACTTCAGCACTTGCTCCTCTGAAAGCCTTGTATGGGGGCCAGGTCTTTAGCAGGGCATTCTCTGCTGTGACATGGCTTAAGTTTCCTGGACACCTGTTGAGTGTCCTTACAGTTTGCCCTCTGAGGCCCAGTGCCTCCTGCAAGCAGGCCCACCTCAACTCCTGAGAGACATCTGCAGCCCAAGTGTGCAGTGTCCGTGTTCCAGGAAGCACCTGGCCCCGGGGCTCAGGGGGCCCCCCAGCCCTCCATAGCCTTCACAGGCAGACCCACTGGCACTAACCTTCCCATCTCCTGGTCTTGCCTCCTGGGTAACACCCAGATTTCTAAGCCTTGCTGACATACTCCAGGTTGGCTCTAGAGCCCAGTTGCTGGGACTGTTTCAGGGACTTGGGGGCCATGTGGGCTGGGGAAAGGGCACAGCAGTAGGGAAGGCTTATGTTGCAGAGTCCCAGGGGGGATGGTGGGCTCTGCTCCTGTTCTTTGCAGATGTCAAGAGTCAGGTGCTATTCACATGCTGCTTGGCTTATAGCTGTTGTTGGCAGCGAGAGGAATGGGTGCTGGTGAGGTTGGGCAGGGCTGTATCTGTGCCAGAATGGAAAAGTTCAGAGGAGGGGGTTCTGCCAGCTATGGGGCATGTCGGGTGATAGGGTGAGACTGACCATGCTGGGCTGGTAGGACCCTGGGGCCCGAGGAAGGCAAGTGGGTAGCAAAGCTAGAGATGTCGTAGTAGAAGCGTAGTATGTGCTGTGGAAGATACAGGATGAGGGTCTGCCCCGGCTTTGGGAGCAGATGCTAAAATGGTAAGGTCACAGGCTGGCAATAGTGAGTTGGATTAGAGGGTGAGCTGTTGCTGAAGGCTCTCCAGGGCTTCCTGGGAGGCTCCCGGAACACTGTTTAATGGTCTCTCTTGCCCGTCCATCATCCTGTCTCAGGTCTGCTCACCAGGTGGCCAGATACCGCCCCCGCGCCCCCATCATTGCTGTGACTCGGAATCACCAGACTGCCCGCCAGGCCCACCTGTACCGCGGCATCTTCCCTGTGGTGTGTAAGGACCCAGTGCAGGAGGCCTGGGCTGAGGATGTGGACCTTCGGGTGAACTTGGCCATGAATGTTGGTGCGTGGCTGGGAGCAAGGGCTAGAGCTTGGAGGGGTGGGGAGGATGCTTGAGCGCTGGTCTCCCTGGGATCCTATAGAAAGGGGAACATGCTGACCTTAGGGTGTGCAAGAACCCTAGCTGTCTTCTTGGGAATGTTCTCTGAACCCTCCATCCCATTCCCTCAAGTTCTGGGCTGAGCCCAGGAGGGAAGAGGAGCCTTTTGAGTTTTGGGGCTCAGTTGCCCACTGCCTCTCACTGTCTTCCAGCGTGGGGCCCAAAGCAAAGGATCCTGGATAGTCAGGGTTGTCTGCTCTTTGGCATCTGCTTATTACTGAGGGCTAAAAAAAAATTAGAGCTCATACACTGCTGGGTGTCATACACACAGATTATGTACTCATGACCTTTGTCCCTGATAAAAGTAAGATGTCAGTGGATGAGCGGAAGCAACTAGCTCTGACTTTGGGGAAGGCTCTCCACCCTCTGGAGTATAAAATGAGTGATGTCCAAAGGTCCCTGCCAACTCTGATTGATAAGGAAATATCTGGGCCTCCCTCATGCATCCCCTTTGCCTGGGCTGTGATGCTTGCGCCACCTTGTGGTGTAAGGAAGTAATGATGAGCCAGCCCTGCTTGCTCCCCCTCTGGCTGCGGGGTAGTCAGCCAGGTGCACATCTGCCTGGCTTGGCTTTTACTGACCAACCTTTCTTCTCTTCCTTTAGGCAAGGCCCGAGGCTTCTTCAAGAAGGGAGATGTGGTCATTGTGCTGACCGGGTGGCGCCCTGGCTCCGGCTTCACCAATACCATGCGTGTAGTGCCTGTGCCATGACAGGCCCCAAGAGCCCCTTCTCCAGCCCCGTCCCATCCCCTTCCCCCAACCCATCCATTAGGCCAGCAATGCTTGTAGTGCTCACTTGGGGGTTGTAATGTGGCACTGGTGGGCTGGGATGCTAGGGAAGAAGATTAACGCCTCTGAAACATGACTCTTATTTTAAGACCCTGTTCGGGTGAGGTAACCCAGAGCTGGGTTGCACATCATGTGACCCCACCCAAGCCAGGGATGAAGGGAGTTTGCAGGACTGGAAGCCCCAGAGCTTAACAGAGGGCAACCGCTCCTGCATCTCCTTTTTGTGTATTCCATTCAGTTCCTATAGAAAATGGATACCCAGACAACTCCCACCCCTGGCCTGGCATCGAGAGACCGCCAGCAAGAGTTGTGGCATAGGGCAGTGGTTCCAGTTTAAGGAGACTGGCCCGGGCCCTTCCTTGCTCCCCCATCCCCCTCAGGCTCCCCTTGTCGTGCATTGTGCACTTGTGTTCCTACACTCCACTCAGCTGTTGCAGGCAAACACCCCCCACCCGCCATTTTCCCCACTACTGCAGCCACCTCCCAGCCTATTGCTATAGAGCCTACCTGTGTCAATAAACAACAGCTGAAGTACCGGTTTCCTCTCTTTTCTGATGGGCGTGGGGTGGGTGGGGTATGTGTGTGAGGGTGAAAATGGTAAGGGCCTTGCGCCCTGATGGTTGCTCCTGTGTGATGACCCAGGTCACCTGCCATCTTCTCTGCGGGATGCAGAGGTGCTGGGAAGGCAGTAGCTGTCGAGGATACAGGTTACCCCTTATCCTCAGGCACCCTGAGGAAGTGGTGGTAGCTGGGTTTCTAAAAACTGCAGCTGGGGACATTTTACTGGCTTATTTGGACCAAAGAGTAGACCAAAGGCAGCAACAAGGGCCCTTCCCTCCTGCTCTGGTGGGTAAACTGAGTGATGTGGCCATCGCCCTGCACCTCCCCTTATGTCTTGTGCAGCAGAGGCCTCTAATGTAAGGGTACTGTAGGGAGACACCAGCTACGGCTCCCAGTTTCCAGAATATTTACCTCTGGGTTCCCTTTGTCCCCTTCTGTTTGCCAATGTCTTACCCCCTTGACAAAGCACTGAGGGGTGGAGACGGGTTTGGAAATGGGACTGAATCTTATCCCTCCAGACCACTTCTAAGAACCAAGCCCTACCTAGTGGGAGGAGGGTAGGGTGCTGCAGGCCAGGTAAGATGGGATAGGGCTTTGGCCCCATTCCCAAGGCCCAGGTAACTGTCACATCGCCCCACTCTGTCTTGCTTCCCCACTTGATTTCTGGCCATCTTCAGTCCCTCCGTAGGACCCAACTCTGGGAAAAGCATGAAAGCTCCCTGACTGCCCCACTATGCGGTTCAAACAGTTCAAAATACCTCGTTCCCTACTCCTGTCCCTTAGCTGCTGTGGGGAGACGCTGAAACCTGCCCTGGAGCTCAGAGTCGGGAGGATTTGGAGGAGGTCGGGAGGAGGTTGCTGCAGAGGGCACCGAGCTCCGAGACGGGTAGGGCCGAAAAGGAAGAGCCTGGAGGGGACCCAAGGCCTGCGCTCTGAGGAGCAGAAGGTGCAAACCAAGGCCTGGCCCCCGAGACTTGCAGGTCGGGAAGTGGGAGCCTTAGAATCTGCGCAAAGCTCGCGGCGTTCAGGAGGGAGTAACGGCCAATGGGCGGGGCGGTCCCGCCCAACAGCCAATGGGCGGGCGGAGGCGGGCCCTCGGGGCGGAGGCGGGCAGGCAGGCGCCGGATCTGGCCGCGCGGTCCCCGGCTCTCGCTGGAGGCGCCGCGATGACCGCTCTGAGCCGGGGTGAGGCCGCCGAGGCGGGCAGGTAAGGGGCTGCGGCCAGCGGGCTGGGCTCGGGGCTCCGGAGACCGCCGCGAGGGAACGCTTCCCCGCGGGGCGAAGCGGCCGTGGGGAGCCCCTGCTCCTGGGTGCCTTCTTCCCGCGGGGCAGGCACTTCCCGGCCACCGGAATTTGGGCTCCGCTCCCGAGCTGCGCTGCGCGGGCCCGGGCGCCTCCGGGGGGCTGCGAGGTGTTGGCTAGGGGACAGATGCCCCTGCTGTCTGCGCTCCGTACCTGGGGGATGAGCGAAGTCCCGGCGGCATCAGGATGGTGGAAGGCACCCTCCTTGGGACGCCTCTTGCCGCGTCTCCGACACCATAGCTATTCATTCATTCGTGTGTTCGTTCATTCATTTACTCATTCATTCATTCCCCAGCCAGATCGATTCCCTAGTCCTGACTGCCCCTCACCCAAAGTCTGGTGCTTCCCTGCTGGCCCTCGGAGGGGTCAGCCTCTCTCCTTTCCCAGCCTGGTCTGCAATTGTAATGGCCCGAGGCGGCCCAGGCGGCAGCGTGGAGCTGTCCCAGCACGACTCGGCCGCACCCGTGCGCCAGGCGCGCTGGGGCCGGTCTCTTAGCCTGGAGATCTGATCCAAAGTCGCTTTGGGAGGAAGGAAAGTTCTTGGAGCTGGGGAAGGAGCAAGGAGGCTGGGCAGGCTGGGGATGGCGTTTCAGGTGACAGCAAGAATTGTGGCCTCTGCCCCTGGAGGTCTTGGGGTGCTGCGGGCTGAGATTATTTAGGGAAGACAGAGGCAGTGAATGAAGCTGTAAGTTCCTGCCCTTGCCCAGGTCCCAAGCCCCACAATCTGAGCTCTGGAGGACAGTCTGCTAGCTGGCCAGCTAGCAATGGGGAAGGTAGGGTGAATGTGTGAATCCTGTGCCCACCCCACACAGATTTTTGGAACTGGCTGAATACTTTGGGGCTCCCTCCGTCCTGTTTTCAACCTCTGTTTTCAGAGGTTGATGCGTCTCTACCCAGCTGTAATTTGCCCTTATTTGCTTTGCTGTCTCCCCTGTCCTCGTGATTGTTTAAGGGTGCCCCATCCCTGCAGGGATCAGGTTCCTAGAGAATAAGAGAGCGCCCTGACAATCTGTGATGTCTTTGTCCCATGTACACCTCTAGCTGGCTCTGAAGTCCAGCTTCTTTCAAAGATTTGTGGGGTTGCAGGGAGAGGTGGAGTAGAGGGTGTCCCTCCCACCCTGCAGTGAGGGGCCAATATACCTCCCTCCACAGTCCTCTGATTATGGTGGCTAGAATCCAGTCCATGCTGACAGACACTCTTAGGTTTGAGGTTACAGTTCAACAAGGCCACATAAGCAGTGAGCATCTCTGGGGCAAATGGGCAGGTCTGGGAGCAAAGCCGACAGACGCTGCCACTGAGCTTCAGGAGAGTTTCTGTTGGGACCAAATCCAAGCTCTTCCTGACTTGCCTTAGGGAGAAATTTCTGAATACCCTAGAGGCAACAGCCTGGGCCCGATCCACGCCTTGATGTTGCAGGTTACTTTCAAGTTTCTTAACTTGGGCAAGTCCTCAAAAGGCTTAATGCAGACCAGAAAGACCTGTGTGCCAATTCATCCACCTAAGACAACCAACCTGAGGTTGAAAGTCAGCAGTACCTGAGACGGGTTTATGCCAGCCATCCTCCCTGAAGCTCTTCCCAGTGCCTACTCGGGTGGCTCCACCCCATCCTTAACCTGGTTAAGCTGTAGCTTTGGCCCCTGAATGCCATATTTATCAGACCAGCATGAAGACTCTTGCTCTGGGAATCAGAAGTGAGTTCTAAGCCTCACGCTGTTCCTATTTTGCTAATACTTGGGGAAAAGTCAGACCCCTTCTCTGGGTCTGCTTTGCTATCATCATAAGGTCAGGAGATTGGACTGTAGGCTCCCTGAGGGCCTTCTCTATGCTGTCATTCAGTGGTTCTGCTAATTAACCTCAATTTCTCCTCAATTTCCGGAGGTATTTTATGTCTTCACATAATTTCTTCTTTGCTATGACTACCCATGGAGCATGTGACTCTTGATCTCAGTCATGAGTTTAAGCCCCATGTTGGGCTTAGAATTTACTTAATAAACACACACACACACACACATACACACACACGCACGCAAGAGCCCATGAAATAAAAAATGGTACAGCATTCCACTTTGTTGTCCCGTGTCTGAGTTTGGACACCAGAAAATAACTTGCTTTTCTCTTTTCTTAAAAAGTGAAAATAAGCCCTACAATTCTGCAGCCATCTCTGGTGCCAAGTGTAAGTTTGGCATGAAGTCAGGCTTGGCCACTGTGCTGCTATTCACCTGGGTTGCAGGGCATCAAGCTGTCACCACCTGTTATCACCAACCTTTGAAGCTTTGATTAATCCCCCAAGTATTTACTAATATGGGAAAGGAAGGAGGAGGGAAGGGCAGAAGCCCCCGGGAATGGAGCTTCCTATATGATAAGAAGTAACTATGCCCCCTTCCCTGCATACCCCCCCCACACACACCCCAAGGAGTACCTGCCTGCTACAGCACAGATTCCAGAAGGAAGGCTTTTTTCCCTAAGAATATAAGCCTCTACAGGGTACACTCGTTCCTCCCTTCTCCCTACCACAGCTAAACATTTTTATTGGTTTAGAAATGCTTGGTCATAAATTAGGACTGGAATTTTAATAACCCATGGAGGTTAGGGCACCTGGGTGGTTCAGTCGGTTAAGCAGCCAACTCTTGATTTGGGCTCAGGTCATGATCTCACAGTTGGTGGGATTGAAACCCTGCATTGGGCTCTGTGCTGACAGCAAGGATCCTGCTTGGGATTCTCTCTTTCCTTCTCTCTCCGCCTCTCCCATGCTCGCTCTTTCTCAAAATAAATAAATAAATAAATAAATAAATAAACCCTAAAAAAATCCTATTAATAACCCACGGAGGTTATTAATATACTCTTCAAGTCCTAGTCCTAAAAGAGTGTTTCCTTGTGGGCTACCTGGGTGGCTCAGTCAGTTGAGCGTTCAACTCTTGGTTTCTGCTCAGATCATGGCTCAGGTCATGATCCCAGGGTTGTGGGATCCAGCCCCACATCGAGCTCCTGGCTGAGCATGGACCCTGCTTGGGATTCTCTCTTTCTGCTCCTCCTCCCCACTCACACACTCACTCTCTCTCTCCCTCTCTCTCTCTCTCTCTCTCTCTCTCAAAGAAATAAAATGAAAACAAAACAAAACAAACAGTGTTCCCTAATATCCACTGGAAAATCACATAGTGAATTTTTAATTTAATTTAATTTTATATTTTGTATTTTGTGGGGTTTTTTGATATAATTTATTGTCAAATCGGCTTATATATAATACCCAGTGCTCATCCCAACAAGTGCCCTCCTCAATGCCCAACACCCATTTTCCCCTCTCCTCCACCCTCCATCAACCCTCAGTTTGTTCTCTGTATTTAAGAGTCTCTTATGATTTGCCACATAGTGAATTGTTTTTAACAGATGTCAATTTCTGGTTGGCACTATTTCTTTTTTAATCTGAACTAAGAAGCACATAAAGAATTAGTTTAAATCAAACATGAATTTCTTTTCCTCCTAACAGGTTGACATGGCACATCAATGGTATATTAAATAATTGTCAAAATCGTACTGTATGTCATTTCATTGGCATCCCTTTTGTCTCTGACTTAGGGTCGGAGCAGCAGTGTGGGTAGTATGCCTGAGCAAATAACTGTAACCAATTATACAGATTTTTTTTCTCTCTTCTGTAGAAAAAAGTTTAAATATTTCTACTATGTGTTAACATTAATTGGATTACTCAAAACTTGCCCATACCAACCCAGGCCACACAAAATGCTATTTAAAAATAGTTATAT